>NC_069502.1:881082495-881399495 GCF_027579735.1 Bombina bombina
AGGTTTTGCAAGCAGTGGTGCCTTCTGTTTAGGTTACCTGACTTGTTCCCTCCCTTCATCCGTGTCCTAAAGCTTTGGTATTGGTATCCCACAAGTAAGGATGAAACCGTGGACTGGATACACCATGTAAGAGAAAACAGAATTTATGCTTACCTGATAAATTACTTTCTCTTACGGTGTATCCAGTCCACGGCCCGCCCTGATAATTCGGTCAGGTTCAAATTTAATTTTTACAAATAACTACAGTCACCACTGCACCCTATGGTTCTCCTTTTTCTCCTAACCGTCGGTCGAATGACTGGGGGGGCGGAGCCTGAGGGGAGCTATATGGACAGCTTTGCTGTGTGCTTTCTTTGCCACTTCCTGTAGGGATTGAGAATATCCCACAAGTAAGGATGAAACCGTGGACTGGATACACCATGAGAGAAAGTAAGCACTAGAGGTAAGCATAAATTCTGTTTTCTCCGCTACTATTTAAATATTTAATGCTCCCTAGCTTGCTTAACCTCTAGTGAGAGGGCACGTTTTTCATTACTTCCAAGAGCTACTTTTTTGGGTGTAAAGTTACTTTGCTTATCCTGCCTTTAAAACTATTTTAGTTTGTGATGCACACACCTCTTGAAAAAGCTGGTTGAGTCAGAGAAACGTATGTTGAAGTATCTGTGAAGATGATTACATCACAAGAGGCTGGACTTCCGTTTGTTGTTATGTTCAGTTTTACCTGAGAGCTTAGTTTAACACTACTATATGTGAATAAGGTCCAAATCCTGCCCTTACTCTGTTATATATTTAACTGAACTTCACTATATCCTATTTCTTCTCTCCATGAGGTGTCACTTTGGAAATTGGAACTTCATCCTCAGTTATTTAAACTATATCCTTTTTAATGATTTAAGCACAAAGGTGTGTGCACATTAAAAGACATAGTATATATTTATTTTGTAAGATGAGAGGCCATAGTAATCCATAACATGTGGGATATATTTCCTGCCACTAGGGGGAGGCCAAGAACCCTCACAAAAGCTTTAATCCTTCCCATCTCACCTCAGTTTTGTTCTTAGCCTCCCAGGAGTGAGGTTGAAGATAGAGGTGTTCCAGCTTCTTGCTTATGGATTATTTATGGGAGCTCAGACCAATGTGAGACCCATTATCCCTGGGACAGATCATTCAGAAAGAAGCAAAGAAGAGATTCCATCATTCTGAATGTTACAGGAACACAGAAATACCATGCTATATGCGCAGTATCTCCCTTTGGGATTTCAGCCATAACTACCCTCAGGCGTTGTGGGGACATGTGGGATTAAATGTATTTCCTCTCAGATCCTCTGCTGTACCTGTACAAGCACTGGATGGGCTCTCTACTGGATACATCTGCCTGGTAAGCTCAGTGCAGGGGTGCTTCAGTCAGGTAAGACATCACACAGCACTTACATAGCCTACAGACTTTAAGAATGTACTTTTTTTTTTTACAAGTATAGCATAGCTAGGGTACTTAGCCTGCTTACCTGCTGACACAAATTTGTCTGTTTAAATTAGCCCTCATTGCTCTCATCACACGTGCAGGGGATTTTTTTGGAACCCTCATGCTCCACAAATCCCTCTGGCAGCTCTTTTGGGACCCTATCAGGCATTCTCAAAAATGGGGGGTCTGGCCCTTTAAGAAACCGATTACTGCTCACTGCAGTCAGTGGTTCCCTCACGAGAAGAGTGGTTCGCATTTGCTAGGGACTGGGAACCCTAGTTTGGGTATATTTATAATTTTGCACAGATTGCCTTTATTTTGCTTTTTATGTAGTATTTGCCTCTCTGAGGCACTGGTAGCCCTGCCCCCTTATTTTGGTGTTTTTCCTTTGGTCACTTCAACTTCTGTGAAAGCTAGGAATGGAGTCTCAGTGTGCGGCAGCACTAATCCGGATCCGGAACCACAAGTGAGCAGCAAGGTCATCCAATGAGGTAGCAGCTACACCGGAGTACCATAGCCGGGGAGATCAACCCCAAAGTAGAGGAAAAAGAGGCAGGCACTACTCGAGGTGAAAAAATATAACGTAAGTTTATTTAATAAGCCACTCGGTAAAGTTACACAGGCTTAAAAATAATTCCAGCAACATACAGACAGACAGACTACAGAGGGACAGACGGCCTGATGCGTTTCGCGCCCCCTAGTGGCGCTTAATCATAGGCTGAATTGATAGTGACTGGACAACCCTTATATACACAAAAGTATTAACCCTTTCCCCACCAACATTAAAAATGTAAAACATAAGATATACTTATACATTATAAGGCATTTGAACCTAAGACTAATGAATACTAAGAGAGAAAGGAATAATACCACTTTCAGAAATACCAAGACTCAAAGACAAATAAGTTAATAAAAATAACTAATAAACTAAAAAATTACTAAAGAATTATTAGGAAAAAATAATAAATATAGGATGACATAAAAGGGTCAAAGGGGCATAAATAAAATTATTGATATTCATAAGACAAAATACTTTCTACAAAGGGGAAAATCTACACATATATATTAAACATAAACATATACAAAATAACCATCAGTTAATTGATCAACAAGCTTATTGTTTCATAATGCTTCAGAGTTGATATATTAAGCTAATTTAAACATTGATGTGATATATATATATATAAGTGAATATATGTGAATGTATATAAGTGTATATAAGTTAAGAGCTAGGTGTCAATGAAGAAGTTGATATCACATTCCTTATTCATACCATGTGGTATTCTGGTATGTAGTTTTAAGATCCAGTAAAGTTCTTTTCTATCCAGAATTTTATTTTTATTACCACCTCTTAGAGGGAGTACAACTCTATCAATAATTTCTATTGACATATCTGCAATGTGACTAAAGTGGTAATAATTAAAATGGTTAGCCACTGCTGAATCCACAAAGTAGTTTTTAACATCCCTAGTATGCTCCCCATATCTTGTTCTGACCTCTCGTGACGTTTTACCCACGTACTGGCTTTTGCACAAATTGCAAGTGAGTAAGTAAACCACGTAGGTGGTTCTACAGTTGGCATAAAAATCTATCTGGTAGGTTCTGTTATCATGGGTAGAAGTAAAGCTATTTCCAACTCTTATATTTGTACATGTGGTGCATTGCCTGCTGCCGCCGCCGCATTTAAAATGACCTTTCTTGGAAAGCCAACATGAGGAATTTTGATGGTCCTTTGATGTGACCATACTAGGGGATAATGATCTAGCTAGAGTTTTAGGCTTTCTTGAAACAAATCTGCATTTATCAATTAGTGGTTTTAGAACAGGGTCACCCATTAGTAAGTGAAGATGTTTCTTAAGTATGTTAACTATACTGGTATATTGTGGTGTATACTCAGTAGAGAATACCACTGTTTCTCCTGATATATGTTTTTCAGAACGGTGTTTTTTGTATTGCCTATAATTTTGAGTTTTTACATATTGTCTACATTTTTCCAGATCATTTGGATTATATCCTCTCTTAATGAGTCTATTTTTAAGCTCCAAGGATTGTTCTTCAAAGATATTATCAGACTTCGTATTCCTACGCAGTCTGATAAATTGGCCCTTAGGTATGGCTCTAATGAAATGACCTGGATGTTGAGAGCTGGCATGCAGAATTGTATTCACAGCAGTACTATTTCTATAGGTTTTTGTCATGATCAAGTCTCCAGTGGTGTACAGTGTAAGATCCAAGAAATTAATTTCTTTATCATTTATTTCGCCTGTAAATTTCAGACCCATTTCATTGGTACTGAAATAAAGTAGCAGATCATGTAAAAGTTTTGGATCCTTATCACTGCGCACCACCAGAAGCAGATCATCTATATACCTGACGAAGAGCTCTATCCGCTCACACCAGGGGTTGGTGGGGGAGTAAACATACATTAGCTCCCACCATGCAACAAAGATATTAGCAAAAGCCGGGGCAAACTTTGCCCCCATGGCCGTACCCCGTATTTGCAGATAGAACTCTCCGTCAAAAGAAAAAAAGTTGTGCGTTAGCAGGAATCTCAAAACATCGCCTATGTATAATCTGACTGTATTCTCTAACCCACATTCCTTATCCAAAAAGAAATCAACTGCCTTAATGCCAAGGTGCTGGGGGATACTAGTGTAAAGGGACATGATATCTGCAGTAATCCAACAAAAGTCCTCTCGCCACCTGATAGTGTCCAATGTTGTCAAAAGGTGGGATGTATCCTTTAAATAGCTTAATTGCATAGTAGCAATAGGCTGGAGGATACTATCCATCCACTCTCCAAGTGGCTCTAAAAGGGACCCAATCCCAGCCACAATTGGCCTACCAGGTGGACAGGTGGCACTCTTGTGGATTTTGGGCACATGATGGAATATGGGAATGATAGGGTGAGTAGCACCATCTTCAATTAATCTTGTTAATTCTTTGTTGAACAATGAGGTAGGATTACCAGGAAGTTTACGATAGACAGTGGAATCTCAAAGCTGTCTATGGGCTTCCTGAAGATAGGAAACCTTATCCATCACAACAATGCTGCTACCCTTATCTGAATTCCTAATAACAATGTCTTTGTTTTCTTGTAAGCACTTAAGGGCTAAACGTTCAGCATGGTTCAGATTAAGGGTGACAGCATTCCCACACTTCCTGGTCTCCACATCATGTTCAAGTTTGAATATATCCTCTTGAACTGCCTTTTGGTAAGCATTTACTATTGGGCCCCTAAAGTTGACAGGATAGAATGACGACCTATTATTTTTTGGATGATTTAGTACATTTAAAGGAACATCCCCATTCTGATTTACATCGGGATTATAAAGGGCCTCGAGTGTGGCAATAGCACATGCATCTTGAAAAGGTAAATGTGGAGAACATTTAATATGTGCATTGTCAGACTCGATGCCCTCCACCATATCGATATCATTTTCCACCCCCCTGTCAGAATCCTTATAAGTTATAGCAAAAAAGCATTTCAATGCTAGTTTTTTGCCTCCACCAACAAGTTTTCTAGTTTCAATACCCTATTGGACATTAATAAATTTGTTCGCAAACTAGGTTTATATATTTCTATCTATATACAAGGGCGCCCCGCCACATTGAACGTCACTCAATACCTCTCCCACTAATCCTTACACCCAGAAGAGAGAGCAACCCAAAAGCTGCAACGTCAGAGGTTCTATATACCAGAGCACTAAACTGGTAGAATTATACTTACAGAAGGATTCTATATCCATGGCCTAAAGAAGGATTGTGAAGTGATCCAGACTTGATCATACGAAAACAAGAAAACACTTTCAGAGATGTCCTCTAGGAGGGCGACAAAGGGAGACAAGCCTTCTAAATTTACCAGCATGAACACCTTTTTTAAAGTACCTCAAGGCTTAAAAACTCCAAGCTCGACGGAAGGACCTTCAGAAGAACCAGAGGAGTTAGATACTGAGGCTAATCTATTGGAAGAAGAATCATCCCCTGCAACCAGGGCGGACCTTAAAGCCCTGGTCTCTAAAAAGGACATTTCTGTAAGCTTTGAGAAGTTATGGAACAAGATAGATAACATGCACACTTCAGTCTCTAACAGCCTATCCAAAATCAAAACTGAGATTGCTGATCTGGGTGGCAGGATTGACTCCCTGGAAGAGCATACAGATTCCATAGTAGAAGACCTCAATGAAGTCTCCTAGTCTCGGTGGTGTCACAACAACAACTGCTTAATGAGATGCAGGACAAAATGGAAGATCTGGAGAATAGGAGTAGGAGATCTAATATTAGACTGAAAGGAATACCTGAATAAATTTCCAATAAATATCTCCTGTCCTATGTAGCCCAGTTATTTCATCAAATCACAGGAGAACCTTAAAACTACTGTATGGAGGTTTAAAGAGCCCATAGGGCCCTCAGGCCTATACCCAAGAAAGGACTACCACCTAGAGACGTTATAATTAAACTTTCTCTGCTCCAAGACAAATAAAAGATTCTACAGGCCTCTCGGAAGAATCCGACTTTTAAATTCCAAGGCAATGTAGTACAATTCTTTTAGGACCTCAGCCTGCGAACTCTACAGCGGAGGAACAGTATGAGACCGCTAACTTCACTTCTTCGTAAACATCAAATTCCCTATAAATGGGGGTTCCCATTTGCACTCTACATCACCAAAGATTCCAAAGTTATCACCATCAGGGAACCAGAAGATATCAACGAGGTGTGTGGCTTTCTAGGTCTGGAGACACCAACAATCCTATCATCGACTCAAGCAACATCCTCAGAACAGACACCAAAGAAGAAGACGCACACTATTATACCTAAATGGTCCAAAGTAAATCGTAAGAGACAAAAAACCTGAAACTTAACTCAAAAGAGGACTCTATGATTACTTTTCTTCCATCTGAGGGCTGAAAAATAATCCCTCAGAAAATACATCCCTGGTATTCATTCAATGTATCCTTTTACTATGTCCAATCAACCTGCAATGTTTTCCTTAAAATGTTATTTGATAATATGTTAGTTTATTTTTTCACTTTAGCTCTGAGATAAGTCAATATGGGATCATTAGAATTAGAAGTAACAATATCTCAGACTAGCAATATGACGTATGTTGATCCCATGTACACACGCTGCGCTAGTAGCAGCCTTTTCTGTTGAATGATAGAGGTTGATCCCAACCCCAAGGATCATTATTTTGGTCAATTGTTTTATTTATATGTTAACTTAATGTTATTAATTTGTTGTTTTTTTGTGAGGAATATCAGAACTCTGGGAGACTCCAGGTACCCTGTGCCTTACATACCGGTATGTAACAACCAAACTCACACACTCGACCTAACAGTCAGGTACATAAGCTGCCTCCACTTGAACAGGTAAATGATGCACACATTACATGTAGTTTCACATAATGTTAGGGGACTGAATACAGACATAAAGAGACGCACCGCAATTAACCAATACAGCTCCATCGGAGCAGATATTCTGTTCCTTCAAGAAACCCACTTTGTTAAACCCCAAATACCACGTTATTGGGCCCACCGATATACAAAACACTATCATGCTACGGCAGAAACTAAGAAAAGGGGAGTTTCTATTCTCCTTCATGCCACGGTGAACTTTACCCATGAGTCCACGATAGTAAACACAGAAGGCAGATATTTTATAGTGAAGGGACAACTTAATAACACAGAGATAATACTATGCAACGTCTATGCACACCCAATGAAGGTCAACATGTGTTCTTTGAGAATATTGCCCACATTTTGACACAATGGTCTCAATCTAAAATAATATTGGCTGGAGATTTTAATGTCTCCATGTCTAAATCTTTGACTAAATTACCTAACCCCTCCTCCAATAAGGAGCTTAGACGCATCAGTATAGTTAAGTCAATACAGAATTCTCTCTCTTCACATTCCCTGTTAGACACTTGGGTACATTTAAATATCATAACGTCCGATACCACCTTTTACTTGGCAGCACACAAGACATATGTTAAATTAGACCACATATATACCAGTCAGATAATGTTACCCGTTCTTGTTTCCTCCGCCATACACCCATGTGTCTGGTCAGACCACTCTATACTATCACTTTAACTCCAAGGGGTAACTGATTACAACAGGGTCAGATCCTGGACATATGACCCTACAGTCCACAAAGACCCAATATCTTTCTCTAACACATCCCAACATCTCAATGAATATTGGCAGATAAACACAGACTCTACTTCCAACCCTATATATTCATGGGCTGCTCACAAATCAGTCATCAGGGGACTACTTATTCAGGAAAAAGCACACAAAACTAGACAAAATATGACTCGACTAGCCCAATTATACAAAGACATAGACATATTAGAGAAACAACACAAAATAACCAAGAGGGAATCCATCTTACTAACCCTACAGAATAAGAAAACAGCCCTAGCAAAACAACTGAATATTCAGGCCAGTAGAGCTATTACCAGACTTAAGGCCAATACTTTATATATGCCAATAAACCAGATAAATTCCTGGCACATAAGATCAGGGAGCGCCAAAAAGCAGCTGCGATACCAACCATAGAAAAACCAGACAAAACATATGCTTCTCACCCGCAGACAATAGTAGACACCTTTGCGGAATACTATAGGGAATTATATAATGGGTGTAAAGTTAAACATACCCCTGAGGTGAGAAACATTACCAAAGAGTTCCTAAATACTACCTCTCTACCTATTATTTCAGAGGTAGACAGGGAATCATTGAATGCCCCCAAAACAAAATTGGAGGTGATATTAGCAATTAAAAACCTTAAACCAGGAAAGGCTGCGGGCCCAGATGGTTTCCCGGGCGAATATTATAAATTATTTAAAACTATCCTGCTGCCGCATCTCACCAAATTTTGTAACCATATTATGGAAGGATATCCTATCCCCCCGAAATATTACAAGCCAAAATTGTAGTCATCCCCAAACCTGGTAGGGATCCCAAGAAATGCTCTAACTATAGACCAATATCCCTAATAAATCAAGATCTAAAAATATTTACCAAAATTCTGGCCAATAGGCTTAAACACATCCTGCCCAATATGATACACATGGACTAAGTGGGATTAATTAAAGATAGGGAAGCCCCAGATAATATTAGACGACTAGTAAACATTATCCAGTTTCTGAATGAGACCCGGAAGCCTTCTCTGCTTCTAGCGCTGGATGCGGAGAAGGCGTTCGATAGAGTTGATTGGCAATATATGCAGATGTCCCTTTCACATATGGGATTCGAGGATTCATTTTTGACGGCCCTGAAAACAATATATGACTCTCCTACTGCCCAAGTTTCCTCTGCGGGATACAAGTCACAGCCATTCCCCATCCTAAGCTGTACAAGACAGGGATGCCCTTTATCCCCTCTGTTATTTGCGCTCTTTGTTGAGCCGCTGGCGGCCAGACTCGGAGCACACCCGGATATCTCAGGAGTTAAGATAAAAAATTCTGAATATAAACTGACCCTTTTTGCAGATGATATCTTACTCACGATCACTAAGCCGCTTGTTTCCCTCATTAACCTATTTGAAGTGCTGAACAAATTTGCGGATATATCTGGTTTTCGCGTTAATATAGACAAATGTGAAATTCTACCTATAGAAATACCTACTCACACCGAAAAACTACTAGAGGTAAACTTTGAAATCAGAATAGCTAAACAATCCCTAAAATATTTGGGTATCCACCTAACAACTAAAACTCAGCAATTATATAAGTTGAACTATACCCCTCTATATGAGTCAATTAGAAAAGATATACTAAATTGGAAGAAATATGGTTTCTCCTGGTTAGGGAGAATTTCCGCGATTTAGATGAATGTCCTACCACCGCCTTCTCTACCTTTTTAGGGCCCTTCCGATTAAAATCATACATCCAGAACTGGCAAGCATACAATCTGACATATTAACATTTATTAAAGGGAAGAAATCAGCCAGGCTGTCACATAAATTAATGACGACCCATAGATCTTTAGGAGGCCTAGGAATCCCTAACCTACTTGACTACTGTAGAACAGCTAGACTGGCCCAGGATGTCCTAGTAGCAAGGTCAAAACGGGAAGCTATATGGATTCAATTAGAAGCGGAGTTGGAGGGAAGAGAATCCAATGATGCTAGATTATGGGATAAGATAACCCTAGTGAATAAAACAACAACAATTAGATCTTTAGTGACAGATAATTCTACCCACATATGGTCTGAATGGGCTATGAGAAGGGGAATGTCGCCGCCTAAATCCACCCTGATACCCATTAGATATCTATTGCCGAAGGAGTTCCCTAGAGATATAGACAAATGGGAAAATAAAGGTTTATATCGTGTGGCAGACCTAATGATACAAAACAAAATTATGACGTTCCCACAGTTAAAGGACAAACTACACCCTATTAAGTTACAATGGTATTTATACCTCCAGGTTTCCTCATCCATGAATAAATATCTTAAACTAAAGGCAGATGGACCTAAAACCCTGTTGGAAGCCATCTGTTTGGAAGAAAATAGGCCAAAGCACTCAATTAGTAGACGATATATAGAGATGCAAAAAATAGGAGATGTTACTAAAAGCCCAATTCTACTCCGATGGGAAGCAGATCTAGAACTTGTCCTGACTAGAGATGAGTGGAATGAGGTGTTCACCTCAGCGGGTAGAGGACTAATGAGTGCAGACCTAAAAGAAAATTCCCTGAAAACAATGTACAGATGGTATCTAATCCCTTTGAGATCCTCCCACATGACGGTTCCAGACTATGTTACTGAGGTTGTGGGTAGCTGGGTACATATAGACATATGTGGTGGGATTGTACAGACATACAAAACATATGGAGAAGGCTTTCCTCGCTAATTAGCTATATTTTAGATGAAAGAATACATCTCACTATCACACAAGCATTACTTCATACCCAGCTCCACAAATACAATAAACCAATCAATACTTTCATCAAAATCTTGTACACAGGGGGCGGAGCTAACTGCCGAACAGGAGAGACGTTTTGAGAAGGAGCTCTCTCCTATCTAACTTGATTAGGCACAAATTAACTAAATAAATTGTCTAGTTTATATTATATAGTGCTGGACTTTTCATCTCAGAACACCCTGATCAAACACCTTTTGTGATCTGCGATCTATCTGGTCTGCCTTTGAAGATCTGCAGAGCTGAGTGGAGAAGCGGCAATACCGCCATCTAAAGTGCAGAGACCTATAGAAGGTTGTGGCTTATTGGAACATCGGAGGTCACCCATTCGGCTAGGCTCCCTAGCTCGCCTACAAACCATCTTACCGGCTCACTTGTCACTGCTGGCCGGAGGGTCGGGGCTCCGCTCCGGCACAGCAGAGAGGCGCTGCAGACATCTGGTGAGTGAGCGGAGGGCAGACAGTCACCGGACAGCTGCGGATCTCCCTGGGATCTCCGGCGGCCGTGCCACTGACCGTATTGAGGAAGTTTCCGGCTCCGGAGGTGAGCCAGCTCATGCTTGGTCGGCCATGGAGATCTAGGGAACCCAAGACTCGTTTCTGAAGATCGAGCCGGCCGGACACTGTTTTGGCGCGAAGCAGCGCCATTTTGGGGCCCAGGGTGAAGCACGCCATCAGCCAACGACTAACTGCATTGGAGTGGCAGTTGAGAGAAGAGGTAAGGGCAAATACTTAACGCCAGCCCTAATTAGTACTAAATAATACCCGGCAGGTCTGCCCAGCTCCCCAAGGGTAAGTTTTCACTAACAGTAAAACTTTATACAGGCACCACGGCTGTATCAACGGCCTGAACTGAAAAATATTACTCAGCCTCAGACATAGTTGTAAAGTCCCAATAACAAATATACCTGGCTGACAAACCTTAGAGGCGACTTACAGCTTTAGGCCTTATCCCTCCGGAGGGTCGGGGCTCCGCTCCGGAGGTGGCGTCCGCATCAAGGGGTACCTGAGGTGTCAAATAAGCTGACCGGAGGACAGTCTGGAATCAGTTACCCTACAGGCATTGCCAAGTAAGTGCTGCAACCGTAATTTATCATAGTGATCTGATATAAAAGACTCTCTGCTTCCTATATAGAAGCCTGGCAAACTAGCAGGCCGCCATATTTCTTAAGGCATCTGCTGCACATACCACGGCACTCAAATCAAGATACCCCCAGTTTGGCCCACTATAACCTCTAACTGCAGTATACAAGGCCATAATCTAGTCTTTATTGCGTCAGACACAGGAGCTGATAAACTCTATATTCAACACCATATCCTACAGTTTTCAGCAGGGGTAATTACTCACAACTGCATATTCTTGCTGTGCTGAACTGAACTGTTGATAAAGTCCATAACAACCTAGACTCACAGCTGACATTGTGCCCACATACTGCAGGTGCTTCAGTCATCGCCCTCCTGGCACTACGTTTCAGGACATAGATTAGACTTTTTAAGTATTCTTCCTAATGTGAGGCGGACCCTGTTACTTTTTACTGCTGACCTTAGACCACAAGACCCTCTACCTGTAAGCAGTTGTCGCTGTCACCTTGTATCCCCGTTCAGGGGATACCCTAAGCACTTGTTTCCTTGGAAGATGCAAGCAGACGCCCATGCTTTCTGCCTCCCACCTGAATGCTTACACCTGCCATCTCAGAAAATAATGGTTTAAGGGCCCTTATACAATTACACCTGCATGTCGCAGACACCTGCATTATCATTCTACTGCCGCCTTTTTCCAGGTCATTCTCAAGCTTCACACGAGGCCTACCTACCATACGGCAGCTCAGGCCACTGGTACCAGCTGTATGTAAAAGTAAAGGGTACTGATTTGGAACTGTGATTGTCTGTGCTGCTGCGCCAGCTTATAATCCTCTGTGGCCCTAGCACAGAGTGGAGTGTTTTATTTTTCTGAAGTGTTCTGTCATATTATAACCTGTACGTTTTCTTTCTCAGGACAAGGGGACCCACACTGCTCAGACCCTAGCCTCTCCTGTCTGTCGACTGCATATAGGTTGTTTGCGGTGCGAGGGAGGGGACAAACCCATCCTCTTGTCCAGCGAGTGGACCGACGGGAGACACAGACTCTGGTAGTGTACAAATGCTAGCTCATTTAAGTGTTTGCTGTTTTTGCTCTTGTTAACTCTTCCCTTTCGGACCCCCCCTTTCCGGCCTGCTCACGTAGGCTGGTCACCTCCACTTTCCTTTTTCCCTTCCAACAGGTCGTACCCCCCCTTCCCCGGGTCCGGGGGGAATATCCTATCTAGCCATAGTTAAGGTCTTTCATCATAAATCATAGGAAAATAACAGTAGGCTCCACTGGGCCCCTGTCCCCGCGTGGGTCGGTGTCTTGAGCTAATTGCTCAGAGTTGTGTAGCAGCGTTCTGCTCCTGGGCGCCACCATGAGGAGATAGAGGTCATAAGTGGACGGTCGGCCCCACTCAGTCATGTAATACCAATCTGCAAGTGTATTCTTCTTTTTTTCCTTTTTTTTCTTTTTTACTCAAGTTGTCAACTTATAGGGCCTACACTTCTCCTTAGCAATTTCTAAACACCAGTTTTGCCTGTCAAGAATAGGTTATTCTTGCCTGATTTGAAAATGCCTAATAATACCAAAAGACACTCGAAAACACTAGGCCAGGGACAGAAAACCGTCCGAGACCACTTCACACATCCAAACAAACTCCGGAAGGAAGATCCTCTCGAGGATCAGAGTGACTCTGAATCTCTTGGGGATGGATCTCAACCTGACCTTACACCTCAGGTCAGATCACAACACCTGATAACTGAGGACACTCTCAAAAGAATGTTAGCAAACCAAACTATCTCCATAACTAAGGAAATTCAGCGCAATCATGCTGAACTCCGCAAGGACATCTCTGAGATTGGGGACAGAGTGGACTCCCTGGAAAGGAAACAGGACGACCTTGCCACCGATCATACCAACCTGTTGGCATACTCTGAATCTTTGGCAGACCAGATCAGCCAACTAGAATTTAAACTGGCGGATGTAGAGGATAGGTCTCGTAGAAACAACATAAGATTCAGAGGAATTCCAGAAGATGTCCAACGTGCAGAACTTCAAACTTTCCTGAAGGACCTATTTAGGGACCTGCTGGGCCCAACAGACGGAGTTAACGATACCATGGAAAGAGCTCACAGGGCTCTACGACCTAGAACTGTCTCACAGGAGAAACCGAGAGACGTCATAGTCTGCTTTCATAGCTTTCCATTCAAAGACAGGCTCATGCAGGCGGCCTTCAGGAAACCGCAGATCTCAGAAAGGTTCAAAGAAATACAGCTGCTACCCGATCTATCTGCACACACTCTTCAACATCGTAGATACTTTCAGCCGGTCACACAGATTCTCCGTAGAGAGAACATCAAATACAGATGGGGTTACCCTACTAAATTAATAATTACAAAGGACAACAAGTCATTCACGGTAACCTCTCTGTCTCAGGGTACGACCCTCTTGGGTCAGTGGGGCCTTATGGCAGTGGACCCCAGGGGACCCCCCGCGACCCAATCCAAGCTGAGAGCCTCGGCCCCTGAGTGGTCGGTGAAAGAACAAGGACTGAAGAGACTTAAAACATCGCAGCCCCCAGATCCTACCCAATTGGAGTCCCGGCCCTCATGATAAGTGACACTTGTGGTTTTCCACACCTCAGGAACCTGACGGGTTACAGGAATGCCCACTTTGGCCTACCTGCTAAGCTTTGCTATTGGGCAGAGAAATTGTGACAGTTTGGCCTCTCATATACCCCTTCCAAGGTCTCCCCGGCCATTTCTTATGGACTCACATATGCTAGGGTTAGGTGGTTAGAAATGTAATTACGATCTCTGTACTATTTTGACAGGCCTACAGGCCCAACGTATTTTACAGGCCTAATGTGATTAGACGAGTATACCTCGCCCTGGCATGCTCTATCCTATGAGATCATCAAATGTGGTGAGGAATATGTTGATAAATGTGACTACTAACTGTATGGGTCCGCGTTCCACCGCCTCACGACAGGCCTGGGTACTTTCTACCCCCTTTATGACCAACGCAATTTACCTGGCCCTTGTATTTTTTACGCCGGGGGCCCCTTGGCCGTGATGTGGTGGAACGTCTTTCCCCTTTTTTTCCCACCCCTATTTTAGAGGGTTATACCAATGCCATAGTGAGTGGGGCCTACATTGTCTTAAATATGCATCTATATATTCATATGTGCCTTCACTCCATTTTATATATTATGTTTATGTGTTTAGACCTTATTGCATTTTCTGTTCCTTGTCAGGTTTCCATGTTCAACTTGAAGTTTTTGTTTGGGTTATGCCCTCAGCGGGTATATAGGTTCATACCCGCCCACTTGCACTTTTGTTTACCTCCTTATAGATTACCTATATAGATAATGGAGTGGGGCTGGACTTTCCAGCTCCCCTCGTCACATATTAGCTCTTAGCTCCCCCCCCCACTGGTTAACCCACGCCAGGGTTCCAACTTGGTGGACTATTTCCACCTGTGCTGTCAGTACATTTACTTCTCACGTACTAACCACTCACCCCAACCCCTTACCTCTTCACACTTCCTACAGACAAGAGGATCTAAGTATCCTAAAAATTCCTCCGGCACACTTATTTCCCTGGTCAGGAGGTAGAGAATGTCCCACTTACGACTATGCACACATAACTCCAGAGGCTTAAATTCCCCCTACAAGAGGAGTCTCCTTTCACGAATGTTACGTCACCACAACCCGACGTAGTGTTTCTACAAGAAACACATTGGCTGTTATCTTCCCCCACTAGATTCCACTCCAGCTCGTACACGACCATTGAGTGCTCCTCTTTTATAAAAAAAGCGAGAGGGACCGCTATCATGATTCACAGGAGGATAGCCTATGAGGAAATCCAGGTACTTCGGGACCCCCAGGCCAGATTCACAATAGTAGTATGTAAACTAGACCACATCCCGCACACCCTTGTCTCGATTTACTTGCCCAATTCCCGACAGCCTGCCTGTCTCAGGAAAATTCTGAGGTTGATTGACCATCATAAACAGGGCAGAGTCATAATTGCAGGGGACTATAACATGATTTGGGACGTCGACCTTGATCGTAAGGCATTAAACCCAAATAGACCCTCCCCCCAACTGACCCTTCTCTCTACGAGATTTAAAGCAATCATGTCTGAGTTTGGATATTATGATATCTGGCGATCTCTACACACTACAGATAGAGACTTCACTCACTTCTCTCAGGTCCACAAAACCTATTCTAGGTTGGACCATATTTTTTGCTCGTCTGGGACCCTGGATTCAGTACTCCAATCCAACATTCCTCTATGCCCATGGTCTGACCATGACCCGGTGCTTGTTGATTTACAACTTAGTGACCCTTGTCCCCATAAAAGCAGATGGTCTCTCCCACGTAACATTCTAGCGGACATCCCTTTCAGGGAAGACCTACGAAGAGATCTTATAGATCTCATCCAACTCAATGATAATAACCAGACTGCGGATGACACACTCTGGGGAGCCATTAAGGCGGTTACCAGAGGCTACATCATCCGTAAGCAAGCCCACATCAGGAAACTAGCTGGGCTCTCCCTAGCCCAAGCCCACTGTAAACTAAGACTATTGGAGTCTGCTAACAGAACCACAGTCACGGAAGCGCTATCTTCCCAGATCTCTGAGGTGCGCTCTCATATCAACCATCTTGAGTTGAGACGCACTCAAGAGAATCTCACCAGGCTCAAACAGATGTTTTATTATAAGGGCAATAGGGCAGATACACTGTTGGCGAATAAACTACGCCAACGGAACAGTACGTCCCGCATTCACCAAATCTTTTATAACAACCAGACTCACAAACTCCCCTCACAGATAGGGGACTGCTTTTCAGACTACTACTCAAAACTTTACGATCTTGAGGGTAATGAGATCAAGGCCTGCCTCCACTCAACAGATTAGAGACTTTCTCGATTCCTTAAATCTACCCTCCCTTTCGACGGAACAACAGGAGTACCTGGCTACCCCGTTCACTCAGTTGGAAGTCAAACAGGTCATCCAGCGACTCAAATCGCTTAAGGCCCCTGGTCCTGACGGGTTTCCTGCACAGTTCTACAAAACCTACAATCAAGAACTAGTGCCGCTTCTCCTTAGGTTTTTTAACAGTGCCAGGCAAGGAGGAAGCTTTAAAAGAGAATTTTTGGAAGCTGAGATCATTATGATCCCGAAACCAAATAAAGACCCTTCTCTTTGCCCCAACTATAGGCCTATTTCGCTTATAAATGTGGACATAAAAATTTATTCCAAGCTTATTGCGAATCGAATTTGCAAACTCCTGCCTACCCTGGTCAACCCAGACCAAGTGGGGTTTATACACAACCGGGAGGGCCCAGATAACACCAGGCGCCTTATTAATATAGTTTGTGAATCGACAAGAATGAACAAGCCTTTCTCGGTTATCTCTTTAGATGCCGAGAAGGCCTTCGATAGGGTTAGATGGAGCTATCTCTGGGAGACCCTCGAAGTCCTTAAATTCCCCCGTGATATATGCCTCGCTATCCAAGCCCTATATTCCAACCCCACAGCTTCGGTTAGGGGAATGGGGTTCCATTCAACTCCGTTCCCCATCCGAAATGGCACGAGGCAGGGATGTCCTCTATCCCCACTTCTGTTCGCCCTAGCAATAGAACCACTTGCAGAAACTATACGCACTAACAAGGCCCTGATGGGTATTACACTCTCGGGCTCTAAACATAGCATTGCCCTGTTTGCTGATGACGTGACAGTGTTTTCAGCGGACCCTCTCCACACCATCCCTAAACTTCTGGATATACTTGAGGCCTTTGGCTCTCTTTCCTTTTATAAACTTAACGTCCCTAAAACAGAAATTTACTGATGGGGCTTCCCCCAAAAATATATCTCGGCCCTCCAGAGGCAATTTGATTTTATATGGTCTAGTAAAAATATCACACACCTTGGAGTCAAAATATCAAATGACCCGAAACAAATGGTCAAAGATAACTTTCCACCTTTGCTGGCAGACTTGCGAGCGCTAAAAAACACCTGGGACCATAAGAACATCTCTTGGATGGGCCGCATAGCCTCTCTCAAGATGTCATTCCTCCCACGGCTCACCTATCTGTTTAGGTGCCTACCGATCAGGGTACCCTCCCATTTACTGTTGCAATTCCAAAGCGAATGCACCAAATTCATTTGGCAGAATAAAACCCCGAGGATAGCCCACAAAACGCTCCAGTTCCCGGTTCATTTGGGGGGATTGGCCTCCCCATCCATACTTAAGTATTACGAGGGAGCCATGCTTACGCATATATCCCAGTGGGGAGTTTTACAATCTCAAGACAGGTGGAGAGATATCGAACAAGCTTCACTGCCCTTTGATATCTACCTAAAAGATTTAATCTGGACTCCGGCCCACAGCCGCAGATCCTTGAACATCCATAACCTAGTAATCATAGAATGCCTGGAGGTTTGGAATAAGATCCGGCATCGTAAGCTTATCGCGCCGCATCCCTCCCCAATTACTTCTATCCCCGGCCTCTTTAAGGGCCTCCCAGATACACACCCCAACACATGGGCCAGAATGGGGGTGTCACAAGTCTCGGACTTCTGGTCTACGGCCAGCGAAGATGGTTATATCAGTTTGTCTAGGGACAGTCTTGGTAAAGACGTCCCATCCCATCTACACTTTGAGCTTACTAGGATTAAGAGTTTCCTATCTAGCTGGGGTTTTTCCCCCTCCGCTACGTGCCCACTTACTCCATGGGAGTCTACTTGGAAGGGAGGACGTAGACTATACAAACCTCTGTCGAGGCATTACTGTCTACTTGAGGGCACTGTGCCCCCAGACCTGGCCCCGCATTTGAATAAGTGGGACACCATTCTCCACACTAAAATCCCGGCTAGTGCCTGGCAGGGATCTCTTACCCTGACTAGGAAATCCTTGCATTGTGTGACAATGTTTGAGACACACTATAAAGTTATCTCTCAATGGTACCTAGTCCCAGTCCGTTTAGCCAAGATGTTCCCGACGTCCTCCCCACAATGCTGGAGGGAATGTGGGGCCCAGGGGAGCATGATCCACATCTGGTGGGACTGCCCCAAGCTGTCTCACTTGTGGAACTTATGTTTCCGCACTCTATCTGCTCTTAAGATACAACTGCCCAAAAGCCCTGCCACAGCACTCCTACACTTGAACTTACATACCCTCCCCAAACACCAACAGATCTTTTGTATCTATCTTCTGACCTCGGTTAAAACCTGCATTGCTAGATGCTGGAAGAAAACCTCCCCCCCTGGATGGTCTGATATCCTTAGGAACATGGCCTACTTACAGACCATGGAAAGGGATATATTCTATAGTCTGGACAAAAGCGACCTGTTTGAGATGGTCTGGGCCGACTGGACGGAAATACACGACACCACATGGCTCCCCCAGGTCAGGGTATAGTAACGCACATATCTCCCGCTCTTGACGAATGCCGATAGCTATTTTCCTTCCCCTTCCTCCCTCCCCACCCATAAGGATGACCCCTACCCCTTCATCCCCCCCCCCCCCCTTTTTTCTCTTATGTAATATCTCATGTAATGTACTGACTTCTATCTTGGATACTTAACAATTTAGCTGTATCCTCTTCAACGATCTATCTCCCTTTTGTTTGATTGCATTTCATTCTAACAATCTAGGATTTGCTTTGTACCATGATATGCAGGGGATCTGCGAATCCCCAGACAATGTTATTCTTGTTAAAACAAATAAAATAAAACTTTAAAAAAAAAAAAAAAAATCTTGTACACAGTAACAAGAACATGCATAGCGATATACTGGAAGGTAGGGGCACCCCCATGGCCCGAAATTAAAAATAAGATTCAATTTATTTGCACAATGTACGAATCAGCATCTTGGTCTATGGGTACTAAGGAAACTAATGATGAGGTATGGTTCTATTGGACACTTAGGAATGGATCTGAATACGCTGGTTAGCCTTTTTTCATTCTCCTATATATATATAAATACGCAATAGATATGACTTTTCGATAAGTGGTGATGATCTCAATGTTGAGAACATTCAAATCAAACAGAGTTTCTGATATTCTGAAGGTTATTTACTATTGTTGTTTTTGTTATTTGTTCATTTTTTCATTTTTTTTTATATATGAGTATATGCTTAGTCCATCTAACCTCCCCCCCCCCCATGTGAGAAATATATATATTTAGAAAGAACAGATTCTACTCCAGATTGCTTTCCATGTTTACGTCTAAGTCATGATAGGGAATATATGTATATATATTTCTAGGGTGATTACATATGCCTGTGCACCCTTCCCTTGTTCTCAGTTTGTTTGGATTTGAAAGCTTGCATTGTGTGGCTGTTTTAGGATCCCAGGTATTGGAAAGGACCTTGACGAGGTACCTGGGCTTGTCCCATTTGGCCAGATGCGGTAACTAACCTTTCCATGTTTGCTTTAAATCTTAGCTGAGAGCTTGTAAGTGAGTGCTGGGTGTTCTCTGTGTGTTGTATTAATTTGTTTTGTAATTTTCCCTATGGTTCTTGCACCCAGACCTGTCTGGGGTTAACTATCTGTGGCTCTGGGGACAGCACAGCTTCCTGTGAGTGCCAGTAGCACCCAGGGATTAGCATGTTGCAGGGTCATAGGATGTGTACCCGGTCCGGTATGAGAGTGCAGCTCCCTTCCGTGTTTTGTATATGTCTAGGGTGATTACATATGCCTGTGCACCCTTCCCTTGTTCCCAGTTTGTTTGGATTTGAAAGCTTGCATTGTGTGGCTGTTTTAGGGTCCCAGGTATTGGAAAGGACCTTGACGAGATACCTGGGCTTGTCCCATTTGGGCAGATCCGGTAACTAACCTTTCCATTTTTGCTTTTAAATCTTAGCTGAGAGCTTGTAAGTGAGTGCTGGGTGTTCTCTGTGTGTTGTGTGTGTGTGTGTGTATATATATATATATATATATATATATATATATATATATATATATATACATATATGATAATCCATTATTCATGCACACTCACTCTCTAAGCCTTAGCTCATCCGTTGCCATAAATATGCAGTAAATCTCCAGAAGTAAGGGCACTCACAGGACTTGAAAATCGTAGAATTTTTTTTTATTTAATTTATTTCATCATATACATGTCTGTCGACGTTTCGGCTACACATTTAGCCTTTTTCAAGACAATCTGTCTTGATGGGCCAGATGGATGGGCCCGTGGCTGGATTGGTAAAGGGCAGAGAGCTCCAGTTCGACTCAGACGCCAGCAAGGTGGAGGTGGAGTACTGGTTTGGGCTGGTATCATCAAAGATGAGCTTGTGGGGCCTTTTCGGGTTGAGGATGGAGTCAAGCTCAACTCCCAGTCCTACTGCCAGTTTCTGGAAGACACCTTCTTCAAGCAGTGGTACAGGAAGAAATCTGCATCCTTCAAGAAAAACATGATTTTCATGCAGGACAATGCTCCATCACACGCGTCCAAGTACTCCACAGCGCGGCTGGCAAGAAAGGGTATAAAAGAAGAAAATCTTATGACATGGCCTCCTTGTTCACCTGATCTGAACCCCATTGAGAACCTGTGGTCCATCATCAAATGTGAGATTTACAAGGAGGGAAAACAGTACACCTCTCTGAACAGTGTCTGGGAGGCTGTGGTTGCTGCTGCACGCAATGTTGATGGTGAACAGATCAAAACACTGACAGAATCCATGGATGGCAGGCTTTTGAGTGTCCTTGCAAAGAAAGGTGGCTATATTGGTCACTGATTTGTTTTTGTTTTGTTTTTGAATGTCAGAAATGTATATTTGTGAATGTTGAGATGTTATATTGGTTTCACTGGTAAAAATAAATAATTGAAATGGGTATATATTTGTTTTTTGTTAAGTTGCCTAATAATTATGCACAGTAATAGTCACCTGCACACACAGATATCCCCCTAAAATAGCTATAACTAAAAACAAACTAAAAACTACTTCCAAAACTATTCAGCTTTGATATTAATGAGTTTTTTGGGTTCATTGAGAACATGGTTGTTGTTCAATAATAAAATTAATCCTCAAAAATACAATTTGCCTAATAATTCTGCACTCCCTGTATTATTAATTTTGCTTCATTTTTTAAATATCCTTATTTGAAGAAAAAGCAATGCACATGGGTGAGCCAATCACACAAGGCTTCTAAGTGCAGCAACCAATCAGCATCTACTAAGCCTATCTAGATATGCTTTTCAGCAAAGAATATCAAGAGAATAAAACAAATTGAATAATAGAAGTAAATTAGAATGTAGTTTAAAATTGCATGCTCTTTCTAAATCATGAAAGAAAAAAATGTGGGTTTCGTGTCCCTTTAAAGACCAAACATACTGGCCCACTATGTTATCAGTTAAACATAGTTAGATATCCAGACATTACATATGCCTGTAAACCAAGCACGCCTGAAATTCTAATTGAAACAACTTACATTAATATCAAATAAATTATACTTTAACAAACAAACTCTCAAGAGTGTTAATGCATGCATACCTGTTTCTGTATTAGCAAAATTCGGCGTTTCCAAACACTATTCCGTGACGGTATACAAGCATGAACGCTGAGGGGCCTTTTCAACCCACATGCTGTGCTCCCATTGGCCAGAACATCATCTATGATGCAAGCAGGGGCGGAGCTTAATCACGCTCATTCTGACAGCGGCTTTAAACGAAGAGCATTCAGGACTGTCACAAAGCCGACTAAAACTAGCTTAAACCCACACCTCTAAGGCGAACCTCTTTGACTACAATATATTAGAATATCAGAACGAAGGGGAACTCTCATATAGCCACCTTTGCTGAAAGTGCCCAGGCTTATAGGAATAATACTACATAAATTCTAAACCGAAAATACCATGAGAACAAATGGATAATGTTATTAAATTACAAATATCACTAAGAATGATCAATTGAATCATATAAGTTATACAAATGTGTCTCAATATATAAAAAGGGTCAAACATTTAGAAACAACATTCTGGGGACCTGAAAACAGTTTAATCGGATTAGATCACATGCATGCAGCTAATAAAAAGATAATGAATGTAAGTAAAAGTACGGAAAGATTTAACTGGCCTCAAATTTTAATGGCTTTCCACAATTTACACCCTAAACTGATAAATAAAGTCACTAATGGAATGCCAGACGATACCCTATGAGTCTCAATAAAAAAGGGCATAATCTAAATGAGTATTGAATCCCCTAGGTGTCATGGTGCCAAGCCTATTTATCCATTGTGCTTCTCTCTTTAAGAGCTCCTCACGTCTGTTACCTCATTTCTTTAAAGGGGGGATTCTATCAATTAGCATGGTTTTCAACATGGCAACCGTGTGGCCATGTTCCAAAGAATACTTGGCCACAGGCTGTTCACAATGTAAATCATTAATCGCTTTACAGATAGCACTCTTATGGTTGGCTTACCTTTCACGGAAAGAGGTACTCGTCTTACCGACATAAACCTTTCCACATGGACAAATAATCATATAAATGACAAAATCAGAAGTACAAGTGAGCCTATGTCTGATGGAAATTTGTTGTGTGTGTGGATGGTAAAATGTTCTACCTGTTTGTAAAGTATTGCAAGTGACACAATTGCCACACTTGAAACATAATGTCTTTGCTTTAGGATGTTGTTGTGGAGATCTAATATCGTGTTTGACAAGCATAGTGCCAATACTTCTACCCCGTTTATTAATGGCCAATTCTTGGCTAAAACCTTCTTAATAGTAGTACTGTGTGGTGTATACGTAGTGATAAAATTTAACGACTTGTCAGTGCATCTAGGTGTACTGGTTCTGTTGATGAACTGCTCTTGGTCCAGGTGCATAATCCCTGACCATATGTTATCAATATCATGTGCTTTATATCCCCTGGGTATGAATTTGTTTCTCATGACCTGAAATTGAGAAATGTTATCCTCCTCTATTGTATTATTACGTAACACCCTCAATAATTGTGATTTGACAATACCCAATTTAAGTTGAGGGGGGTGGTAACTTTGATAGGTAAGCAAGGTGTTTCTATCTGTGGGTTTAGAGAAAAGCTTAGTATTCAGTTTACAGGTACCATCACCTTGGGTTTTGTAAACGCAAAGATCCAAAAAGTTAATAGTGGTACTGCTATATTCCAGTTTAAACTTGACATTGGGTTCCCTGCTGTTAAGGTCCTCTTACATGACAATAATTCTGACTCACTACCTGCCCACACTACAAATAAATTGTCTATATATCGACGATACAGCAAGATGTTGGGATTAAGCTTATCAAACACATATAGATCCTCATACCATGCCATGAATAAATTGGCGTATGCAGGAGCCATGGGTGACCCCATGGCTGTTCCAACCAAGTGAAGGTAGTACGTATTTTCAAATCTGAAATAATTATGAGTTAAACATATGTGTAATAGCTCAACAATAAATTCAATTGGAGGAACAGAGTAGTCTATATCAGAGGAAAGATTTTCACATGCTGCTTTCAGGCCTAAATGGTGTGTAATAATAGTATATAGAGTGGCCACAACTAGTGTGGCCAGCAGAACCCGTTCAGGAAATGTTTCACTATTCAGAGTCTTGATCAATTCAATTGAATCAAGTAAAAAAAGCTTTGGTCTTTTTCACAGTGTCCTGTAGAAAAAATCAACAAATTGTGCTATACTCTGATAAAACAAACCAATGGCTGAAACAATTGGGTGACCCGGAGGTTTTTTAGGGTCTTTGTGTATTTTGGGTATAGTATAGATGAAGGGATACCTAGGATTATCATTAACCAGAAACTTATATAAAGTATCATCTATGTGGCCCATTGATAATGCCATGAGTAAAAATGTATCTGTAATTAATTAATTCACTGTATCAATTCAATCCTTTGTATGGATCACAACTGTGGATGATAGGTTTTGTATCACTTAGCTGTAAATTAACATATGGATAAATGTTAATTTTAGGGCACAAAGTGAGTTTATATCGAATTCACAAACTTGGATTAATATGTGAATAGGTGTAGAATCTCTCACTATGTTTATACTTGCAAATTAATAAAGTATAAATTTTCCACACTGGAAAAATAGCAATGAAGATTTTATGCTGGTAATATAATTCTAAGTACAGCCAAAATGTTTAGGAAACCTCTGAGACCACACTACCTACATATAGAGACTAGCAGGGAAATGTTCTGTAGCAGCAGAGCATGTGAATCAGTGAGACAGGCTGAGACAGAACGGTAGAACAGCTGATATGAGGTTTGCTTGTAAGCTGAGCCGTGTGGAATAGTTGTGATGTCACTGCTTAGGAATGTCTTGCAGTGAGCAGCTCCGTGTTTGCTGAAACTTGCAATGCAGAGTGGCAGTTGAATTAGAGGTAAACAGCTTACCGGGAATTGTAACAGTATCAATCTTGCAAATTGTGACAAGCAGGTCACGCTGTTGTAGTGTCAATAAATCACTTGATAAACTTCAGCAGTAGCGGAGCAGAAGTAGCAAGTTCTGCCTAGGCAGAAAGCAATCCAGTTTCCTTGTAGAAATTCAGGTTAACGATTTAGGAATAAACTTTCTAAGGTTTGAAATAGCTGGAGCACAAAACATGTGCAGGGAGCTCAGTTAGGTTAATTTCTTAATCACTAAGCACCTGGCTGGCCTCAAGAGTAACTTTAAATAGGGTAAGGGGTTGGCCTGAGTTTGTAAAGGTGGTATAGAGAGATTACAGCTTTCTGTAAAGGTGGAACAGAATTCCTGACAGAATGCCCCCTTCAGGCATGCCGTCCCACGGCTTGCATGCGTGGTCTTTCGGGATTCCGTCGATGGAACTGAGAGATAAGTCTTGGGGCATTGACATGGTTAACGGGTTCCCATGTGTCCTCGTCAGAGGAATATCCTTTCCACCTAACCAGGTACTGAAGTTGACCCCTGTTGATGCGTGAGTCTAGTATGTTACCTACTTCATAAATATTATCCTCTAGAATTTGTGTTTTTGGAGGTAATACTTGGGTGCTGTTAATAGCTGCTGGTTTTAGTGAGGATACATGAAAAGTGGGATGTATACTTAAAGATGAGGGTAAGCGAAGGGTTATAGCATTTTGATTGACGACTTTAATAATCTGGAAGGGTCCAACAAACAGAGTAGCTAACTTCTTACTGGGAAGTTGTAGTTTTAGATTTTTCGTGGAAAGCCAGGCCCAATCTCCTATGGAATATTGTGGAGATGGTCTTCGTCTGAGGTCGTAGTATTTCTTTTGTACAGCTTGAGCTGTCTGGAGGTTTTCTTGGAGTAACTTCCAATTCTCGTGTAAATGGTCAGCTAAATCTTCAACGTTTGGATTACAACAGGATTCCGTTGTTGTTAAGACCATCTTTGGGTGAAATGCGTAATTTGCGTAGAAAGGTGTCATTTTGCTAGAGGAGTTAAGGGAGTTGTAAGCAAATTCAGCTAGAGAGAGGTATTTATTCCAATCCCCCTGATGGTAGGCACAGTAACACCTCAAGTACTGTTCAAGCCACTGGTTTAATCGTTCCGTTTGGCCATTAGTCTGGGGGTGGTAAGCAGTACTATAACGATGGTCGATTTGGAGTTTCTGGCATAAGTTTCTCCAAAAACGAGAGGTGAACTGCGTGCCTCTATCAGTGGTGAGAATCTCTGGAATTCCATGGTAATTTACTACATTATCAATGAATAACTGAGCTGTTTCGGCTGAGGTTGGGAGTTTGTGGTGAGGTACAAAATGAGCCATTTTAGTGAGGGGGTCTATTATAACCAAGACTGTATTCATTACGGCTGAAGTAGGTAATTCAACAATGAAGTCTAGGCCTAAGTGAGTCCAAGGTCTTCCAGGGACTGGTATTGGCATGAGTAATCCATATGGGGGTCTTTTTTCGGATTTTGATGTGATACATCTAGTATAAGCCTGTACATAGAGGCGAATCTCCTGAGCCATTCCTGGCCACCAGTAAGCCCTACTTATCAGCTCTTGAGTTCTCTGGATCCCAGGGTGTCCAGAGAGAGGAGTATCATGATGTTCTCTAATGATGTATTGTCTTAAAGTAGTCGGAACATACAACTTATTTTGTTTGTAGTAGAGACCATCCGATCCTATACGTAGATCAGGTGGAAGTTCCTGTTCAGTTTGCAAGGCTTTTTTAAACTTGGAAGCTGTGGTGGTAATGCTTCCAATGTATGAGTCGTGTGGAATTATAGCCGAAGGGTTTTCGCTACAATCGGGTTTAGGGTCTCTACGGGATAAAGCATCTGCCTTACGATTACGAGAGGCTGGCCTATATACTATCTGGAATAGGAATCTACTGAAATAGAGACTCCACCTCACTTGTCTTGAGGAAAGAGTCTTATTCCTTTGTAAATATTCCAAATTTCTATGGTCTGTATACACTATTATTGGTAGTTGAGTTCCTTCTAGTAGATGTCTCCAAGTCTCGAAAGCTCTTTTGATGGAGAGTAGTTCCTTTTCGCCTATGGGGTAGTTTCTTTCGGCGGGGGACATCATCTTGGAAAAGAAGGCTATTGGATGTAATGGATGCATTAGGCTTTTTCTCTGAGAAAGAACTGCTCCCAAAGCATAATCAGATGAGTCTACTTCGAGGAAGTATTGGAGATCAGGATTGGGGTGATGTAAAATGGGTGCTGATGTAAAAGAGGATTTCAAATATTCAAACGCTTCTGCTGCCTTTTCATTCCAAAGAAATCTGGAAGTGCAACCAGTAAGCGAGGTCAATGGTTTAGCTATACCAGAATACCCTTTAATGAATTTTCGGTAGTAATTACTAAACCCTAAAAACCGCTGTAGATCCTTGCGGCTTTGTGGGGTAGGCCAGCTCTTTACCGCTTCTACTTTGTCTTGTTGCATTTGAATGCCCTCGGATGAGATATTGTATCCCAAGAAGGAGATCTTTTCAGCATGGAATATACATTTTTCGGCCTTGGCATATAATCGATGTATTTGAAGTCTGGATAGAATCCAGCTGACGTGTTTGATATGGTCTTGTAAATTCTGGGAATAAATGAGAATGTCATCCAGATAGACCACTACACATATGTCAAGGAGATCCCTGAAAACATCATTGATGTAATGCTGAAAAGTTGCAGGAGCATTACATAATCCAAATGGCATAACCAGGTATTCGTATAGGCCATATCTTGTTCTAAGCGCAGTTAACCATTCATCTCCCTCTCTTATGCGAATGAGGTTGTAGGCCCCCCTGAGGTCCAATTTGGTGAATATCTAAGCTTGATGGAGTCGCTCGATAAGTTCAGGAATTAAGGGGAGTGGATACCTGTTTTTAACGGTAACTTTATTGAGCTCTCTATAATCAATGATCGGACGTAGTGATTTATCTTTGTTTCTGACAAAGAACATACCAGCTGCCGCAGGAGACACGGACGGCCTGATGAACCCTTTTTTTAGGTTTTCGTCTAAATAGCCTTTTAAATGTGCTAATTCAGGTTGGCTTAGAGGGTAGAGATGACCATGTGGTATTACTGAACCAGGTTTCAGATCTATAGGGCAGTCATAGCTACGGTGTGGAGGTAGTGTTTCTGCCTCCCTCTTACTAAATACTTCTGTATATTGTGAATATACTTCAGGTATATCTGTAGTTTGTTCAGCTATGTGGATGGTATGTGATGAATGGTAACAATTTGTTTTACAATGAGAGGAGTTCAAAGTGACTTTTAGGGTTTTCCAATCTATGGAGGGTTCATGGAGGCGTAAAACATCAAATGACATGTATTCGAAATGGCAGTTTTGAGTGGTAACCATTAAAGGAACCGTGTGGTGTGTTATCGGACCGCTAGCTATGTATGTACCATCCACAACACGAATGGAGACAGGAGAGCTTTTTTTTTCAAGTGGTATTTTATTTGCCTTAACAACCTCTATGTCTATATAATTCCCATGTGCCCCAGTGTCGAGAATGGCTTCAGAAGATAGGCATCTACGGTCCCACTGCAAAGAGAGAGAGATTAAACAATAATTAGGTTTGTTCTGCTGTGAGGTAGTACAATTGGTTAGCAGACACTTACTTTTCTTGTTTTTCAGAAGAATGGGGCAGTCCTTGACTGAATGTGCTGGACTAGCACAATAAAGACACAACGAGAGAGTTTTTCTTCTTTGCTTTTCCTCAGTAGACAGAGGTCCCCTCAAGAGCCCTATTTCCATTGGTTCCTGAGATGTCCCACCGCTACCTATGGGTACTGCGGAAGTGGGGGTCTTACGATAAGTAGGTTCTGGACCATGGCGTTCAGACTTCCTCTCCCTTAGGCGCCTGTCTATTTGCATAGATAATCTCATCAATGCTTCCAATGTGTCGGGTAGCTCCACTCTGGCAAGCTCATCTTTAACACTATCAGAGAGTCCCAGTCGGAATTGATTTTTCAAGGCTACCCTGTTCCATTGAGAGTCCGTTGAATACTGTTTGAACTCAGTAATATACTGTTCAACTGGTTTCGTACCCTGTTTGAGGGCTCTCATCTTTGTTTCTGCTGTAATCTGTGAATTTGTATCAAGGTATAGCTCATCCATGGCCTGAAGAAAGTCTGGGAGAGAGAATAGAATGGGGCTGTTAGATTCAGAGTATGAGTCCGCCCATATCCTGGGTTCTCCGCGCAGATAGGAGATCATAGTCAAAACCTTTAAATGGTCGGTAGGATAAGTCTTTGGTTTGAGTGTGAAAGTGAGCAAACAGGCATTTTTGAACTGACGATAAGTTCTTCTGTCCCCAGAGAATAAATCAGGACTGGATATTTGTGGCTCAGGATGAGTATCTTGTGATGGTGTTTTGTGTCCTATGGAATCTCTAATAACCTTTCTTAGAGTTTCATTTTCTATTTGTAAACTGTTCATAGCTTGACCTGATTGGTCCACCTTCTGTGACAGTTCATAAACCACCTGTGGTAAATCCACTGGATCCATCTTACTGGCTTAGTGATTCTGTAATGAATTAATTCACTGTATCAATTCAATCCTTTGTATGGATCACAACTGTGGATGATAGGTTTTGTATCACTTAGCTGTAAATTAACATATGGATAAATGTTAATTTTAGGGCACAAAGTGAGTTTATATCGAATTCACAAACTTGGATTAATATGTGAATAGGTGTAGAATCTCTCACTATGTTTATACTTGCAAATTAATAAAGTATAAATTTTCCACACTGGAAAAATAGCAATGAAGATTTTATGCTGGTAATATAATTCTAAGTACAGCCAAAATGTTTAGGAAACCTCTGAGACCACACTACCTGCATATAGAGACTAGCAGGGAAATGTTCTGTAGCAGCAGAGCATGTGAATCAGTGAGACAGGCTGAGACAGAACGGTAGAACAGCTGATATGAGGTTTGCTTGTAAGCTGAGCCGTGTGGAATAGTTGTGATGTCACTGCTTAGGAATGTCTTGCAGTGAGCAGCTCCGTGTTTGCTGAAACTTGCAATGCAGAGTGGCAGTTGAATTAGAGGTAAACAGCTTACCGGGAATTGTAACAGTATCAATCTTGCAAATTGTGACAAGCAGGTCACGCTGTTGTAGTGTCAATAAATCACTTGATAAACTTCAGCAGTAGCGGAGCAGAAGTAGCAAGTTCTGCCTAGGCAGAAAGCAATCCAGTTTCCTTGTAGAAATTCAGGTTAACGATTTAGGAATAAACTTTCTAAGGTTTGAAATAGCTGGAGCACAAAACATGTGCAGGGAGCTCAGTTAGGTTAATTTCTTAATCACTAAGCACCTGGCTGGCCTCAAGAGTAACTTTAAATAGGGTAAGGGGTTGGCCTGAGTTTGTAAAGGTGGTATAGAGAGATTACAGCTTTCTGTAAAGGTGGAACAGAATTCCTGACAGTATCCAATGCAACTTTGTATGTAGATATATATATATATATATATATATATATATATATATATATATATATATATATATATATATAATTTTATAAAGAGAGACTCTGCATAGTTTATTTGAATTGTTTAATGGTCTATGTATTGTATTACTGTATGTCTGGATTTTTATGTATCTTTTTTCCTGTAAAGGCAAATGAAACCCAACATTTTTCTTTCTTGATTCAAATAAAGATTACTATTGTAAACAACTTTCTAATTTACCTCTGATTTGCTTCATTATCTTGTTATCCTTTGTTGAAAAAACAGCAATGCACATGGGTGAGCCAATAACATGAGACACATATGTGCAGCCACCAATTAGCATTACCTGAGCCTACCTATGTTTGTTTTTCAACAAAGGATACCAAGAGAACAAAACAAATGATATATTAGAACTAAATTGGGTTGTAATAGATAACAAGCTAAAGATGGGTGCACAATACAGGGCAGCGGCTTCTAAGGCTAATAAGATACTAGCATGTATTAAAAGAGGTATTGATGCAAGGGAGGAAAGCATAATTTTGTCACTATATAAATCCCTGCTAACACCTCACCTTGAGTATAGAATGCAGTTCTTGGGACCACAATCTCAAAAAAGATATTGCAGATTTAGAAAAAGTTCAGAGAAGGGCCACAAAATTAATAAGGGGAATAGAGAATTTAAGCTATGAGCCAAACTGGGTCTGTTTTCTCTAGAACAAAAGGTGCTTGAGAGGCAAAACTGACTACAACTAAACACATCCAATCCTGGGAGAAAGATTGGGGACTAACCTTCCCGGAGAAATCCTGGAGCATCGTGAGAGCCCATACAAAGCAAACTATACACTGTATGACCCTTTTCGAGCTCTACTTTAAACTACTTACCAGATGGCACTATGTCCCACTTAAACTAAATAAGATGTTCCCCTCCTGCTCCCCATTATGTTGGCAGGGCTGCTTACAAATTGGAGACCCACAACATACCTGGTGGTCATGCCCAGCCATCAAACCCTTATGGTCCAAACTACTCGTCCTATGTCAACTCCTGACCTGACCGAGGGCCTGCCTCCCAAAATTGCACTCCTCCATCTTAGTCTTCACAAACGAGCTTTACCTAAACGTTGCCTATTGATTACAATATTAATGGCAGCAAAACTCTTAATAGCCAGGAACTGGACGATGCCTAACCCCCTAAACTGGCTGAGCCTGATAAACCTAATTACATACCTCAGATCGATGGAAAGCTATGCCTATGATCCAAACCTACAACACGACCTACACTTTTTGATCTGGGAGCCCTGGGACGCCATTGGAGAGACAAGATTACTAACCCTTTTTTAAAGCCCAAATTACACTAACTTTAGATTAGTGATGCCTCAGCCAACCCTAACACATAAATATACCCCCTGCCCAATTCTTCCCCTTCCTGCTTTTTTCTTTTTGTCTCCTCACCTCCTTCCTTCTACCACACATTAACTTTAACAGGTCTACGCCTCTACCCTTAAGTGAACTGAGTTTACTCCCTGACCATAATTGGATGTAGCTAAAGGTTATAACGTTAAATAGTTTTATCTTAAAAGAAACTTGGGGGGGAAAAAAGGGGAAAAAAAATCAGCTTTAAGAAAAGCATATAATAGTGAATTACTGCTTACATGTTTTATCCATAAATACTGTTATATATTGTAAAAATTCTTGAAATGCATGAAAAAGAGAAAAGTAAAAAAAAATTTTTTCCAGAGCTTATGTTGAACTCCCAGCTTGACATATTACAGGACTCAAATTCTGGGACTTTTTCTCTGGTTACTCAGCGTTTTGCCTCCACTTTTGGACCGGAAAAAAACACATTTGTGGTATGGACATCACCAAGCCTAACCATTTCATTTGTTTTATACTGTCTCACAACCAATGTTTACGTGTCCTGATATTATTACATTTTTCTTTAAAAAAAATATATATATACATACACAAAAAAAAAGTGCTTGAGAGGTAACATGATTACTTTATATAAATATATTCAAGGCCCATATACAGAGATGGCAGAAGCTCTGTTTATTCCAAGAAAAGTGTTTGTGACAAGAGGTCAGAATTTAAGGCTGGAGGAAAAGAGATTTAATCTCCATCAACGTAAACGTTTTTTTCACTGTAAGAGAAAATTGTGGAACTCATTACCTAAGGAGGTAGTAAATGTCAAAACCTTAGGTACATTTAAAATGGTTTAGATTAATTTCTGGCTAGAAACAGAATTCAGGGTTATGATTGCTTGTGTTAAATGGGTCACATTTTAATGGAATTAATTTAAGCTCAGTTGGTGCTTTTATTGTAAAAATGTTTGTATAGGTTGAACTCGATGGACTTCTGTCTTTTCAACCTCATCTGCTATGTTACTATGTTAAAGGGCCATTAAACATGACATTTCAGCAATGTGTAAACCACCTTAAGGGAAGAGACAAGGGAAGGCTTCCCCAGGCTTCTTTCTCAACTGCACATGTGCAAACAGAGGTAGTGCTATATCAATATTAGTTTGTAATTGGTTAGCAAGGATTCTTTTGTTCTGGGGACAGGGAAATCAGTTAAATTAATAAACATAAAGCAATATACAGTACTTATTTGACAAAATAAAGCTGCAGTTTTTCATTATAAAATTACTCTCAGATATTAAGGTTCAAAATCATGTAGTTTACAATTTGTGTTTAGTGGTCCTTTAAGTTGTTTAAAATTGCATGCTTTATCTGAATCATAAAAGAAAAAAAAATGGATGTATCTTCATTTAATAAAAAGAAATATAAAAATAATAATAATATGTAAACAAATCATGACAGCATTCATTTCTTTTTATTTCAGTAATTTATAAATATGGGAAGCCAGGGAGTCCTTAAAAATATGTCTATTAAAGTTCCCTTAGCATGGAGGCTTAAGAGGGGTGACACTAATTCAGAACAGTTCAAATGTTGTCAAAATAAAACAATTATGTCATTAATAAATAACATTATTCCCATTGTATTTCTTATTAACAGGTGAATTCACAAACTGCAATAATCCTAGTCATGGTCAAAGTGCTGATACTTCTTTCAATCTTCAAAATCAAAGAAGCCACTTAAAAAATGTATGCTCTGTATGCGGGAAATGTTTTACCAAGAAATCATATCTTATTTACCATCTGAAAATTCATACAGGGGAGAAAGCATTTTCATGTTCGGACTGTGGGAAATGTTTTACTCAGAAATCACATCTTATTAGGCATCAGAAATTTCATTCAGGTGTTAAAGCATTTTCATGTTTTGAATGTGGGAAATGTTTTATTCTGAATTCAGACCTTATTAGGCATGAGAAAATACATACAGGGGAGAAAGGATTTTCATGTTCTGTATGTGGGAAATGTTTTACTATGAAATCATCTCTTATTAGGCATCAGAAAATTCATACAGGGGAGAAAGAATTTTCTTGTTTTGAATGTGGGAAATGTTTTATTCTGAAATCAGACCTTAGTAGGCATCAGAAAATTCACATTAAAGGTAATCAGAGCGTAACCTCTGAAGCGCAGAGGGCAAAACATAGTTGTAATCCGCACAATCTCTAGAGTGCTGATGATAGCTACATGTCCTCTAGAGAACAGTTTTGGGGCTGTTTAAAGCCCCTTCTACATCTCAAGCAGTTACTACATGTTGTCCTCTGCTGGTGCACGTTTAGAGCTGTTTGAAGCCCCCTCTGCATCTCAAGTGATTACAAGGTAACCCAGTGTGTTTGTCATCTCTGGGGGGATCTGGGGTCCCTATATAGGTTTGATCACCTGTTGTAAATACAATGCATTTGTTTGACTAGATGTTCACGGAAAGGAACCCCTATGCGCAGATCAAAGTTATAGAATTATGCCCAAATGTCCTTATTTATATGTTGATAAACCCTTCTTTGAAATGTAGGTAGTCAGGTGATCACTGAGGTGACAGCGTTTTCCTAGCTGGAATTTTAATTGAACAGGTGTACAGCGTGAGCACCTGTGTAAACATCAAAAGTGCAAGAGGCTTCCAGGTGTCCTTGTCTAGATTAGGATAGCCTCCATGGCGGCATTATTCTCTATTTCTGCTTATTTTAGAAAGGTTACCTAATACTATTATAGATGCACAGATGTGTTGACTACAGAGTTGAGAAAAAAACTCACATTGTGTTGTTTATAAACTTGTTTATTAAAACTGTAATAAAAATATGTTTTTTTTTACCCTTTTGGCTGTAGAGCTCTCATATCATGATACATACATAAAATAATGATATAGTTTGAATCTGCTGGGTCTCATGAAAAAAACAACAATATATATTGTTTGTATGGGTTTCTCACTAAAAAACATAATTTTCTTCCTAATGGGAAAGAGTCCACAGCCGCATTCATTACTTTTGGGAATTAAGAACCTGGCCACCAGGAGGAAAGACACCCCAGCCAAAGGCTTAAATACTCCTCCCACTTCCCTTATCCCCCAGTCATTCTTTGCCTTTTGTCCCAGAAGGTTGTCAGAGAAGTGTTAGAAGTTTTTTTATTTTACTTATTGTACTTTTATTTATTTTTACAAGTGTCTCTTATGGAGGGTACTACCCTTCGACATGGGACAGGAGTTTTAAGTAGTCCTGTCAGTCTCTCAGTGAGGGGCTGGGCGAATGTTAGAGTCCGGAGATGCAGTGGGAGCTTCCCTCTGTGACACCATCCCGACTCATATTAACACCTCCTTTCAGCACTTGTCATTACTGAACTTCGTTTCGCTACCTGCTATCTCCTCTCAAGTCCATGACGGAGGCGATGCTACTATTTGTCACACTTAAGGGCCGTGTTCCTGTTCCACGGCGTAGATTCTGGTAAGATCGTTTCATTTTTTATTACGTGATGTTAACACAGAAGACAGGGTCACAGTGTGGTGCCTTTTATCTTTATAGAAACAAGGGTTAATATCTCCTTAGGTGGATTATTGAACAGGGGGGAATAATAATCTTATATGTTTATTTGATTTTATGCTGCTTTATGTGTGAGATGTTATGGGCTCATAGGCTGTTATGGAATATACAGGTTTCACTTTCACTTTGAGAGCCATGCAGCTTACAAGCTTGGCGCGCTTTCTCTCATAGCAGGGACGATCCTGCATTGTGCACTATGTGATTCATTCCCTCTTTCGTGACTGGGTGTCTATCAGAGAGGAGTCATACAACTCTGTACTGTCTAGGTCATAGGAGGTAGTGAGTGCCCCAGCCATTGGGGTATAGAGGTGCCGTTAATTTATTTTTTAAAAAAAAGTTTTCCGGTTATTGCACTAGTGATGGAGGATTCGGTTTCTTAGAGGGCACTCCCTCTATTCCTAAAGAGCGATTCCTGTTTATATGGTGAGGAGGCCCTAGTTCCCCCTCTCAATTATGTTCCATATGCCTTGATAATGTGATAATATCAAACATGTTTGATACCACAGAGCCGTCCACCTCTGAGGGTTATCGTTCAGTGAGGTGCGTACCCTACATTGTTATCTCTATACACATGCAGTTTTCCCGTAGCATTGCTGATCCTCCATCTGGAGGGGGCCTTTTTTCTCCAGACGTTACTGTGCAGTTCAGACGGCGGTGTCTGCGGCCTTAATGCTTTACCTCGCCCTGCTAAGCGCAAGCGATAGGTTACATATGGCACTCCTTCCCAGAGAACATCAAATAGTTTTTGGATTTAACTGATAGGATTATCCGAGGAGGAAGTTCTTTGTGAGTCTTCAGAGTATGAACTTTCTGGGTCAGAGTCTGCTGCCTCTCAACCTCCAGCTGCGGAGGAACCAGACTTTGGTTTTAGGAATTTCCGCTTCTTCTAAAGGAATTTTTTGGCGAATTCAGGGGTTCCAGAGGTCATATTGCCTGATGAACCTTTAATTCCTAAATTGGATAGAGTTGAGGACAGGGTGGTGCCTTCTCTTCCCTGCTCCTGTTGTCCAGGTTTTTCCACCTTGGTTTGTACAGTTCCCTGCGGGTGCGACTGTCCCTGAATGTTGTGCCTTTCGTTACAGAATTGCGCGCCTTCGCGTGTTACTCAGACATGCTGTTCAGTTGTTGAACGACCCTATCCTTATCGGATACGGGCATACTCAGTTTACTCTTCGAATGGCGCACCTCATTAGACATGTGGGGATGATGTAATCTCCTGATTGTCCATGTATTGAGATCTTTCCCAGTTTTTGGAAGATCAGGGCTCCGTTTGGCTGGTCCTGCGGTTAGGTCTGTTTCCTTCTTCCCCTCTGAGGGAGGATTTATGCGGTTTGACGGTTAGGACCCGAATTGGAGGCTGGTCCTGTTTGGGTTCAGTTCTGTCTGGTAGCTGTTTGGGCACACGGGGCGCCGCTCTGCTTGGCTTGTCCAGTAGAGGCGCAGAGTGCTCTCGTTATCCTCTGTGTTCAACTAAGCATTCTAGAGGACCAGTGGGTCTGTGAGGCAGGAGGGATTGTCTCAGTCCTTATAGCCTTCAATTTGGATGATTGGGTCAGTGGAGTTCTGCTGCATCTTTCTCTCTTGTGTCTGGTGTTGTCAGACCCTAGAGCTCCTTCCCATGTAGTGGAAGGTTGGAGGGCTTGCACCCTCTTGCCGCCGAGTTAGGCGGTTTGGCCTTTTTTCTTTTGAGGCCCTGGGAATTGTTGTCCTGCAGGTGTTTGAGAGTCTATGGGCTCTAGTGTCGTTGTACGACTTTTAACGCATTAGCTCCTTTGGAGCATTGGACTTTGGCAAGGGGTGGTCCCTTCCTTGGGTCGAGTTTTCTCCGGGTTGATCTGGATATTGCATTGATATCTCCCTGTGGTCTGGGTTTTTATATCAGACGGGGTTTTAAGTTCTCGGATATTGTTTGTTTAAACAATTGGGGGCTTGGATCTGTTTTCTCCCTGGTGTTTCCGGTTGCTGAGGCTTCGCTCAGTGTTTTCCTTGTGGAGTTGTTGCCTGACTTTTTTGGCTCTAGGGCTGGTTCTGGGTTCCCCAGTTCCTGGGAACTTGGACTATGTCTTTTTAACTGGACTAATTGACCTGGTCACGGTTGGCCAGGTTGTCCGAGTGCTGATGCTCATTGGGCTTGACTTACGCCTTTATGGTCGGTTTCCCTTGGTCAGCTTGCTGTAGTAACCTTGTGGATTAACTGCTCTGCAGGCGAATGGGTTTGCAGTGTCTCTGCTGCTGCTATTGCACATTGGATGTGTGTTAGAAAGCTAATTCCTTAGGGGGATTCCTTCCAAGTTCATCTGTGTTGGAGATTGATCTCTCCTTTAGCCTGTGGCTTTGTGTCTTGTGGGCAGGTGCTCTGCTTTTTTGCACCCATCCCTTTTCTTAGGGTGGGTGGCTTATTCTCCTTCCTATAGAGGTGTGGTCCCTTTTCTTAGGGATTCTCCTGGATTCTGGAGGTTGGAACTGAGAGTTAACCTTTCAGAGAGGGGTGTTTTTCTCTGGGTTGTTACGTTCCATCTGGAGTCTTGCTGGCTCCGTGTCAAGACTATTGGGGGCTTTTTGTTAAATTCCTTTGGGGCTACGGCCTTGTCGTCTGTTTCACCCGTGGCACCCGTGCTCTGTTGGGATGGCTGTGACCATTCTTCTGCTCGTTTTTGAGCTGGGGGTTCTTCTTTTTCCCTGTTTCAAGATGCTTGGGCTGGCCCGGTTGGGAGTGGGTTCTGAGATTCGTTGTCATCTGCAGAATCTAGGTTTGCATAGTAGCTAGCTCCCTGGGTTTACAAGCTGAGGGTTCCGGGTTACCATTCACCTTTGGTTTCTGGGTAGAACCTCTCTCTCTTGAGGGTGCAGTGGGTCTCGTTGAGGTTATGTGCTTCCCCTTTTGGAGCCCTGTGTGTAGGTCTAGCGGCCTTGATTGCCTAGAGTGTGCCCTCTGTCTGGGAGTTGTCTTTGCAATCTGTTCTCTTGCTGGCCGCTTTTTACTTCTCAGCAAGTATTCTTCTGTGTCATCCTGATGATGGCTGCGTGTTCTTGACTCGTTTTTTTGTCTGGGTCAGTTATAAGTTCTTTTTTGTCTGAATACTGTAGTATTCTTAGTTCTGACGATGTGAGGACTCCGTCTCCAGTTGTCTTTCTGTGCTTTTGCACGATGTTGAGAGAGAGAGAGTGGTTTCTCTGTTTCGAGGCTCGGTCCTAAATCTCTGGTTTCTGCTTGGTCTGGGCGTAGCCTCCCCTTGTCTGTCAGGACCCATTTGGGTCTTTGTGAGCTGGGCTCGCTATTGGGGGTTTTCCTTTTATGGATTTGGGGTGACCTTTTCGGTTCTTCCTTGCCTTTTTCCTGGGGGAGTTTAGGCTGGTGTTCCCCTCATTAGTGAGGGGTGAGTGGTGAGGGACCGCCTGTTGGGCGATGGTGTCTCCTGGAAGGACTGTTGGCTCAGTTGAGACCTATTTTGCGGTCTCTAGGCTTCTGGACTATCTGTGGGTTAGTGTCCTTGGGGCTTTTCCTTTTCAAAGTTTTCTCGGCTTCGGACGAAGCGGGGTTTTTTGTTGGGTAGTGGTTGCAGGCCTGGTGCCCTCAGAATGGGCCGTCTATTGTACACTCCCGTTTTGGCATTCAGTGTCCTCTTTAGCTTGGGTATGGTTTTCCCAAAAGTAATGAATGTGGCTCTGGACTCTTTCCCATTAGGAAGAAAAACATTATGCTAATGATGATAATTTCTCCAACATAGGTGTGTCCGGTCCACGGCGTCATCCTTACTTGTGGGATATTCTCTTCCCCAACAGGAAATGGCAAAGAGCCCAGCAAAGCTGGTCATATGATCCCTCCTAGGCTCCGCCTACCCCAGTCATTCTCTTTGCCGTTGCACAGGCAACATCTCCACGGAGATGACTAAGAGTTTTTTGGTGTTTAAATGTAGTTTTTATTCTTCAATCAAGTGTTTTTTATTTTAAAATAGTGCTGGTATGTACTATTTACTCTGAAACAGAAAAGAGAAGAAGATTTCTGTTTGTGAGAGGAAGATGATTTTAGCAAACTTTACTAAAATCGATTGCTGTTTCCACACAGGACTGTTGAGATGAAGTAACTTCAGTTGGGGGAAGCAGTTGGCAGACTTTTCTGCCTGAGGTATGATGGCCACATTTCTAACACGACTTGGTAATGCTGGAAGGCTGTCATTTTCCCTATGGGGACCGGTAAGCCATTTTCTTAGATTAAGTATAAGAATAAAGGCTTTATAAGGGCTTAAAAAACTGGTAGTCATTTTTCTGGGCTAAAACGATTACTTGCTAAGCATATTTGACAGATTATAGCGCTTTATAGTTATTATAATCTTGGGGATTGTTGTTAAAAAACGGCAGGCACTGTATGGACACCTTTTTCAGATGGGGGCCTTCTCTAGTCATAGGCAGAGCCTCATTTTCGCGCCACTAATGCGCAGTTGTTTTTGGAAGGCAAGGCATGCAGATGCATGTGTGAGGAGCTAAGATCCACTGAAAAAGCTTATAGAAGGCGTCATTTGGTATCGTATTCCCCTCTGGGCTTGGTTGGGTCTCAGAAAAGCAGATTCCTGGGACTGTATAGGGGTTAAATGTAAAAACGGCTCTGGTTCCGTTATTTTAAGGGTTAAAGCTTTCAAATTTAGTGTGCAATACTTTTAAGGCTTTAAGACACTGTGGTGAAATTTTGGTGAATTTTGAACAATTGCTTCATACTTTTTCGCATATTCAGTAATAAAGTGTGTTCTGTTTAAAATTTAAAGTGACAGTAACGGTTTTATTTTAAAACGTTTTTTGTGCTTTGTTGACAAGTTTAAGCCTGTTTAACATGTCTGAACCATCAGATAAACGATGTTCTATATGTATGAAAGCCAAGGTTTCTCCCCATTTAAATATATGTGATAATTGTGACATGGTGTCCAAACAAAGTAGGGACAATGATGCCACAGATAATAATAGTGCCCAAGATGATTCTTCAGATGAGGGGAGTAAGCATGGTACTGCATCACCCCCTTCTGTGTCTACACCAGTTTTGCCCACACAAGAGGCCCCTAGTACATCTAGTGCGCCAATACTTATTACTATGCAACAATTAACGGCTGTTATGGATAATTCTATTGCAAATATTTTATCTAAAATGCCTACTTATCAAAGAAAGCGCAATTGCTCTGTTTTAAACACTGAAGAGCAAGAGGACGCTGATGATAACGCTTCTGACATACCCTCACACCAATCTGAAGGGGCCAGGAGGGAGGTTTTGTCTGAGGGAGAAATTTCAGATTCAGGGAAAATTTCTCAACAAGCTGAACCTGATGTTGTAACATTTAAATTTAAATTAGAACATCTCCGCGCACTGCTTAAGGAGGTATTATCTACTCTGGATGATTGTGACAATTTGGTCATTCCAGAGAAATTATGTAAGATGGACAAGTTCCTAGAGGTTCCGGTGCCCCCCGATGTTTTTCCTATACCCAAGCGGGTGGCGGACATAGTAAACAAGGAATGGGAAAGGCCCGGCATACCTTTTGTGCCTCCCCCTATATTTAAGAAATTATTTCCTATAGTCGACCCCAGAAAGGACTTATGGCAGACAGTCCCTAAGGTCGAGGGGGCGGTCTCTACTCTAAACAAACGCACTACTATTCCCATAGAAGATAGTTGTGCTTTTAAAGATCCTATGGATAAAAAATTAGAGGGTTTGCTTAAAAAAATGTTTGTTCAGCAAGGTTACCTTCTTCAACCAATTTCATGCATTGTTCCTGTCACTACGGCAGCGTGTTTCTGGTTCGAAGAACTAGAAAAGTCGCTCGATAAAGAATCTTCGTATGAGGAGATTATGGACAGAGTTCATGCACTTAAATTGGCTAACTCTTTTATTCTAGATGCCTGTGGTTATCTATTAATTTAAAATATCTCTACTTTCTACTAAATATAATAATGTGGTTATCTATTAATTTAAAATAACTCTACTTTCTACTAAATATAATATACTAAATCTCTATGGTGAAACCACTAAAACCAACACAGATAAATTGTGAAAATAAACTATATGAGGATCCTCCATTATTTGTCAAACAGTTTATTTAGGAATCAATATATGTTAATAATAAGATAAATATTTACAGGTATATATATATCAATCTATTTTACAGATACAGTCCACATTTTAAGATACAGGGTAACTTTTCTAAACTAACCCCAATTGTGCTACACAGAATATTATCCCAGAAATACTTAGCCAGATTCTCTGTGTCCAGCATCATCCATCTTTACAGCATGCCCAGGATACAAAAGAGAGAGAGGCAGAGGCTCTGGTGTTACAATATTTTATAACCCAATTCAAAAGGGAGTGGCTTATCAAATGCCACTCAAAAAGACCAATGGGAGTGTCTATAGTTCAGAGAGAAAGGTGTACCTGGGGGAAGGGATCCCAATAACAGCTAAGTGAATATTCCAGTGATAAAATGTCACCACAATGCCGCTTTGCAATTAGCGAGATTAGCGGCGAAAAATTCAGGGTTTGCTATTGTGGCGCGCAGAGCGCTCTGGCTAAAGTCTTGGTCAGCGGATGTGTCTTCCAAGACAAAATTGCTTAACATCCCTTTCAAGGGCAAAACACTGTTTGGTCCTGATTTGAAAGAGATTATTTCAGACATCACCGGAGGAAAGGGCCACGCCCTTCCTCAGGATAGGTCTTTTAAGGCTAGAAATAAGCCTAATTTTCGTCCCTTTCGCAGAAACGGACCAGCCTCTACTTCTACATCCTCTAAGCAAGAGGGTAATACTTCTCAACCCAAACCAGCCTGGAGACCGATGCAAGGCTGGAACAAGGGTAAGCAGGCCAAGAAGCCTGCCACTGCTACCAAAACAGCATGAAGGGATGGCCCCCGATCCGGGACCGGATCTGGTGGGGGGCAGACTTTCTCTCTTTGCTCAGGCCTGGGCAAGAGATGTTCAGGATCCTTGGGCACTAGAAATAGTTTCTCAAGGTTATCTCCTGGAATTCAAGGAACTACCCCCAAGGGGAAGGTTCCACAGGTCTCAATTATCTTCAAACCAAATAAAAAGACAGGCATTCTTACATTGTGTAGAAGACCTGTTAAGGATGGGAGTAATTCATCCAGTTCCAATAAGAGAACAAGGGATGGGGTTTTACTCCAACCTGTTCATAGTTCCCAAAAAAGAGGGAACGTTCAGACCAATTCTAGATCTCAAGATCCTAAACAAATTTCTCAGGGTTCCATCGTTCAAAATGGAAACCATTCGAACGATCCTTCCTACCATCCAGGAAGGTCAATTTATGACCACGGTGGATTTAAAGGATGCGTACCTCCATATTCCTATCCACAAGGAACATCATCAGTTCCTAAGGTTCGCTTTTCTGGACAAGCATTACCAGTTTGTGGCACTTCCATTCGGATTAGCCACTGCTCCGAGAATTTTCACAAAGGTACTAGGGTCCCTTCTAGCGGTTCTAAGGCCAAGGGGCATTGCAGTAGTACCGTACTTGGACGACATCCTGATTCAAGCGGCGTCTCTGTCAAAAGCAAAGGCTCATACGGACATCGTCCTAGCCTTTCTCAGATCTCACGGATGGAAAGTAAACATAGAAAAAAGTTCTCTTTCCCCGTCAACAAGAGTTCCCTTCTTGGGAACAATAATAGACTCCTTAGAAATGAGAATTTTTCTGACAGAGGTCAGAAAATCAAAACTTCTAAGCTCTTGTCAAGTTCTTCATTCTGTTCTTCGTCCTTCCATAGCGCAGTGCATGGAAGTAATAGGATTGATGGTTGCAGCAATGGACATAGTTCCTTTTGCACGAATTCATCTAAGACCATTACAACTGTGCATGCTCAGACAGTGGAATGGGGATTATACAGACTTGTCTCCGACGATTCAAGTAGATCAAAGGACCAGAGATTCACTCCATTGGTGGCTAATCCTGGACAACCTGTCACAGGGAATGAGCTTCCGCAGACCAGAGTGGGTCATTGTCACGACCGACGCCAGTCTGGTGGGCTGGGGCGCGGTCTGGGAACCCCTGAAAGCTCAGGGTCTATGGTCTCGGGAAGAATCTCTTCTCCCGATAAACATTCTGGAACTGAGAGCGATATTCAATGCTCTCAAAGCTTGGCCTCATCTAGCAAAGGCCAAATTCATAAGGTTTCAATCAGACAACATGACGACAGTTGCATATATCAACCATATGGGGGGAACAAGGAGTTCCCTGGCGATGGAGGAAGTGACCAAGATAATTCAATGGGCGGAGGATCACTCCTGCCTCTTGTCTGCAATCCACATCCCAGGAGTGGAAAATTGGGAAGCGGATTTTCTGAGTCGTCAGACATTCCATCCGGGGGAGTGGGAACTCCACCCGGAAATCTTTGCCCAAATAACTCAATTATGGGGCATTCCAGACATGGATCTGATGGCGTCTCGTCAGAACTTCAAGGTTCCTTGTTACGGGTCCAGATCCAGGGATCCCAAGGCGACTCTAGTAGATGCACTAGTAGCACCTTGGACCTTCAACCTAGCTTATGTTTTCCCACCGTTTCCTCTCAGTCCCAGGCTGGTAGCCAGGATCAACCAGGAGAGGGCTTCGGTGATCTTGATAGCTCCTGCGTGGCCACGCAGGACTTGGTATGCAGACCTGGTGAATATGTCATCGGCTCCACCATGGAAGCTACCTTTGAGACAGGACCTTCTTGTTCAAGGTCCATTCGAACATCCGAATCTGGTTTCTCTCCAACTGACTGCTTGGAGATTGAACGCTTGATTTTATCAAAGCGTGGGTTTTCAGATTCTGTAATAGATACTCTGATTCAGGCTAGAAAGCCTGTAACTAGAAAAATTTACCATAAGATATGGAAGAAATATATCTATTGGTGTGAATCTAAAGGATTCCCATGGAACAAGATAAAAATTCCTAGGATTTTATCCTTTCTACAAGAGGGTTTGGAGAAGGGATTATCTGCAAGTTCTCTGAAGGGACAGATTTCTGCGTTATCTGTTTTACTTCACAAAAAGCTGGCAGCTGTGCCAGACGTTCAAGCGTTTGTTCAGGCTCTGGTTAGAATCAAGCCTGTTTACAGACCTTTGACTCCTCCCTGGAGTCTTAATCTAGTTCTTTCAGTTCTTCAAGGGGTTCCGTTTGAACCCTTACATTCCGTAGATATTAAGTTATTATCTTGGAAAGTTTTGTTTTTGGTTGCAATTTCTTCTGCTAGAAGAGTTTCTGAGTTATCTGCTCTGCAGTGTTCTCCGCCCTATCTGGTGTTCCATGCAGATAAGGTGGTTTTGCGTACTAAGCCTGGTTTTCTTCCGAAAGTTGTTTCCAACAAGAATATTAACCAGGAGATAGTTGTACCTTCTTTGTGCCCGAATCCAGTTTCAAAGAAGGAACGTTTGTTACACAATTTGGACGTAGTCCGTGCTCTAAAATTCTATTTAGAGGCCACTAAAGATTTCAGACAAACTTCTTCTTTGTTTGTTGTTTATTCTGGTAAAAGGAGAGGTCAAAAAGCAACTTCTACCTCTCTTTCTTTTTGGCTTAAAAGCATTATCCGTTTGGCTTATGAGACTTCCGGACGGCAGCTTTCTGAAAGAATCACAGCTCACTCCACTAGGGCTGTGGCTTCCACATGGGCCTTCAAGAACGAGGCTTCTGTTGACCAGATATGTAAGGCAGCGACTTGGTCTTCACTGCACACTTTTGCCAAATTTTACAAATTTGATACTTTTGCTTCTTCAGAGGCTATTTTTGGGAGAAAGGTTTTGCAAGCCGTGGTGCCTTCCATTTAGGTGACCTGATTTGCTCCCTCCCTTCATCCGTGTCCTAAAGCTTTGGTATTGGTTCCCACAAGTAAGGATGACGCCGTGGACTGGACACACCTATGTTGGAGAAAACAGAATTTATGCTTACCTGATAAATTACTTTCTCCAACGGTGTGTCCGGTCCACGGCCCGCCCTGGTTTTTTTAATCAGGTCTGATGAATTATTTTCTCTAACTACAGTCACCACGGTATCATATGGTTTCTCCTATGCATATTTCCTCCTGTACGTCGGTCGAATGACTGGGGTAGGCGGAGCCTAGGAGGGATCATATGACCAGCTTTGCTGGGCTCTTTGCCATTGCCTGTTGGGGAAGAGAATATCCCACAAGTAAGGATGACGCCGTGGACCGGACACACCGTTGGAGAAAGTAATTTATCAGGTAAGCATAAATTCTGTTTTCATTTTCTTCCGTGGGAAAGAGCCCACAGCCCGCGCCCTTTTTTTATGTGGGGCGTCTTAGTTGTATTCTTCTGGAACTTTTTTACCCTGATATTTCTTCTACTGTTCCTTGTTCCTCGGCAGAATGAGTGGGGGATGAGGGAAGTGGGAGGAGTATTTAAGCCTTTGGCTGGGGTGTCTTTGCCTCCTCCTGTTGGCCAGGTTCTTAATTCCCAAAAGTAATGAATGCGACTGTGGACTCTTTCCCATGCAAGAAAATAAAATTATCAGGTAAGCATAATTTATGTTTTCCACTAGTGCTTAAATGTGAGCAGCAATTAAAAGCTTGAAAACAGTTTGGGGTATGAAATGGTTCTGCAACTAAGGGGTTAAATGGACATTAAACACTTTGAGTATGTAAGATCAAATGTATAATTATGTGTATTACATTTTGTTGCCATGAGCCGGGCATGCGAACGGTGGAATAACAGCTAGCTACTGAACCAATATGAACAAACAGCTTTACACCACTAAATTGCTTATGGCACTACCCAGTAGCTTTGTGATGTTGCTTGGGACGACACCCTTCAAACACTGAGAGGACCTAAAGCCCACAATAAGAGTGACAGACATAATTTAAATATCGGGGTCGTGCAGAAGCCAAAGGTGGACATCTTTTTCAGCCATGAGTCTTTCTTTTTAATCGGTAAACCTAGATCCAGAGTCTACAACAAATAGATTGTGAACCAACAGCTTCTGACTGAAGTGCAGCATCTGCTGCATTCACATTATGTACAGTTTTGCACGCAGCTGGAAGTGCTGTCAGGGAATGACTGCAACGCTACAACCTTATCTAAAACTGCATCGGATGGCCCAGAGGAGGATTCAATCCCTGTAAGTAATATGCAACATCATGTTGATCCAAACCCATATAAGATTTAAACAGTTAACTCAGAGGACAGAGCCAATAATATTCAGCATAAAACCCCAAGAGACGTGGCTATTAACAGAGCTAATAGTGTAGCAACAACTAGCAGAGCCGTACAAGAGCAGGCCCATGTGGAGCGTGGGAACGACACAGAGAGGTTTTGCCACCTTCTGCCTATATTCAGTGTTTTTTTTTTATTTTTTAAATACTTTAAAAAAAAAATCAAATAAGAAAGAAAAGGCAAAAATTCTCGTACATGTCCTTCCACATTTTCAAACATTACTTTTTGGCCAGCCAGCCAATTCCTCCCCCAGGGTGTCAGATTCTCCTACTAGCATCCTCTCCTACAGATATCCGTAAACCGTCTACTTATTTAAGATCCAGTCTCCACTCACCTCTAACCTGTGCCTCTAGTATGTATTCTGAGTTGCGTATAGGATATAGTATCTTTGCTTGCTGCTGCGCTTCTACGGTCTGTATATATACTCCCCACTTTTTCATAAAGCAGGGTGTGCGTTTGGAGATATCTCCTAGAGTGTCTGCTTGTTCATATAGTAATTGTGTCAGGATTTCGTTTTTTAACTGTGACAAAGTTGGTGCCTCACTATCTATCCACTTTCTGAAGATAAGCTTCCTTGCTAACAGAATGACATTATGCACAAATGTTGTGGTATTCCTATCTAGACTTTGGATGTCTAAGAGTGTAATCATTGGAGATGTGAATGTGTCTATCGGGATGTTCAGGGTCTTCAGCCAGTGTTTCGTCATACCCCAGAATCTGTTTAGCTTGGGGAAAGTCCATATCATGTGTATTAACCCTGCCTGAGTCTGCATGCATCTGGGGCAGTTCCCTGAGTGTTTGGCTTCCCATTTCTTATAGAGTTTTGGAGTGATATACGCTAATTCAAGCATTCTAGTATGTGGCTCCCTTAGATCCATTGATAGTGTAGCTTTCCTCACTTTTTGAATGCTCCCCTGGACCTGTTCCCCAGTTATCGGTGTCCCCAGTATCTCGGACCATTTTGCGCTAATATATGCTGTCGTGTGCTTATTGTCTGGTGTCTGTAACAGTTTGTAGATCGGAGAGATAGATGTTACCCCTTGTGTGCACAGATGACAAATTTGCGCTATCCCCCTGGTTTCCTCAGAGATCGCCGATCTAACTAGCTCAGAAACGTAGTGCTTTGCCTGCAGATAAGCGAAATGATGTGTGCGGGGGAGAGCATAAACCTCTTGCAGATGAGCAAAGGTGCAAATTGTTTTCCCATCTCTATCAAGTACTTTAGATACTCTATCCAGTCCTAGAGATTTCCAGTCTCTGAATGTCTGTGTAGTCATACCTGGCAGAAAGTCAGGGTTGCCCTGCAGTGGAATGTACTTATTGAGTTCCTGATGGCATTGCAATCTTTTACAGAGCTTTTCCCACGCTCTAAGGGGTTGCTGTAGGAGTGGGTAGCCAGTCAGTATTTTGTCCGCCTTGTCAACGGTCAAGTGGGGCAGTATGGCTAGTGACCAAGGTTGAGTAACCTGCTGCTCTAGTTCAGGTATTGCAAAATGAATTTGCCCTGTTATCCAGTCAATTACATATTTCGCCTGCGCCGCCCAACAATATAGTTCCACATTCGGGACTGCTAAGCCTCCCGAATCTGCTGTGCTCATCATTCTGGTCGAGTGAATTCTATGTTTTTTCCCTGCCCATGCGAAAGAAAGTAAAAGGGATCTCCAGAATTTCACATCAGCCTTATGTAACAACATCGGCAACATCTGCATCATATATAAGAGCTTGGGGAATAGCACCATTTTGATAAGACCTATTCTACCAGAGATAGACAGCAGTAATTTGGCCCAATGGGCAACAAGCTCCGTTGCACTGCGCTTGAGAGGCGTATAATTTGTACCGTACCAATCCGTTGGGTTCTTTGAGAGTCGCACTCCCAAGTATTTGAAGCTAGTCTCTACCTGTTTGAAATCATAAGGAAGGTCGGGGATAGCATTAGCATGAGAGAGCCACATCAATTCCATCTTATCTGTGTTTATCCTATAACCCAAAATTTGTCCAAACTCCTTAATAATATTCAACAGTAAGGGGATATTAACTCTGGGATTCTGCACATACAGCACCATGTCGTCTGAAAAAAGAGACAGATGCAATGTAGCTTCTCCAATCCTAAGACCTTCAGCTTTCTGGCGAATCTTGCTTGCCAAGGGTTCCAGGGCTAGGTCAAAAAGAAGGGGTGACAGCGGACACCCCTGTCTTGTACCTCTGCTTAGAGGGAATGGTTTTGACGGAATACTATTAACCAGTATAGCTGACTGGGGGTCAGAGTATAAGATATTTAAGGCTCGCGCAAAGTTCCCAACTATCCCAAATCGCTCTAAAGTGTAGAATAGGTGACTCCAAAGCACTTTATCGAAGGCTTTTTCCACGTCCACAAGGAGGACACAAGCCTCCTCTGACTGCAGCACTCGTGACTTCCCAGCCTTTTCCCAATAGTGCGTCAACACAAATTGCAACGTGCGTACATTTACTACCGATGACCTGTCCTTTACAAACCCAGTTTGATTGGGGTGGACTAGCTCTGGTAGCACCCCTGCCAGTCTATCAGCTTGGATCTTAGTGAGCAATTTATAGTCCGAGTTCATAAGCGAGATTGGGCGATATGACTCGGGAGCCAGAGGGTCTCTATCAGGCTTGTGGATGAGAGTTATGTTGGCTTCTGTGAACCTTTTAGATATATCCACTCTTCCGCACAATATATCATTGTACATGGAGGATAGCGGATCTGCTATTTCCTGCTGGAGAATTTTGTAGAACTCCACCGGAAGCCCATCTGGGCCCGATGCCTTCTCTAGCGGGAGCCCCCCAATAGCTGATATTACTTCCCTCACCGAGATGTCAGCATTCAGCCCCCATTGCTGTGAATCCGTCAAGGACGGTAGGGAAAGATTTTCCCAAAAGCGATCTCAGTTTTGAGGGTCTACCTGTCGTGCGGCATATAGCTGTGAATAATACCGGCTGAATACTGCTTGTATGTTTGCTGTTTCTGTATGTACAACCCCTTCGCTTTTAATAGCGGAGATAGTGTTATATCCCCTTGTCAGTTTCGTTAACCTTGCTAGCATGCATCCAGTTTTGTTGCCGTGCCGGTAAAACTTAGCGCGCATCTTTGTCAATTCTCTGGCGGCGCTTTGGGTTATGCAAGTGTCTCTAAGCGTCTTGGCGTCTCTATATTTTATTCTGTTGCTATGTGTGGGGTTACAAAGATATCTATTCCTCGCATTTAACAGTTGTCTGAGCAGCAAATTCTCCCTAGCTTGTTTTTGCTTCCTAAATTTGATGACATATGAGATCGTGACCCCTCTCAAGACTGCTTTAGCAGTCTCCCAAAATAAAATAGAGTCTTTCCTATGCTCCTGGTTTGTTGAAGTGAAAGCTAACCACTCTCCCATCAGGAAATTCCTAAAATTGTCATCATGCAAAAGGTATCTGGGGAACGACCAGCCAGCTCCCCTCTCCCTTGGGTGTCTCTCATTGAGTTTCAGTGTGATTGGGGCATGATCTGAAATTGTTGGGCTATCTATTCCCACGTCTCCAATCCCAGGATTCAAGGACCCAGAGACCAGAAAGTAATCTATGCGTGAGAACGTGTCTTTTGCAGGGGTGACACATGTGTAGTTTCTGGCCTCCGGGTTCCTATCCCTCCAGACATCAGAGAGGAGTGCGTTACAAAATATATGGAGTAATATCGTGTCTGTCTTTGAGTGGTGAATCCTGGCTGGGGTGAGAGGCATACGATTCGGGTTGAGGTCTATCTGCAGGTGTGTGTGGTGCCAGATTATAATCCCCCCCCCCAAGATTTTTGGAACGTCAGCCATCTGCATGAGGCGAGCTCCGAGATTGCTCCAGAATTCCTTTTTTTGCGTATGGGGTCTGTACACGCCCCCAATCAGCAGTGGTGATCCATTTAGCAAAAGTTTGAGAAGAACATATCTCCCCTGGGTATCTATAACTTTCTGGGTGATTGTGTAATTTAGGTTCTTACGGAATAGTATAGCTACTCCCCTTGCTCTGCTACTTTCATAGTTAGTATAAACGACTTCCCCCACCCACCCCTGTTTTAATTTTAAGTGTTCGCTTGGCTTCAGATGGGTCTCCTCAAGAATTGCGATGTCCGCTTTTATAGCTTTTAAATATTTTAGTATGGCCTTTCTCTTAATGGGCGATGTGATCCCTCCCACATTCCATGACAATATTTGTGTCCCCATCTTCAATGTAGAGGCTTTTATGTTGCTACCTCTATTTTCCTTATATTGTGGTGTATATGACCCTCTTGGGCAACTGAGTGACTGCCTCCTTGATGCTTGCAATGTTGTTACTTACGGTTCTGACACCCCGGGAACTCCTCTCAGTTCGCAAGTGTGAGAAATTTGTTAGATGTGCTCAATCAGAGGAAAACTGCTGTGCAGCAAAACAAAGATCAATACGTTAGTAGTTCACAGAGAAACCTGTTCTAAGCGCTCCAAACAGACAACACAGTGCTAACAATGGAGTGGTCTAACAAAACAATCTAGCAAACATTCAACAAGTCCCCCCCCCCACCCTCCAAGTGCAAAGGATATAACTTAGTGTTCCACAGGCGTGTGGGACACTTCTTGGAGCTTTTTGTCCTCAGTTTCAAAAAGTTCTTCTCAAGGCTTTGAACTTAAGAGAGAAAACAGATAACACATAAAACAGAACAGTAAAATTATGCAATAATAAAGATGCAGTCCAATACACAGTCTACCGGGTAGTAAGGCTCAACCGATATGATTGAACTGTTGATAGTCCTTGAGGTATCGACAAGAGCCAAATGTCCCATCTTGTAGTACACTCTGGTATGTGAATAGGCTTCAGATGAGGTTAAAGATATCCATGCCAGCTCCTATGACCTTACGCCTCTGCTTCCTCAATGTGTTCAGCATCTCTCTGTTCCACTCTACAAGGGTTCCTTGATTTCATGAAAGCTTGTAGCTGTGTGGTAGTTTCAAAGAACCTTGGGCCTCGGGTGGACTGGGTAAAGCAAAGATACTGATTCCCCTTTCTCCAATAAGTCCCTACAGTAAGGTGAGAACTCTCTTCTTTTCTTGGCTACCTCCGCCGAAAAATCTTGAAACAAGTAGATTTTGGAGCTCTCATATTTCAGATCTGGCGTTTGCCTATATGCTTTAAGAATCAGAGTTTTATCTTTGAAATTAAGATATTTTATCATTAATTGTCGTGGCGAGATCTCTGCTCATTATTCTGCATCATAGCGCCAACCCGATGTGCCCTTTCCACAATGCAAGGAATGTTGTTACTTGAGATGCCAAGTAGTTTTGGCAATATATTTTCTGCAAAGTCCACCAGTGAGGCATTTTGTACAGATTCTGGGAGGCCCACCACCCTGATGTTATTACGACGGGACCTATTTTCTAAGTCATCCAATTTTTCATGCAGCAATTTGTTCTGCCTTTGTAGCCTTGTGATGCTTAGTGTAGTGTTGTGCTTCTATATCAGCTACCTTCTGCTCCACTGTTGTCAACCTTGTCGAAAAGGCCTTAAAGTCGGAGGACAGGGCGTCTAGGCCAGTTTGTATCTTCTCAATCTTTGGCAAGAACAGAACAGACAATTGAGAAACTATTGGGTGAATATCTTGTGACACAGGGTCCGGCAATACAGTGTCTGTATGTGATGGCGAATGTACCTCAGCTTGGTTTTTCTGCCTCCTGTCCTGCTGGCGTTGTTGTTTGGACATCTTGCCAGTTTGTTTATTATATGGGGTGTAATATCTTTGCATACAGGCACTGAAACGGTGTACTACTATCCCCAATAATCCCAGCAGAAAATTCCTCTCTCTCTCACCAATATGGGACACTGATAAATTTAACTGAGGCGATGTTCTGGGGGGGGGGGTATGTGGACAGGGGGGGAAGCTCCAGATTTCTACTCCATCATATCAGATATAGATTCAGTTCAGAAAACTAGCAAGACAATCAATCATTGGGTCAGTGCTTATTTAACGCACAATATCTTCCCACTTCCTTATTGTACTTTCAATTAGAAGTTCAAGTCTGAGTGTCTCTGGTCAGAATGGGAATGTCACACTCGTATATTATCTGGCAATGGGTCTTCTCATGCCCTCATTAGTGACACTTCACTTCCTAGCTGCACTGTGCACTCAACCCGGTAACGCACTACAAGATCTTTGTGGCGCCCCTTTGTTTGTAATTGTTCCAGTGTGAACCACGTGGCTTGCCTACAACTGTCCTCTCTTTGCCATTCAGACCCCAAATAGTGCTGGCTCAGGGCAATAGGCTTCCCCGAAGAGAGTGTGTTCAGCCCCCCTGAATAAAGCAGTATGCCGTTATGCAAGTGTGAAGGGTGTGCGTGATGGGCGCTATTCAATATATTTATGACTGCGCACTGAATGGAAAAGATGGTGGCCTCAGTGTGTACCGCTACTGACCTGAGTACACTTAGGCTTCTGCTGTTACCTCGTACAGGCATAGACAGCTGATAGCAGGCTGCAGTCCACTTCTAGCAGCTTTGTATGGCAATCCGAGCTGCTCTCGGCACCGCAGCTGTGAAACTGCTTCACGTGTCCCGGCTCTCCATCCTCCTTAGTATTTTGACTTGTCGGCAGGGGAGCAGTTGTTATCACTCCTTGTCAAACAGTGTCCGGACAGGTTAGGATGTCCTCCTGTCAAGGAAAATGACTCTTTGGGCTAAATATTACCGTTTTTTGGTTTGGTAATTTAGATACTCGCTCGGAGCTCTACAGAGTGCGTCCTTCTCTAGCGCCCGCCCACCGGAAGTCCCTATATTCAGTGTTTTATTGAATATGCACCAGATGGCTTTAAAGGCAGTACTAAGAGATGCAATCAACTCTTCAGCTTCTGTAACCGGTACAAAGGATTTTATTGCTGGTCCTGCTAGTGACTCACAAGAGGGTGGTGGTGCTTTGGGGCCCCAGCGTAAGCCACCTACCATCCTATTTATTTGACAGGGAGCGATGGCAGAACATCTATATCAACAGGAGGCCATAATATTCTTAGACACAGCCTACACTAGTAAGTGAAACTGGAATACAGGCATATTCTAACACCAGCAACCACAACACCGATTCTAGAACAGGGTTAGTGGTGGCAGATATGGAGGACATTTTAGTAAAATTCTTCGATTCTTCGCCCTTCCAAAAAATCCCAGATTGGCTATCTTGGATCCTAGACTGTAATTCACCTTTACAGACTATACCGGCTACGGGCCGCTACTATTGTTTGACAGGTGCATGCATCAGTGAAAGTAATTTTTTCAATTATACATGGTTTAATGTTCCTATCCTACTTCTATATCCCAAATCTGGCATAGGATGACATATATATCAAAATAGTATGTGGACTGAGGCGATATACAGTCAACATACAGTACATGGTGGGAGACTCTGATGGATAGCCCATAGCCCTAACAAACTTCCTAACGTATTTGGGGCCAATTTACCAAAGTGCGAACGGACATGATACGATGTAGCGTATTATATCCGCTGCACATCGATAAATGCCGACAGCATACGCTGGTGAACTGCTTGTGCTTGTTTATTGAACTGTTATACAAGTTGGTGTAGAATATTTCAAGCAGTCTCAAGTTTAAATCTTTGTAATGATAAAGTTCAGGAGTATCCATGCTGTGGTCCAAATATTGTTCCAGCCTCACATACTGCTCTTTGTAACGAACTACTTGCATTGAGGATCATATTACACAGAGCAGTATGTGAGACTTCCCCTCCGGTGTGTGCACTGCTGTGGTAATGAAGGGTTAGTGACATACCAGCAGACTTGCAATGCAGCTCAGCAGAGAAAATAAGATGAGTGAGTAGCTGCTTTACACCATAATTGTTCTCAGCTGTAGAGATTAGATAACTTAGGTTTCGTTCATTTTTAAAAACTACAGTATATTATAGAAACTGAAACCTTAATTCTTATTTCTTCAGTATTTAAACAATTTGCATGGTTCAGATAGAACATGTAATTAAAATTATTTTTATGTGTACACTTTTAGAGGTACTAGTTACGGATATAATAATCACTGTAACAAGGAGAATATGAATACCCTCCTTTGTTAACCAAAGGATCTAACCTAATGGTTATGTTTAGTTCAGTGGAGTATTATAGTTACAGTATATCTGTGTCCCACAAGCTGAAGAAGCCATTACAGTTTTATGGGAAGAAAATTGTGTTTTCCCAGCCTGTACATCATTCATCTGAACCAGGGACCTTATTGCCTTGGCACAGCTCACTGGCTATTCTATTAAAATTGTATGTGCTGTTGAGGGTAAGAATAACCTTTAGAAACTCATCACATATGATCACACAATACTGAATTACAAAGTCACATTTCTTGTTGAATCTGTATTTGTTTACTGGTCACAAACAAAAGCCTGATCCAGAAGCCATTTGTTACATATCAGTTTAACTTGGGGCTCCATATGGAAAATTTGGCACCATATGATATCTAATAAAATAGCACTATTGGTAACATAAAGAACTCTGATAATTTATTGGTACAAACCTAACTGACATGTGCAACCAGAGGGCAAACAATATACAAGATAATGCTGCACGACGGACCAGGTAAACCTAGGTACATCTATTTCTGCGTCATGGGCTTTGAAGAACAAATCCATTTACATAGCATAACTATAGATATTTGTTTTTTTATTTCTTTTTATTAAAGATAACAAGTATATAACAAAATAACACAACTGATAATAAGAGTTTTTGTAAGATTTAACAAATAAAGATAAATAGGAAGAAAGACATGTAGGAAACTGGTTACCCTTGCAATAGTGTGGACAACATTGACAATTCCAAGGGAAGGTTCTATTCAGTTCAGACTTGAACTCCATTATTAATACAGTGACTGGTGGGAAAAAAATACAAAGGAAAGAACAGAAGAAGAAATCAGTTTTGTTCCTTTCGCTCCTCAGGAGATAAGAAGTCCTCCTCTTTTTAGAAACCTGAGCCCTCCAAGTCAGCCTGGAAGTCTGGTTCTTAGTGGTCCAAGCAATTCAAACAGTCCAACAACACCACTAAACTAAATCAGGATGAAGGTCCGGCCCCCAAACCAGAATCTGTTCTGGTAGGGGGCAGACTGAGTCTCAGGAGGTCTGGTCAGTCCTCGTGGGTGATTCCTTCTGTCTCATGTTCTCAGTCAAAGGTGGCTGCCTTTCTACAGTGTTCGGGAATTAGAGGATATAGGGTGATTATGCCAGTACCGGTACCTCATTAGTGTCAAGGGTTTTACATCAATCTGTTTATTGTCCCAAAGAAGGAAGGCACCTACAGACCTGTCTTAGACCAAAAGATGTTAAACATGTTTGTCAGGGTTCTCACTTTCAAGATGGAAACCATTCACACAATATTGCCCAAAATACAACAGGGTCAATTTATGATTACCATAGAGCTCAAGTATGCATATCTGCACATTCCCATCCACAGGGATCACTACCAGTTCCTGAGGTTTGCTTTTATGGACAAACACTACCAGTTTGTCGCTCTTCCATTTTTTCTGACTACAGCTACACACATTTTTACAAATGTGTTCGGTGCCCTGTTAGCAGTGATCAGAGCTCAGGGTTCTCAATTGCACTGTATCTGGACAACATGCTGGTGCAAGCTCCTCTGTCATTAGCTATCACTCATACTCGCAAGCTTCTATTATTTCTTCAGACCCATGGTTGGAAGATTAATATTACCAAAAGCTCATTATATCCTGCCACACGGGTAACATTTTTGGGAGTCATAATAGATTCAGTCCGTATGAGTACTCCATTGGAGTCTGTATCTCAGTGCATAGAGGTAGTGGGTCTTATGGTAGCCACTTCAGGCGTGGTTTCTTTTGCCCGCTTTCCCTTACGTCCTCTTCAACTATCTATGCTCAGTCAGTGGTCAAAGAATTATCAACATTTGGAGCAACAAATAGCTCTGGATTCATCCGTCAGACAATGGACACAAAGTCCTTCTTTGACCTTTGGGGCATCTTTTATTTGTCTGTCATGGGCCATTGTCATTACAGATGCAAGTCTGTTAGGCTGGGGGGCAGTCTGGAATTCTCGAAGGGTATCCTTTAATGGCGAGGTTACCAATAAACATTCTGAAACTTCGAACGATTCTTTGAGAGATTCTTTGAGCGATTCTTCGAGTGATTTTTGGAGCTCTTCAGGCATGGCCTCTTTTGAAGTAGAAGAAATGTATCCGTTTCCAGTTGGACAATATCACAGCTGCAGCCTATCATCAAGGAGGTACCTGGAGTCCACTGAAATGCAGGAAGTCTCTCAAATTCTTTCCTAGGGAGAGAGAAATAAGTGCTTCTTATCAGTGGTTCACATTCCAGGTGTGAACAATTGGGAAGCAGACTATTTCAGACATCAATCAGTCCATTCAGGAGAATGGTCTCTCCATCAGTATGTATTCAATCAACTGGTAATCAAATGGGGCCTACCAGACATAGATCCGATGGCTTCACACTTCAATCACATACTTCCAAAGTACTGTAAAAGATCAAGAGATTCAAAGGCAGCACACATAATAGACACCTTGATATGTCCATGGAAATTCCATCAAGCATACCTGTTTCCTCCATTTGTTGCCAAGAGTCATTGCTCGGATGAAACAGGAGTCCGCATCAGTAATATTAATTGCTCAAGCCTGGCCCCGTCAACACGGTGTCGCTGGATATCTCCTAAACCTCCTCCTGTCTGGCCAGGTTTATGTACTTTCCCAGTAAGGTCCTATACTGTAAGTTACAGCACAGGACATATACTCACTGCATTTAACCTGCCTTACTGTAGCAGAGCAGTGGAGTGGGACATAATGGTGGGTAAGTACCCAGGTTCTTTATATCCCGCTTTCTGTGTGCAAGGGTGCTTAGTAAGTTCTTTTGGCCATCACATAACATACTGTGGAATATTGACCCATTTTAAGGGTATATTGCAGACATTTGACAGTTTGTGCACATTGTATAGGTTTGTGCACAAGGTGACTAATTTGTCTCCGAGTCTGTCTGAGAACCTTTAGGTTATTAGGGGTCTCTCCACTTCTTAACAGAGTTGGTGTAGGGTATAGTACACCAGTTCGGAGCTTTATTGCCAATTTGTTTTGCGACTGTAACACAGGCTGGAGCGGGGACATAGCGTGCTTGTCTACTGTGGTGAGGAAGGAATTAACTATTTTCCCACAACAGGAGATAGTGTTGGTGTGGTTCTCACCTATTCCCCTCACTCTGCGCAGTTGTAGAGTATATATATATATATATATATATATATATATAGTATAAGGTTGGTTTGCTACTCATCAACCCTAGGGGGACACTTAATTGCAATATATTAGGGTAACAAGAACTTTTAAGCCACTTGATTCTGTTTTTTTTTTCTGTAGAACGTATAGAGGGGCTAATGTTCTCCTTTGCCAGTCATCATGGAACAAGCTGGGTCTTCACCCACTAATGTTATTTCAGCTGATGGTAATCCCTCAGATATTATATTTCTCCAGCTGCATTGGGACACCCACCGGTATATATTACTCAAGGTGCAGTGACTGAATTTTTCCCAGACTTTAAACTCAGTTAAAATCTGCAGTTACTGAGGTAATTGTGGCAATGCCACCTGCAAGTAAGTATAAGCGCAAGCTCAAAAACATTTCAGGGGTGGCAATACTGCTGGCCCTTCGTTTGTCAGACAATCTAAGGATTCTGATTTTGACAAATCATCTTCTGGTTCAGAAGGTGAATTATAATCTTATGATTTTTCCACTGATTAAGATAAGGGATCTGAAGTAATTACCTTCCAGTTTAAGATGGATCATTTGCAATCTTTACTTAAGGACGTACTAAGAACTCTAGGAGTTCAAGATCCTAAACCGGTTGAGGAAAAAACAGTACATGAGTTAGATATAATTTTCAGGCCCAGGTCAAGTGCTCCTGAAACCTTTCCTGTTCCATCATTGGTTTCTGAAATCATTTCTAAAGAATGGGATAAACCTGGAGTACCGTTCACTCCTTCTCCAACACTTAAGAAGCTTTTCCCTTTACCTGATGCCAATTTGGAGCTATGGGGTACTATCCCCAAGGTAGACGGTGCTATATGTACCTTGGCTAAAAAGGACTATTATCCCTCTGGAAGACAGTACTTTCTTTAAGGACCCTATTGACAGAATGCTTGAGGGTTATTTTAGGAAGGCTTTGTAACAGAGGAGGTTGCTATTTCGTCCTGCAGTAAGTATTGCAAGAGCTGCAGCATTATGGTGTGATTCCTTTTCTGATCTGGTATCGTGGAATCCTTCTTAGATGAAATTCAAGATCATATTCAGTCCTTAAAGACAGCAAATTTATTCATTTGTGATGCAATTATCCAGATTATTTGCATTACTGCCAAAAATACAGCCTTGGCAGCAGTGTTCCCTCTAAGGCCAGTTTTGTGTGCGGCCCAGCAGTGAAACAGTTAATTAGGTAACCACACCCTGCAATTAGTAAACACTGCACAATGCAGATGGCAAGGCATGGTTTTCTTGTTAACTGTTTCACTGCTGGGCTGCACACAAAACTGTCCTTAGAGGGAACACTGCTTGGCAGTCTTCTCCAGATGAGCTCTGTGGCTTAAGTCTTGGTCAGCTGACATGGTTTCCAAATCTAGATTGCTCTTTTTAGCATTCAAGGATAAGAATCTATTTCTTCCTGGCTTGGATTAAATTATTTTTTCAGTGACAGGGGGCAAAGGAGCTTTTTTGCCTTCAGGACAATAAATCTAGGCCTAAACGTAAATCTGGCAGACATTTTTGTTCCTTTCGCCAGAACAAGAATCAAAGATTTTCATCTTCTCAGAAGAATGAATCATCTGGAAACCAAATCCAGTCTGGGACAAATCCAAGGTATTTGGTCACCTCAGGAAGCAACTTTATCCATTAATGTCCTAGAACTCAGAGCTATTTACAATGCTTTACTGAAGTGGCCCTTGCTTCGCTCAATTTCATTTATTCATTTTCAATCCGACAACATAACAACGGTGGCATACAAAAAATCATCAAGGGGGAACGTGCAGTTCACTAGCAGGAAGTATCTTGCATTCTGAACTGGGCCGAGGATCATCAATGCACCATCCATGCCATTCACATTCCTGGAGTGGAGCACTGGGATGCAGATTATTTGAGCTGCTAGACACTCCACTCAGAGGAATGGTCTCAACCAGTCCGTGGTGTGCCCCGGAGATAGATCTCATGGCATCCCATATGATTCACAATCTCCCTGGTCGAGATCAAGGGATCCTCAGGCAGAACTGATTGAAGCTTTAGCTGCTTCTTGGCAGTATCATCTAGTTTATCTGTTTCCCCAATTGTTCTTCCCAGGGTAGTAGCACATATCAAACAGGAGAGTGTATCAGCAATTCTCATAGCTCCAGCATGGCCTCGCAGTACCTGGTATGCCAACCTAGTGCAGATGTCCAGTGCTTCACCATGGCGTCTTCTTAGAGGCCGGATCTCCTAGCTCAAGGCTTGTTCTTTTATCAAAATCTGCAGTCTATCAGCTCAACTTCTTGGAGATTGCACAGTTGATTATTTTGCAGAAGAGTTTCTCTGACTTGGAAATTGAAACTCTGATTTAGGCTTGTGAGCCTGTCACCAGACAGATTTATCATAAAGTATGGAATGTTTATTTGTCTTGGTGCTCTGATCAAGGTTACTCTTGGCATTCTGTGAGAAGTATTTTACAGTTTCTTCGGGAGGGCCTTTCTTTCTGTTCTGTTACACAGGAAATTAGCTTGTCTGCAAGATATTCAGTATTTTTTGCAGGCTCTGGTCAGAATCAGACCTGTAATCAAGTCTATTGCTCCACCTTGGAGTCTTAATTTAGTCCTTAGAGATTTACAACATTATCCATTCAAACTGATGCATATTTTGGATATCAAGATGTTATCTTGGAAGGTGTTGTTTTTGCTGGCTATTTCTTCAGCTCAAAGTATTTCTGAACTGTCAGTTTTCTCTTGTGATCTTCCTTATTTGATATTTTATCAAGATAAGGCTGTTTTGTGGACTCGTTCAGGTTTTCTACCAAAGGTAGTATCGGCGGAAAACATTAATCAAGAAATTGTTGTTCCGTCATTATGTCCTAGCCGTAGTTCCTCTATGGAGAAACTGTTACACAATATAGATGTCGTCAGGGCTTTGAAATTCTATCTGCAAGCGACTAAGGAATTTCGTCAATCTTCCAGACTGTGTGTCCTGTTTGATGGTAAAAGAAAGTAGAGTGATATACCAATCTGAGTCATGATAGTGGGAGATAGAAAAAATAAAACAACTTTTAATATATCAGATCACACTAAAATATATGACAATTGAAAATGTTTAAAGAAACACATATACACATAAACTGCCCCCCTGTGAGGAAAGTACTATCAAGTATATCAATACAGGATCAATAGATAAAGTATACTAGATCAGCACAAATGGGGGATGACTATCCCCATTGACCAGTGTACTGCAAATACAAAAGATCCCTATCAATGACTGAGAATTCCAAAAAAGGCCTATCTATAGCTTTCGCAGTACCCCTGGTCAAATATTTAATAAAGCTGGGTGTCCCCGTGCTGCATATACTAAAAAATGTTTAGTATATGATAGTACCATAGTAGAGCTCAAATATCCATGTATTCAACAATTAAAGTGTCACACAGAGGAGCAGTGCGAAACGCCTAATTTGTGCTGATCTAGTATACTTTATCTATTGATCCTGAATTTATTTACTTGATGGTACTTTTCCTCACAGGGGGCAGTTTATGTGTATATGTGTTTTTTTAAACATTTTAAATGGTCATATATTTAAGTGTGATCTGATATATTAAAAGTTAAGTTTTATTTTTTCCCTTTTGGTACGTAGGTTTACTTTTGAGAGGATTAGGAGAGTGTTTCTTACCCCATTCCCTTAGACTTGTTCTAGGGGTTTTAACACTGGTAAAAGAAAGGGCCAGAAGGCTACTGCAATATCTTTGGATTTTTGGTCAAGGAGTTTAATCCACAAAGCTTACTGCCAGGATTACTGATCATTCCACTTGTTCTGTTTATACATCCTGGGCCTTCAAGAATGAGGCTTCTGTAGAACAGATAAGCAATGCTGCAATCTGGTCTTCTTTGCATATCTTCACCAAGTTTTATCATTTCAATGTTTTTGCCTTGGCAGAGGCAGCATTTGGCAGGAAGGTCCTTCAGGCAATGATTTCTGGTAATTAGGTGTGTGCCTTACATTTTGTCCCACCCAAAATTCTGAGGACTCCACAGCTTGGGTATTGGTTCCCAAGGTCTCATGGACTCTCACTACCATTGGAAAGAAAACCAAAATGTATTCTTAGCTGATAAATTAATTTCTTTCTTGGTAGTGAGAGTCCACATATTTTTTTCTGGTGGCGGCAGTCCTAGTTTGCACCTCTTTAACCTGCTATATTTCTTTTTCTTCCAATCCTAGGCTATACGTACTACTGAGAGGGGAGGGGAAGTATTAGGGATACCTAAAGGGGCAGTCAAGTCAAAATTAAACTTTCATGAATCAGATAGGGCATGCAATTTTAAATGACATTCTAATTTACTTTTATCATAAAAATTGCTTTATTCTCTTGGTATTCTTTTTTGAAAGCTGAACCTTCGTAGGCTTAAATGCTAATGTCTAAGCCCTTGAAGGTCGACTCTTATCTCAGGGGATTTTGACAGGTGTTTACAGCTAGAGGGCATTAGTTCATGTATGCTATATAGATAACTTTATGCTCACACCCGTGGAGTTACTTAGGAGTCAGCACCAGGACATGCTACTGTCTCAGCTAAAATGCAAGTCTGTTAAAAGAACTGAGCTAAGGGGGCAGTCGGAAGTGGCTTAGATACAAGGTAATCACAGAGGCAAAAAGTATGTTAATATAACTTTGTTGGTTATGCAAAACTGGGGAATGGGTAATAAAAGGATTATCTTTTTAAAACATAAAAATTCTGGAGTAGACTGTCCCTTTAAAAGCTCTGGTGTAGGATATTTTTGCCTCCTCCTGGTGGCATTGTGAAATAATCCCAAGAGTAACGTCTCATGGACTCTCACTACCAAGAAAGAAATTAATTTATCAGGTAAGAATACATTTTGTTTTTATTACTCTTAAAGTAATTATATTCCTCTAAGGAAAACAGCTCCTCTGTTCTGTCTATACAGGACTGGAGTATGGGTATCTAAGTGGAGTTCCATTGTCTGACTATTTCTGAACCATTCAGTATTATTTGTAAATATTATGCTCTAAATACACAAGGGAACTTAGGTTTCATGTTAAGAAAAGCCAATAAGTGGTCTGATAAAAAGTGGCACTAAATAGAGATCTGAGGAATGTTTCCACTGAGGTCCAGAAAGGACAATAGGATTTACATGTCCATGAGATATGCAATAATGTACCTGTACTCCACAACCTCTCCAGCAGCTCCAGGTAAGTTGGTGATATTGTCAGGCTGTGTAGTTGCCGGAAAATGACACCGGGTTTGATTGCAGTAAGTTATCTTTCCACACAGTGGGAATGCCATCTTTTGTATTTATTCTGTTCCATGTGGCCATATGCCAATTTGTTGTAGTTACTACTAGGTCCGTAGGTACGTAATTTTATGTTTGAATCTGTTTTACTGACCTTTTGCCTGACTGTGATTGTTCTATTGGATAGTTACTGACATTTTGCCTAAACTTTGGCTATTTTTTGGGGACAGTACTTTGAAACTGGCTACCAGACTGTTACTAACCTCTTCCTGTACATGACATCTCATGAGAATTGCCCTTTTACTGTGTTGCGTGATTAGGTATTTGCTTCTCAGTACAGTTCAATGTGCAGGGCTGAAAGCAGACATGGAGGATTAGTTCATTTTAACCCCTTAACGACCAAGGACATGCAGGGTACGTACTACAAAAACCGTAATGACCAAGGTTGTACCCTGCAAGTCCTCAGGTTTTTCAAGCGCTGGAAGCAATCGTAATCGCTTCCAGATGCTTTCAGGGTATTGCAGTGATGCCTTGATATTGAGGCATCCTGCAATACCCTTGTTTAGCCACTGATGCAGAGAGAGCCACTCTGTGGCCCTCTCTGCATTGGCCAGCGATAGTGCCGATTGTTGGTGGCATGGGAGGGATAGGTGGGAGGCGGGTGGGCTGCCCATCGCTGGAGGGAGTTCCGGTTAGGCCGGATGATGGGGCCGGAAACGTGTGCAGGGGGGGCATTAGTGCGCGCTGGGGGCTGATGTACGGATGAGCGGGGGGGGGGGGGGACTTGGACCGCTACACTGCAAAGTGTAATGGATGGAGGGAGAGGGATTGAATAAATGTCGGGAAAGGGATCTGGGAGGGGGGTAGGCTATTGAGGGGGGCAGCTACACTACAAGATGGTGGCAAATAGGTAGAGGGGGGAGGGATAAAGAGCTGTTTGGGGGAGGATCAGAGAGGTTGGGGGCTAAGGGTGGATCCAACACTGCAGAATAAATTTTAAAAAATTATATATGAAAAGCCTTTTATTTTAGTACTTGCAGACTTTCTGCAAGTACTTAAGATGGCGGTGACAATTGTGAGGTGGGGAAGGGAAGAGAGCTGTTTGAGAGGGGTCAGGGAGGGATCAGGGGGTGGGATGTGTCAGGTGGGAGGCTAATCTCTACACTAAAGCTAAAATTAACCAAGATACCTAATTAACCCCTTCACTGCTGGGCATAATACAAGTGTGGTGCACAACGACATTTAGCGGCCTTCTAATTACCAAAAAGTAATGCCAAAGCCATATATATCTGCTATTTCTGAACAAAAGGGATCCCAGAGAAGCATTTACAACCATTTGTGCCATAATTGCACAAGCTGTTTGTAAATAATTTCAGTGAGAAACCTAAAGTTTGTGAAAAAGTTAACTTTTTTTTTTTTTTATTTGATCGTGTTTGGCGGTGAAATTATGGCATGAAATATACCAAAAGTGGCCTAGATCAATACTTTGGGTTGTCTACTAAAAAAAATATATATACATGTGAAAGGTTATTCAGGGATTCCTGACAGATAATAGTATTACAATTTAACTATCGCTAATTTTGGAGGGGAAAAAAAATGGTTTGGAAATAGCAAAGTACTACTTGTACTTATTGCCCTATAACTTGCAAAAAAAGCAAAGAACATATAAACATTGGGTATTTCTAAACTCAGGACAACATTTTTAAACTATTTAGCATAGGTGTTTTTTGGTGGTTGTAGATGTGTAACAGATTTTGGGGTTCAAAGTTAGAAAAAGTGTGTTTTTTTTACATTTTTTTCATCATATTTTATTAAAAAAAATTATAGTAAATTATTAGATATGATAAAAATAATGGTGTCTTTAGAAAGTCCATTTAATGGCGAGAAAAACTGTATATTATATGTGTGGGTACAGTAAATGAGTAAGAGGAAAATTACAGCTAAACACAAACACCACAGAAAAGTAAAAATAGCCCTGACTACTTAACGGTAAGAAAATCGGTCTGGTCACTAAGGGGTTAAGAGAAATATTCACTTCTGCAATGTATTTTTATAACCACATTTGCAGAACTCCTTACGGCCTTTATCATGCAGTTTAAGTCTTTATTTACACTAAAATCACTGTAACATAGCACTCCAGTCTGTCTTCATAAACCCTGCAGCGTTCTTCAGCAAAGGCACTGGTCCGAGCAGCTGTTGCAGGGAACTTACGGGTGCACCAGGACATGCTACTGTTTTAGCAGGAATGCAAGAATATATATCAATAATTCAGGGCACACCAAAATAAATGAAGAAGCAATCCAGGAGTATTATAAAAGTACAAAGCTTTATTCCAAGAAAAAGTATTAAAGTACTGAACACCTTCTAAACAATAAAATCTGAGAATCCAGCACTACACGGCATAAAATAGCCTGCCATTTACATGTCAGATTGTATAAGTGCTGGGTGTTTTTTCAGATTGTCAGGAAAGTCTAGTATTTGTAAGTTTGGGTGTTGTGAAGTTACGCTGAAGTTGACTAATTTACCACTCAAAAGGACCTTTTTTTTTAATTATATGCATTGCTTAATTTTAACTAGTAAACTCAATTTCAATATCAGTGGGACAAGTATTAACCACTTCAGTACCGGAAATTTCAGAGATAAACTTGCCAAAAGTACCAGAAAGTTTTTAGCATTTTTGCTATCACTTCATTTAAACACACTTAGAGCCTTTTTTTATTTTTTATTTACCTATCAAAACTATATATATTTTTAGAAGATAACCCAGGTATTAATCTATTTTTAATTTGGTTTATTTTATTCCACTGAAATTATTTACAAACAACGTGTGCAGTCATAAGACAAAAGATTGTAAAAGCTTCTTTGGGGTCTTCTTTGTTCAGAAATAACAGACATGCATGGCTTTGCCATTGGTTTTTGGTAATTAGAAGGCCACTAATTGCAGCTGTGCACTACACAGAGATTACCTTCCCACCTGACACCTCCCACCCCCTGAACCCTGCCAAACAACTCTTTTCCCTCCCTCACTCCCACTGATCACCATCATCTTAGGTACTGGCAGACAGTATGCCAGTTTGTAGGTTTAGGGCATTAATTATTATTATTATTTTTTTTATTATTTTTTTTTTTTTCAAAAGCTTTATTTAGTGTAATCCAATGCAAATACAATTGACAATTGCACAACCAGTATCAGTGCATCATTACAGAAATCAACAATAACTCAACAACTGCCCGCAAAACTCTGTCGTAGTGAGCTTGCTATATTGCGTCTTACAATCTAAGGCCTAGATTTGGAGTTTGGCGGTAGAAGGGCTGTTAACGCTCCGCGGGCTTTTTTCTGGCCGCACCATAAAATTAACTCTGGTATCGAGAGTTCAAAAAAATGCTGCGTTAGGCTCCAAAAAAGGAGCGTAGAGCATTTTTACCGCAAATGCAACTCTTGATACCAGAGTTGCTTACGGACGCGGCCAGCCTCAAAAACGTGCTCTTGCACGATTCTCCCATAGGAAACAATGGGGCTGTTTGAGCTGAAAAAAAACCTAACACCTGCAAAAAAGCAGCGTTCAGCTCCTAACGCAGCCCCATTGTTTGCTATGAGGAAACACTTCCTACGTCTGCACCTAACACTCTAACATGTACCCCGAGTCTAAACACCCCTAACCTTACACTTATTAACCCCTAATCTGCCGCCCCCGCTATCGCTGACACCTGCATTATATTATTAACCCCTAATCTGCCGCTCCGTAAACCGCCGCAATTTACATTATCCCTATGTACCCCTAATCTGCTGCCCCTAACACCGCCGACCCCTATATTATATTTATTAACCCCTAATCTGCCCCCCTCAACGTCGCCGACACCTGCCTACACTTATTAACCCCTAATCTGCCGAGCGGACCGCGAACAGCCAATAGAATGCGAGCTCAATCTGATTGGCTGATTGGATCAGCCAATCGGATTGAACTTGATTCTGATTGGCTGATTCCATCAGCCAATCAGAATATTCCTACCTTAATTCCGATTGGCTGATAGAATCCTATCAGCCAATCGGAATTCGAGGGACGCCATCTTGGATGACGTCCCTTAAAGGAACCGTCATTCGTCGGGAGACAACGGAAGAAGAGGATGGATCCGCGTCGGCTGCTTCAAGATGGACCCGCTCCGCACCGGATGGAAGAAGATCGAAGATGCCGCTTGGAGAAGATGTTTGCCGGTCCGGATGTCCTCTTCTTGCCGGATAGGAGGAAGACTTTGGAGCCTCTTCTGGACCTCTTCAGCACCGGATGCCAGGACGGATCGGTGATACCTGGATGGTGAAGACAAGGTAGGAAGATCTTCAGGGGCTTAGTGTTAGGTTTATTTAAGGGGGGTTTGGGTTAGATTAGGGGTATGTGGGTGGTGGGTTGTAATGTTGGGGGGGGGGGGTATTGTATGTTTTTTTTTACAGGCAAAAGAGCTGATTTTCTTGGGGCATGCCCCGCAAAGGGCCCTGTTCAGGGCTGGTAAGGTAAAAGAGCTTTTACATTTATTAATTTAGAATAGGGTAGGGAATTTTTTATTTTGGGGGTCTTTGTTATTTTATTAGGGGGCTTAGAGTAGGTGTAATTAGTTTAAAATTGTTGTAATATTTTTCTAATGTTGGTAAATATTTTTTTATTTTTTGTAACTTAGTTCTTTTTTATTTTTTGTACTTTAGTTAGTTTATGTAATTGTAGTTATTTGTAGCAATTGTATTTAATTTATTTATTGATAGTGTAGTGTTAGGTTAATTGTAGGTAATTGTAGGTAGTTTATTTAATTAATTTATTGATAGGGTAGTGTTAGGTTTAATTATAACTTAGGTTAGGACTTATTTTATAGGTAATTTTGTTATTATTTTAACTAGGTAACTATTAAATAGTTCTTAACTATTTAATAGCTATTGTACCTGGTTAAAATAATTACAAAGTTACCTGTAAAATAAATATTAATCCTAAAATAGCTACAATATAATTATAATTTATATTGTAGCTATATTAGGATGTATTTTACAGGTAAGTATTTAGCTTTAAATAGGAATAATTTATTTAAAAAGAGTTAATTAATTTCGTTAGATTTAAATTATATTTAAGTTAGGGGGGTGTTAGTGTTAGGGTTAGACTTAGCTTTAGGGGTTAATCCATTTATTATAGTAGCGATGAGCTCCGGTCGTCAGATTAGGGGTTAATAATTGAAGGTAGGTGTCGGCGATGTTAGGGAGGGCAGATTAGGGGTTAATACTATTTATGATAGGGTTAGTGAGGCGGGTTAGGGGTTAATACATTTATTATAGTAGCGCTCAGGTCCGGTCGGCAGATTAGGGGTTAATAAGTGTAGGCAGGTGTCGGCGACGTTGAGGGGGGCAGATTAGGGGTTAATAAATATAATATAGGGGTCGGCGGTGTTAGGGGCAGCAGATTAGGGGTACATAAGGATAACGTAGGTGGCGGCGCTTTGCGGTCGGCAGATTAGGGGTTAATTATTGTAAGTAGCTGGCGGCGACGTTGTGGGGGGCAGGTTAGGGGTTGATAAATATAATACAGGGGTCGGCGGGGTTAGGGGCAGCAGATTAGGGGTACATAAGTATAACGTAGTTGGCGGTCGGCAGATTAGGGGTTCAAAATTTTTAATCGAGTGGCGGTGATGTGGGGGGACCTCGGTTTAGGGGTACATAGGTAGTTTATGGGTGTTAGTGTACTTTAGGGTACAGTAGTTAAGAGCTTTATGAACCGGCGTTAGCCCAGAAAGCTCTTAACTCCTGCTATTTTCCTGCGGCTGGAGTTTTGTCGTTAGAGCTCTAACGCTCACTTCAGAAACGACTCTAAATACCAGCGTTAGAAAGATCCCATTGAAAAGATAGGATACGCAATTGACGTAAGGGGATCTGCGGTATGGAAAAGTCGCGGCTGAAAAGTGAGCGTTAGACCCTTTAATCACTGACTCCAAATACCGGCGGTAGCCTAAAACCAGCGTTAGGAGCCTCTAACGCTGGTTTTCACGGCTACCGCCGAACTCTAAATCTAGCCGTAAATGTCTAAATATACACAGCAATTGTGCCCAAAAATTATTTGGTTCATCAGTCTTTCAGATCTTGATTGTCCTTTTTAGTCTTTCACAATTATCCCGTGACTAGTAGTCAGGTAGAAGAAGTGTAGCATCTGACCCTTATGACATTTAATCACTTTCACATATGATCTTTGTAACAGTTCAAGTGTTATGCTACTAAGCACGTTCAGTACATTCCCTTACTTTCCCCTCCCCTTCAGCTTGGTGTGACACGGTAGGTAAGCCTCATGTTTCAAGGTTGTAAATTTAACTACCCTTCTCCACTTCACTCTGTATTACATTCCTTCCATTGCATTAACATAATTTCATGTGTATCTATTGTGTCGTTCTGTAGGTGATGGTATCTTTCCAGATTCAGTAATGAACTAACCTGTCCTTTCCACTCCTCTACTGTTGGTATCGTTTTAGTTTTCCAGTACCTCGGGATTAGCATCTTTGCGCTATTTAACATAACCATTCTCAAAGCCTTACTAGCAGTACTCTCTAGTGCGGGGAGAGACAGGAAAAGTAGTGTTTTTGGGCTGTTTTGTAACATTTTCCCCGTTGCTTTCCTGATGTATTCTAACACCCCAGTCCAAAACCGGTCTAGCCCCGGACAGTCCCACCATATGTGCGTTAAAGTGCCCTCCCCTCCGCACCCTCTCCAGCACTTTCCTGAGGCCGTTTTATATATCTTATTTAACCGGATGGGTGTGAGGTACCACCTAGATAAAAACTTATATCCGGATTCTTGAACCCTACTTGAGACCGAAGCCCACTTTGTTATGAGGAAAGCAGTTAACCACTCTGAGGTGTCAATGTCTGTGTGCAGTACTTTCTCACATGCCTTAGTGTATGATGGTAGTGTCTGAGCATCTTCTATCAGTAGGAGCTTGTATATTAATGAGATTGCATGTTCCGTTGGGTTTTCCCTTGTGCACAAAGTCTCATAGGTTGTCAGTTGTCTAAAGATGTTATGTTTCTGTTTATGCATCGTCAGAAAATGACCGAGCTGAGCGTGCTCCAGCCAGTTCATTCCCATGTCTGGGTTGTCTGCTTTTATCATGTTTAGTGTTTTCAGTTTGTTCCCTTCCAGTAGTGCCGATAGTGTGCGTTCCCTGTATGAAACTGTGTGTCTAATGTTCGTTTCTCTATAATTCCAAGGCACAGCAGGGTTCTGGTATGTTGGTGTCAGAGGGGATACGCGAGTGGAAATGTTTGTAGAGGTGTTTAACAGTCTGTCCCATGTGGCAAAAAAGTCAGAGAACAACGGGTACCTGGATATTACCAATGGTCTGTCCTTTTCCAAGAGCCAGGCCATTCCCCCTGCGTTTCCCGTGCCCAGTATTGAGCGATCTATCTGAACCCACAGTTTGTTAGGGTCGTTTCCGCACCAATCTAGTAGCTTTCGCAGTGTAATGGCTTGTTTGTATATCAAGATATTAGGAAGCCCCAGTCCTCCTCTGTCTCTGGGCAGGTATAATGTAGCTTTCTTAACCCTGGGCCTAATATTCCCCCAGATATAGTGCTCTATTGTGTTTTGCAATTTGGATAGATAATTAGGCGGTAGGGGGATTGGTGTAGTCTGTAAAAGGTATAGAAGCCTAGGCAGTATATTCATCTTAATCACATTTACCCTGCCCAGCCAGGATATGGGTTTATTTTTCCAATTCGACAGGTCCGCAACTATATCTGTCTCCAGTTTTTTGTAATTGGCTGCATGCACCACCTGCTGGTCTGGGGATAAGAATATGCCTAAATACTTCATCTTAGTGTCTTGCTTTGTGAGTGGGCAACCCTGTAAAGACTGGTCTAGTGCATCTGTGTCATAAGAAATGTTAAGGATCTCAGATTTAGATAGGTTTAATTGAAAATTAGAGACTCTGCCAAACTGTCTAAATTTCTCTAGTGTTCTGTTTATGGAGGTGCTAACGTTAGTCAAGGTGAGCAAGACATTGTCAGCATATAAAGCTATTTTATATACGTTTGAGCCTATTTGAATTCCTTCTATTTGGGTATCATTCCGAATTTTTTGGGCTAAGGCTTCAATCGTGATAGCAAAAAGTATAGGGGAGAGGGGGCAGCCTTGCCTCGTACCATTCCTAATAGCGAAGCTATTTGATAGTAGGCCATTCACCTTTACTTGAGCCGTAGGGTTCGTGTAAAGAGTGAAAATCAATTTTATAAAGGTGTCGCTGAACTTCATCTTTTGTAAGACTGATCTGAGAAAGCTCCAGTGTACCCTGTCAAACGCTTTCTCAGCGTCCGTGGAGATTAAAATCATAGGGGTTTCTTGTATTTTAACATGAGTTATAATTTGGAATGTTCTTAGTGTGTTGTCCCTGGCCTCTCGGCCAGGCACAAACCCCACTTGATCTGGGTGAATTAAGTCTGGTAGAAATTTATTAATCCTAGTGGCCAATATCTTTGCAAATATCTTGATGTCGGTGTTCAACAGAGATATAGGTCTATAGTTTTCCGGTTTGTCTGGTTTTTTGCCTGTCTTGTGGATTACTGTTGTGTGCTGCAAGCATATTGTCTGAGAACCCCTTCTCTTTTAGTAAAGAATTAAATACAGCTGATAGTGGGGCCAACAGGTGGTGCATATAGGTCTTATAGTAGCGTGTGCTTAGTCCGTCAGGTCCCGGGCTTTTACCACTGGGCATGTTTTTTATTGCAGTCTTAATTTCTTCGTGTGTGATAGGCGAGTCTAGATACTCACTGTCTTCCTTCTCTAGGGTGTTCAGATGTGTGTCCGCTAAGAATTCCTCTATTTCTTCCTGACTAGTATTGTTTTGAATGTTATAGAGTTCCTGATAGTAGCGCCTGAAAGTTTCTGCTATTTGTGGACTATCCCTATGCGTTTGCCCTGTGTGATCCGTCATAGAGTATATATGTGCGTCTAATTGCTTTCTCTTGAGCGTCTTAGCTAATGCGGGTCCTATTTTGTCTTTGCTGTCAAAATATTTCTGTTGTAGTCTGGTAGCTTGTTCTTGGTATACCTTCAGCAAGTGGTTATTTAAGTCTTGTCTGGCAGCGGTCAGTCTCCTCAAGATTTCCGGGGAGTCAGGGTTAAGTTTGAGTTGGGTTTCCCAGTACTTAATTTGGGATGTCGTAGAGTTTACAAACTGTCTATTTTCCCTTGTTTTCCTCGCCTTGAGCCTAATAAACTCCCCTCTCAGAACGCACTTGTGCGCTTCCCATACTGTGGAGGCAGAGGTGTCTCCATCCGGGTTTTCCCTGAAGTAGTGTCCTAATGCTGTATCTATCTCTGATTTAATCAGTGTGTCATTAATCAAATGTTCGTCTAGCCTCCACATGAAGGGTCTTATAGGTAGATCTGGCCAGTGCATTTTACATACAACTGGGGTGTGATCTGACCATGTCATTGGTAAAATGGTGGAGCTCACTACACTCGTTAGGCCTATCTGATCTGTAAGGAGGTAGTCTATTCTAGTGTAGAGGTGGTGTGGGTGTGAGTAGAAAGTGTAGTCACATTTTTGTGGATTCCTTGTCTGCCACACATCATGTAGTTTTAGCTGATGCATCTGAGTGTTAATTGTTCTGATTACTTTTTGATGTGTACTAGAGTGTCCCAAGGAAGTGTCTAGTGTGGGGTCTAGTGGAAGATTAAAATCACCCCCTAATAGAATTATTCCATTTGACTGTTCTAGAATCAGGTTCATGACTTGTTTGAATACCAGCTGTTGTCCCTGATTGGGAAGGTATACATTTACCAGTGTGGTAGGTGTGCCAAACATTGTCCCTATTACCACTAAATAAAGGCCATTGGGGTCTTTTATAACTCTGGTCGGACTAAAATGAATATTATTTCTTAGGAGGATTCCCGCCCCCCCTTTCTTGGAGTTTCCTGAGGCTAGATAGGAGGTTTTGTACTTGCTGCTTAAAAATCTTGTCTCTCTGCCCTTTTTGAAGTGCGTTTCCTGAATGAATAGGATATCACCTGACTCCCTGTATAGATTGTTAAAAGCAATGGAGCGTTTTTCTGGGCTATTGAGTCCTTTTGTGTTTATTGTCAACAATGTAATGTGTCTGGGTGAGGTGTAGTCCCCAATGTCTCCAGGTTGTCTCAACATAATTTTTAGTGTTAACTGTAGTGTGTTACCTCTAGTTTTAGATGCTCCTAAGTGCCTGAGTGCGAAGTGAGCCTACCGTGTACGCTGATGTAATGCGTGTCTCTGTGGACTTCTAGTGACGTGTGTGTGCCTATCAAGGAAGGAAAGAATATCAGATGAATGCAACAAAAAACAGTTAATCACAATATCCTGACACCAAGCTCTGTTGTGTATATATTAATAGTAGCAATTGATTTAAACCAAAGTTCAAGCTATTCAAAAACAATGCAAAATACAAGTTAAAGAACAAAATATGCAATAATTCTACTCCTAAGTAGTATAAACAATGTAAACAATATAATGAGGGCAGTATCCCTGTCCCCAAACCCTGTGAAGAAAAAATATAGCTATAGTTATTTAGCATACGACCTGATGTCCATGTCTCATATCAAATGTCCCCTTTTGGTGTTACTCATCAGAAGTCAGTCCCTGTGCAGGTTCCCCCTGCAGTTGTTTTTTTCACATCAGAATCTCTCCCTTGTTTGTCTGGGTTTCGTGATGTTGATGGTGGTGCCCTCTGGTCTGTTTGATGGCGGCTGTTTCCTAATTGTTGGATCATCTCTGGGGGCTGAATTTTTATTTGCAAGGTGTCACAGAAGTGTGTCAAATCCTCTGCCGTCTTAAGTACTGCTGTGTTACTTCCTCTTGTAGCGATTATACAAACTGGGAAGCCCCATCTGTATGTAATTCTTTGTTCCTGTAGTACTCTTGTGACATATTGGAGATCTCTCCTCTTCTGTAGTGTAGCAGGACTGAGGTCCTGGAAGACTTGTATCCGATTTCCCGCATGTGTAATCTCTTGTTTTGCTCTGGCATGTTTCATGATTTCCTCTTTGTCCTTAAAGTGAAGCATTTTTAGAATCACGTCTCTCGGGGGAGCCTTGGGAGGGGGTTTTGCTCTCAGCGCTCTATGCGCCCTTTCTATCTGCACTTCTGGAGCGTTGTTATCGTCTTTAATCGTTCTGAACAGGGCCTGTAGACAGCCTTCTAAGGCAGCTGGGAGGATGGACTCTGGTATTCCACGTATTCTCATGTTATTTCTCCTCCCTCGGTTATCCAGGTCCTCCACTTTTTCAAGCAAATGGTGGATAGTGTCATCTTGTGCATATACCAGCTGTGACATGTGTTGTATGTCGGTATCCATAATATTATGTCCCTCCTCTAGTGTCGTGACTCTCTGCGTTATACGAGTGATATCTTTTTTCAACTCTCCGTACCAGGTTTTGACCTCTGATATTATCTCTTTTAGGTCTTGCTTCGTACAGAGTGGCAACAAATCCTCTTTCGTGTGCCCCGTTGCTGCTAGATCAGTATCCCCCATGTCAGTCGGTTTATCTCTTTGCTGGTCCATTCCTGCTATTTCTTGATGGATGTCTGATGCGGGGTCTACAGGTCTCAAATATTGCTGTAATGTTTTAGAGTGTGGTGTATTTTCTGTTCTATTAAGTCTGCGGCCTGGCATATTGTTGGCACCTTCCAACATGTGGCGTTTAATAGATGATTGGTTATAGTTTGTTAGTAGTGCCTTTGCTTTTTTATTTGGCCTGCACTGCATACACCTCCACTTGAGTAAGAAACTTTTAATGGATCTTTCAGAATGAAGCTTGCATAAGCAGTGTGCTTTCTATATCTGTTGCCAAAGTTCTTTAAATTCTGTGCAGTTTTACTTTGCTTTTATTTAAATAGCTGCCTGAGACTTTAGCTGCCTTGTTTCAGTCAAAAAGTGTCTCAAAGTGTTTGTATGTAGTTGTCTGTTTATTTATTTGATTTCCACTTTCTTAGGCCTGTTTTTTCCCCCTATCATGTAGGGGGTGTTCAACCAGCTCAATTGCTTTGTTAATGTCTTATGTCTCACTGATACTATGCAAGGCCTTTCTCCTACTGCGTGCTGCTTAAGTATAGTTTATACCCCCTCTTGTCTCTTAATTGCCACCTGCGGTTTGTGCCTATAGCGGACACTTTTCAAAGTGCTCCGTTATATGATGGTGGTGTCTGGGCTACTCCCACGCTTTATAGCGTGTCTTTACATACCTCTGCTATGCCCTCCGGGTCTAATGCGGCTCCTTCCTGACTCCCAGTCAACTCTCACTCTCTGCACTCTCCGGTCGGCTACAGGCTTATTCCCGTGCACTTGTCTGCTGCCGTCCAGGGTGTGCGCCTGTATCTCTGCTTTTCTCAAATGCGCAAGGATGTGTGCGCCATTTCAGCTTGGGCCGTGATCTCTGCGTGAGCCCGGTGAAGTATTGCGCTCAGCCTTTTACTCTTAGGTTGTTGCCAGGGGGTTCCGGGGATCTAACTGCCAAGGGGGATCAGCTATCGTTTATAAATCAGGTGCTGCATGGGTTATACTAGGGTTTTAAGGGATCAGGGCCTGGGAGCTCTTACTTCACGCGGCCATCTTCCTGATCAGCCAGGCTCCGCCCCCTTAATTATTATTTTTTTTCACTTTAGGGATCCCTCCCAAACAGCTCTCTAACCCTCTCACAAGAGGCTGCTATCTTAGGTACTGGCAGCTGTCTGCTAGTACCCAGTTTATAGAATTTTTTTTATTATTATTATTATTATTATTTTTTTTTAAAATGTTTTCTGTAGTATAGTGAACCCACCTCACCATCCCCTCCCTTCTCCAAGCAATCGTTTTTTGACCCCCTCCCATCTTGTCAAAACCCATTTCTGTAGTGTAGGGAACCCTCCCCTTCCTCCTCATCCCTCCTGCAATGAACCACCCGCCATCTCCAAACTGACCAAGATTTCTACTAATCCCACAGAGGGATTCTCATTATGTTTATATTGTGTTGACACCTTTGTGGCCACTTAGTATTTTGTTATTTGTATTAATATCACTTGTCTGCCTGAGCTGACATCACTGAAGGATCCTGGGACACTGAGCAGGCTGTGACCCACAGGTCCACTGGCATGGTGCAGAAGATTGCTGAAGTCTCCCTGCTGGAAACTGATCTATGTACTTGAACTAAGGCTGTGCGATATAGATATAAAAAAGAAATATCACAATTTTTTTGATTAAATATTGCGATTTTTTTTTTTTTTTAATAATTTTTTATTGAGGTTTTGCATAAGATAAAAGAAAAGCATACAGCAAATCTCATAACCAAAATAACAAGGTGCTCGTGAAATACAATACAAGAATTAGAGTAAAAAACAGAATGATTGCTAACAATTGGCTTCTGAAACCTCTATTTTATATGTTATATGTAGCTTTCATGTATGACTATTTAGCTGGTCACTTATGGACCCAATGGAACAGGTAAGACTGGTGAACTATAATAGTCATCTCAAAGACCTTTTATTTATATACAAATAGTAAAAAAAAAAAAAAAGGAACGTATATGAGTTTCATTAAGTATTGGCTTGAAAATCAGCGGGTAAGAACCGCTCAGGAAACCAACACTATATGAAACATTAGAAACCCTTCAGATGTCACATGAGGGAGGAAGCCTATGATAAAGTCCAACAATACATGTATTTATATGAAAACATAGATAAACGTGCACTGTTGCACACATGCACACATAAGTTCTCATATGTACAGCCCCAAACGTTATAGCATCAGTAATATATGATATTAAAATACCTATATATCTGGGAGCATTAAAGACCTGTTTTCTACATATGTTGAAACTTACATGCAAAAAAAATAAATAATAATTGTGCCCTTAGATAATTTCATAACACATGAGAATATACAAATTTGCAGATAACTCTAATGTTAAACGGTGTCAAGCAAATACTGATACCCAATATCACCATTTATAAGAGGTGTTAGAAATTGAATAGTTATAGAGTTTATTATCAGCATATGGGTTCATTAGTGAGTATAGGGTGGTCTCTAGACATAGGCAGCGCTGGACACTGATTATCTAGGAAGTTTAGTAGGTAATAGAGGAAAGGGAACAGAGCCCTATTCCAAGCTCGCTGCTCTTAATATTGAGAAAGAAGACAGATAGGCCTATATAATTCCAATACTTTTGTCTTTACTATTCTTGGTTATTTGAAGTCTTAAGTATCTGCATTTGTGTCACTCAGACAGCAATATGGTAGACTTCTGATACATAGTCCCTAGAATTAAGTAAGTAGCGGGATATCATAAGCCATAGTTTGCAGTGACTAATATATTCCTCTTAGTGTAACATATGGATAAGTAATACTGAATCTATGCTAAGGGGTGAGTGTTTGAAAATGTGTAACATAAAGAGAACAGGCATGTAGTGAGTCTAGAGTACCTGTCACCAACACAATTGTTATTATTAAGGACCCATATGCCTGCAGCAGGGGCTTAGCAATGATTCAGCACAGCTAGCAACCTATGTAGTGTTAAAAATTGACCTTAAAACTGAAAATAGGTGAGTACTAATAATAGTAGCCAGCAATATATATATATATATATATATATATATTTTTACAGCTTTTAAGGAAGAAAAATCTGAAGAGATCACAGTAGTGTTCTCTCCAAAAAAGGGCAGGGATTTCAGCACTCCGTATAGTTATTGTGTGCTATACACACATATAATGATTATTTAAGAAATAGGTGTTACAGGCCTCCACGCAAACAATCAACTTCTGGGTCCCCTAAACCAAAACCACACAGTTTAGTTAAGAATAAAATAATTTTATTTATGCAGACAAAAAATAAAAAGTGTAAATTAAATCAAGAATGTATTCAGTACAATAAGTACAAAGATAAAGCTGGCCAGCTCTCTCAGGTTGATATGATGCAGGTACAAGCCATAATATAGACTTTTGAGTTATTAAGCAACACCCCTACCAGGGGGTAGCCCTGTCAGCCAACAGGAATCTGCTACCATGGATAATACTGGGGATCCATGCGTAATCACTCATATGGTACACAAAACGGAAATGACAACACCTATCTCTGAGGGTAACACTAAACAGGTCAGGAGTCTTGTTACCTTGAGAAAGAAATTTAGGATCTATGCCAGTTACTTTTGTGCTTAAATATAACAATGTAACAAAGAATTACATACTTATATATTTACACATTAGTATTGAGATCACAACACCCTGACCAGAGGGTAGCACCAATGTTAACAGAGGTTCCGGCTACCTTAGTACTCAATAGGGATCTATGTATCTCTAATAAAAAATGTGTAATCACAGCGTTAGTAAGAATACTTATATAGTGCAAGCAGTATATACAATGTATTAAATGGAACTTGTCACATCCTCCATGATTGTATTTTAAGTATCAAGTATCAATCAGGGGCTGGTTCTCAGCTGTGCAAATGACGTCACACGCCAACGGCCGTTTCACCCCCCACGTGACCAGATGTCATTGGGGCTTCCTCAGGGCGTATACGGTCTGGTCACGTGGGGGGTGAAACGGCCGTTGGCGTGTGACGTCATTTGCACAGCTGAGAACCAGCCCCTGATTGATACTTGATGCAGCACACAGCGTTTCTAACTACAGCAAGCAAGCACCGCATCCGGATTTGGCACCAAGCTTAAAAGGAGAAGGTCTACAGACGCAACTAAGTGATTTGTAAAGTATTCATGGACTTACGAGTCTGCAATGGAATGTACTTTTCTGGAAAATGCACTTAAGTTGATATACTTAAGCTTTAAAATACAATCATGGAGGATGTGACAAGTTCCATTTAATACATTGTATATACTGCTTGCACTATATAAGTATTCTTACTAACGCTGTGATTACACATTTTTTATTAGAGATACATAGATCCCTATTGAGTACTAAGGTAGCCGGAACCTCTGTTAACATTGGTGCTACCCTCTGGTCAGGGTGTTGTGATCTCAATACTAATGTGTAAATATATAAGTATGTAATTCTTTGTTACATTGTTATATTTAAGCACAAAAGTAACTGGCATAGATCCTAAATTTCTTTCTCAAGGTAACAAGACTCCTGACCTGTTTAGTGTTACCCTCTGAGATAGGTGTTGTCATTTCCGTTTTGTGTACCATATGAGTGATTACGCATGGATCCCCAGTATTATCCATGGTAGCAGATTCCTGTTGGCTGACAGGGCTACCCCCTGGTAGGGGTGTTGCTTAATAACTCAAAAGTCTATATTATGGCTTGTACCTGCATCATATCAACCTGAGAGAGCTGGCCAGCTTTATCTTTGTACTTATTGTACTGAATACATTCTTGATTTAATTTACACTTTTTATTTTTTGTCTGCATAAATAAAATTATTTTATTCTTAACTAAACTGTGTGGTTTTGGTTTAGGGGACCCAGAAGTTGATTGTTTGCGTGGAGGCCTGTAACACCTATTTCTTAAATAATCATTATATGTGTGTATAGCACACAATAACTATACGGAGTGCTGAAATCCCTGCCCTTTTTTGGAGAGAACACTACTGTGATCTCTTCAGATTTTTCTTCCTTAAAAGCTGTAAAAATATTTGTTTACAGGGTCTGCACCCGATACTAATTAATATAAAGCAAAAAATTTTTTATACCTTCTCCTTAACATACCCAGTTTTTTATATATATATATATATATATATATATATAAACTTTCCTATATAATCCAGATATTTATAACATCAATAAAAGGTAACATTTAACACAGCTGTCTGTTTAGAATATGTCAGAGAACCCTCTCCTGTATGCACTGACATACATAAGCAGAATTGTAACCCTAGATATCTACTTATCAAATAAAAGCATATGAGGATATAGCAGGGTCTGATGATGAGTGTAGTCAAACAAGTACATATGCCAAATATCACATATTAGAGTTTTAAAATCAGTCAGCAGTATATGGGCATTGAGGCTAGTCCCAGGAGTAAATACTTGAGAACGTGGATTATATAAAGAATAAGCTTGTTCAAAACAGGGATTTATCTAACTTATTGTTCGAGAGCATGAGAAAAAGGCATATATAGAAAGTTAACAGATGAGATGGTAATTCGTAGCAGTCCATCATCCATTACCATTAGTTGCTTGTGTAGTTAGCCTATGCCGACACAGCTGAACGGTGAAAAAAAGATCAAGTAGACTTTGGGAGCGTCAGCCCGACCTTTGATGCAACAGACAGCACATAGTCTCTGCCAGCTCATTCCAACCACTAGAACCAGTACATGTAGGAGCAGGCGACTCGAGGGCATTCCTCCTCTGAGAACCGTGTGGGACACTGCTCGGTCAGCATCAGTCCCAGAGGGCTGGGACAGAGGCTTCACGCTGGGTCGAGAGTAGAAGGCTGTAAGTGAGATCAGGTTGTTCTGAAACAATCCGACCGATGTCTCCTCCGCTGTAGTATGCAGCGCAGTGATCAGTTGTCGCTTTATGATCCCATGCTGCGTGATAGAATGGCGTCCATTTTTTTTCCAGGGGCCGGCCGCATCCCCCATTAAAGATGCCATAGTAAGGGATCCAGGCTTCTCTTCAATATGTGGCGATCCACGAGCAGGTTCCTTCACCTCCTGCAACTGACACGAGTTTGCCCTATTTACCCTCTGCCAAACAGCGTGTTCCATAGTATCTGCTGCTCCAGCCTCCATTTCCTCTGTTTCCTGAAATGGATGTCTCATAAGGGACATGAGACTTTCAAATTGCCTGCTCATCTTTTGGTCAAGGCTGATTAGTAGCTGTTGTATAACGTTACAGGCTTCCTCCATCTTTGATTTTAAAAGTGGGTATATGTTACAGCAAGGTCTAAACCATTTTACCCAGGTAGCGGGGGGTTATTAATATATAGTATGAGGGCTGCAGCCGGAGTCTTCAGCGTTCCGCATTAGGGCTCCCTGTAGAGTAGTATATGCAATATTTATATCCAGCGGCTCAGCATTTTCTGCTACAGTTTGTACACTGTGGTTAAAATAGCAATGCCACAGAAATGGTGAAATAATTTGCAAAATATTTATATCATTTGAGGAGCTCCTAATTTTCTGCTGCCTAGCCACGCCCCTCCAAATATTGCGATTTTAATAAAAATATTTTTTAAACATACATTTTCCATTAAAAAATGTATTAAGATCTTTAAAACAGCTGAAGTTCTCTTTGCAATTTATACTGCAGACTGAAATGGGCAGAGAAAAGAACATGCCAGCCCACCATCTTCTTTGTCTGTGCACACCTCAGGAGTCAGCAAGACTGAAGCAGCAAACCATGAGGCAAGCAAAATGGCGGCATTAGCGTTATGTGCTGTGACACAGATGTGACACTACCTGGTCCGCCCCCTGGAGGAGTGATCAGTGCTGCTGCTGGGCTGGAGTGTTTGTGTGACTAACATGACATGTTATGGAAGTCGTTTCAGACTGTTTTTGTTGTTGTTGTTAGTTGTGATAAAAAAATAACAGCCTCATATTATTTAGATATATTAAAAAGCAACTGCAGAACCACAGGTGTGATGTGGGTATTTGAATGACAGTGCATTTGCAGGGTCAGGGGTATGATATATATATATAGGAATTACAGAGCAGGTGGAGGGTCAGGATTGTAAACTGACTACAATTACAGAGCAGTTGCAGGGTTCAGAGTATGATGTGGGTATAGACAGGTCAGAGCAATTGTAGGGTCAGTTGTTTTGTGGTGTTGTTTGGCACAGAACAGGTTAACAGACCCTTTCCACCTTAAAGGGACACTGAACCCATTTTTTTTATTTCATGATTCAGATAGAGCATGCAATTTTAAGCAATTTTCTAATTTACTTCTATTATCAAATTTTCTTCGTTCTCTTGCTATCTTTATTTGAAAAAGAAGACATCTAAGCTAAGGAGCCAGACAATTTTTTGTTCAGTACCCTGGACAGTACTTGTTTATTGGTGGGTGAATTTATCCACCAATCAGCAAGAACAACCCAGGATGTTCACCAAAACTGGGCTGGCATTTAAACTTGCATTCTTGCTTTTCAAATAAAGATACCAAGAGAATGAAGAAAATGTGATAATAGGAGTCAATTAGAAAGTTGCTTAAAATTGCATGCTCTATCTGAATCACAAAAGAAAAAAATTTGGGTTCAGTGTCCCTTTAACCAATATCTCACAGTCTAGCCACTCCAGGCAATCCTGTGACTTAGTTCAGTGTGTGCAATGGTTAACAAACACTCTCGAGTCTGTTCTAGACCTTGAAAACAATGCCCAAAACTCATCTTTAATGCTTCTAACACTAACCTATCTCTATGCTGCCACCACCAACTATCTATTATATGGGAAATCTTAGGGAAAACCCAGACTACAATTTAGCAGAAAAAAAGATAAATAAAACAGTATTAATATTACCAGTCTCTCTCAGTAATGTGGTTCAAATACTAGACAAAGGCAAAACTTAATACACGGAAATTTATTATGAAGAAAAGAAAAATAAGTCACAGTGCATTATTAAGAAAAAGACATTAAAAAATAAAATTATACACAAGCAAACAGTTTTTAAAATAACCTCTGAGGTGGCGGATCGGGTTGATTGACACCCCGTGCTAGCGGCCAATTGGCCGCGAATCTGCAGGGGGCGGCATTGCACCAGCAGTTCACCAGAACTGCTGGTGCAATGATAAATGCCGACAGCGTCTCATGTCCATCAGCACCTTAATAAATTGACCCCAAAGATACAAGGTAATCACATAGGTTAAAAATATATTAATATAACCATGTTGGCTGTGCAAAACTGTGGAATAGGTAATAAAGGGATGCTATGCTGAAATGTATGTGTACACCATATTAATATAATAAGGTCTGCAGGTAGACCTGATTATACATCTTCTTTAAACAAATATAATTGTTCATAAAGATATAACAAAACAAAACCAAAGACTCTACTGGGAGGCCACTCTTGGACCTCAAACCAACTGATAATATTACTACAGGAAGGTATCTTGAAATACAGGAGACCACTTGTGGGACTCATATGAAAAAAACTCTTTTTCGCTTAACATAGAAAGCTATAGTATAAAACAAAATTAGGCCCAACTAATATTCTGGAATAGTGTACAAGTCTAACTGAAAGTTGGGGTCTATCAATATGCAAGTGTACATAATATATCTTACATATAGTTAGGGCACCCGTCAATTATACTTAAGGACTAGGTGTTTCAGATATCTGCTATATATGTATAAAAATAAATAGAAGGGAAAAAGGCAAGCTCTATAAACAAAAAAATAATCAACAGCTACTCGTTGTAAACTTAATATAAATATTAACTAATTGGCTATATGGTCATCTCAGAAGTTTTATAAGGCGTGGTCGGTAGGGTAGGAGCTCCCCATCAATTAGTGTGTGAGAGAAATACTAATGTATAGGAGTGGAATCAGGTAGTATATTAATTAAACAAAGGCCCTCAACTGTAGAGATTATAAACATTGTGAATCAAAGCGGTAGGCATGGTCCTATGGTCTGTAGGAAATATGTACAGACCTGTTTCACCTTTGAGAGTTGTTACACAATGTTATATATGTAGTTCTTCAAGCTATATCCCATGAAATGTAGTGTTTTTGCTGTGTTACTATTGGAAGCTTGTTCTCAGCCTGTTAGAATGTTATCCCTGACCCTCCAGTGCTTAATGAAAATGGGAAGGGGGTTAGGGGGAAGAGCAATAAAGCAACTAGAACTGCTCTAAATATTGTCTATGATAAGGGAGAAACACAATAAAGCTGTTGGAACTGCTCTAAATATTGTCTATTACCCTGTCAACCGGGAATCCATGTCTTGTGTAGATATAGGTAGGACTGGTGGGCAGTGTTCCCTCTAAGGCCAGTTTTGTGTGCGGCCCAGCAGTGAAATAGTTAATTAGGTAACCACACCCTGCAATTAGCAAACACTGCACAATGCAGATGGCAAGGTATGGTTCTCTTGTTAACTGTTTCACTGCTGGGCTGCACACAAAACTTTCCTTAGAGGGAACACTGCTGGTGGGGTATGATATTGAGGTACATGTCAGATGCGTCAGCTTGCATATATCTTAAGGCTATGACAGACCAGCTATTACTGCAGTAGCTATATAATGAAAGTGGATATAGCCTAAAGTGGGAAAGAGGCCCACAATATCACTCAACATAAATCTGGCAGCTAACATTAGTAGTATTATACATAAATATACTCTATAACTAAAAGGATGTTCTAGACTCCAGTCCAAAAACCAGCATAGTAAATAACATCAGAGTAAAGATTACCAGTAGCATCATGCATATATCCGGTCAGCTAAGGGCGCATACCATAACTCAAGGTTAGCAAATATGATAGTAGTGTGCTCTTATCTTAACTGGTCCTTAGTTTAGTAGGTAGTGGTAGTATATAGCCCAGATAGGCTATGTAAGTACGTATTAAGGCCCAAACACTCAGTATGTTGCTCTGCCTCAGCCGCAGGCAGCTCAACAGAATGCTGGGCACCTCATGAGAGGTTATTGTCAATGGAAAAGACTATAGTCAAAACAGATCTCTTAGATAATGCACAATAGCTACTGTGATTCCCATACCCAGGTAAACATACTAAGCCCCACATAGTGCTCTGTGAGATTATGTATAATAACACATATAGGTAAATATGAATAGTTGTAACTGGTCCATATGGACAAGCACCAGAATATGGCAAGTAAGGTAAGAGGTAAGCTCGGCCTGTAATGGGGGGGGGGTCACATTCAAGAGATATAAAGTATAGGAAGGGAAAAACAGAGTCCAATAGCCTTATAGCAGTCCACATGTTGCACACATAGAGTTACCCTACTCCAGCTCTGTCAGGCAAATAGTGGCATCTCGCACTAGTGAAAGAGTGCAGTCCAGTGAACCAGAGGAGGTATAGCCAGAAAAATGTGATATTGTCAATGTCCCTCACACCACCATATGAAGTCCCAGGGATATTAAGACAGTGTACCGGCGGTAATAGGTACATTCTCTTAGTGTTCACTATGGAGATGAAATTCAAAGTCCTCTCTACCGATGGATAAAGGTTATTCTTACCCACCACAGCACACACAGCATCAAAAGAATAGCTAGTGAGCTGTGCCAAGGCAAAAAGGTCTCTAGTTCAGCTGAATGATGTACAGGTTAGGGAAACATGTTTTTTTTTTTGCCATAAAACTTGAAAGGCTTATTCAGCTTGTTCCACTGAACTAAACATAACTCTTTGGTTTGGTCCTTTGGCTGATAATATTCAAAACCAACACTCAGCAATACAACTGTTTTCAAGATATGTCCAAAAGATGGAAGAACCTCTATCCTTCATTAAAAGAACTTTCTCTTGAGAACTTAAGGCCACTTTTGGACCTATCTTCATCTATATAAGCTATAAGGGGGAGACTAGCAGAGATGAGAGGTCACTTTTGGGCCCTATTGTAAAACAACATAATAAAAGCTAAATGATATAAAGTAGATAAACAAATGTGTGAAAAGTAAAACATAATTTATACTTACCTGATAAATTTCTTTATTTCCGGATATGGTGAGTCCACCGCATCATCAATTACTAGTGGAAATATCACTCCTGGCCAGCAGGAGGAGGCAAAGAGCACCACAGCAAAGCTGTTAAATATAACTTCCCTTCCCACAACCCCCAGTCATTCGACAGAAGAGAAATGGAGAAAAAAGAAGCAACACAAGGTGTATAGGTGCCTGTCGAAAAATAAAGGGCGGGGCCATGGACTCACCATATCCGGAAATAAATACATTTATCAGGTAAGCATAAATTATGTTTTCTTTCCTAAGATATGGTGAGTCCACGGCATCATCAATTACTAGTGGTATCCAATACCCAAAATAGAGGACACAGATGATTAGGGAGGGACAAGACAGGTAACCTAAACAGAAGGCACCACCGCTTGAAGAACCTATCTGCCAAAAGACACCTCATCCGAGACAAAAATAACAAATTAGTAAAATTTGGAAAGAGTATGCAAAGAGAACCAAGTTTCATCCTTGCAAATCTGTTCCACAGAAACATCATTCTTATAAGCCCAAGAAGAAGAGACAGCCCTAGTGGAATGAACTGAAAATCTCACAGGAGGCTGCTGTCCAGCAGTCTCATAAGCAAAATGAAAAATACTTCTCAACCAGAGACAAAGAGAAGTAGCAGTAGTTCTCTAACCTATACGTTTCCCAGAGAAACAAACAGAGCAGAAGACTGGCGAAAATCCTGTCGCCTGTAATGAATTTTTTTTAAGAACGCACAACATGAAAGTTGTTCAGCAACGTACTTAATGCAATATATATATATATATATATATATATATCTCTCTATATATATATCTGTTTCGAAACTACAATAGGAAGGAAACCTAACTAGTATGAAGAACCGCCTTATCGACAAGAAATATAAGCCAAGGCGAATCAAACTGCAAGGCAGAGAATTCCGAAACTCACCAAGCAGAAGAGAAGCAATAAGAAACCAAACCTTTCAAGATAACATATTTATATCTATGGAATACAAAGGCTCAAACGGAGCCTGCTGTAAAACTTAAAGACAAAGTTAAGGCTCCAAAGAGGGGCAACAGACTTAAAAATAGGCTTAATTCTGATCAAGGCCTCACAAAAAAATAGCACATCTGGCACGTCCGCCATACGCTTAAGTAGCAAAATAGAAAATGCAGAAATCTGACCCTTCAGAATACTGACTAACAAACCCTTCTCCAGACCTTCCTGGAGAAAAGACAAATCTTAGGAATCCTGACCCTACTCCAAGAGTAGCCCTTGGATTCACACCAAAAAAGATATATACGCCATATCTTCTGGCAAATCTTTCTAGTAACAGGCTTGCAAGCCTGAATCATGGTCTCAATGACCAACTCAGAAAAACCACGCTTAGACAGAACTAAGGGATCAACCTCCAAGCAAAAATTTCAGAGGAACAAAAAAAATGGACCCTGAAATAGAAGATCTCTCTTCAGGAACAACCGCCAAGGTGGAAGAGATACATCCCTGCTAGGTCTGTATCCAGATCCTGCGAGACTATGCAGGAAGAATAAAAAAAAACAAAAAACGATGGCCCCTCCTATGTCACACAAGCAAAGACTTGAGGAAGGAGAGCAAACTGAGAAACAGGAATGTCAGACTGAAATCCCAAAGAACCGCCAGGGATTTTAACAGAGCAGCCTGCTGATCTCTAGACCTTTAAACGAAACGAGAAAGATTGGCATACTGCCATCTTTAACTCCAGCACCCCCCATATGAGGTTGAACCTGGAGAACACCTCTGGGAGAAGCATCCACTCCCCGGAATGATCTGACTCTCAAGAGTCCTCTCCCGGGAACCCCTGAAATGCAAATAGTTGATAGACAACAAATATGAGCGTCCACCCACCGAAGAATCCACGCCAATCATGGCTAAGTAACTCCAGGTTCCTCCCAGGTAGTTGATGTAAACCACCGAGATGAAAATGTTTTAAACAACAACAGCCAAGCCATCAGAACAATGTAGAACGCTCCCAACTCCAAGATGGTTATGGAATAGCAGACTCCTCCCAAGTCCATAGTCACCAACCCAACAGGCCTGCGTCCGAGGTCATCATTACTCGGGAAAGTCTCCTAAAGCATGTGTCCCGAGACAGATGCTCCTGCGAAAACTACCACAGGAAAGAATCTCATGTCAACAGATCAAGATCTATTCTCCGAAACAGAACCACATGATCCCCGTTTCACTATCTGAGCATGCATAACAGCAAACTCTTAGATGGAATCGAGCAAGGGATGATGTTCAATAAAAAAACATCAAATCAATCACCTCCATACATTGAGCCACTGAAGGGTCAAACAGTAGAGTGAAGAAAGAAGCAAGGAGGAGAGAATCCTTGATTTTTCTGACCTTTGACAAAAATATAGACAGGGATAGGAAAATAATATGGTCCCTAAGAAAACTACCCCTGTAACGGGAACAAGGGAACCCATTTTCAGATTCACTTCCCATCCGTGGGAATGAAGAACTGACAACAAGATCTCTGTATGAGATTAAGCATGTTGAAAAGATGGTGCATGAACCATTGTATCGTCCAGGAAAGGTACCACAGCAATACCCTGAAACCTGATCACTGCCAAGATAGCCCCCTCTGGGAGCCGTGGCAAGGCCAAAGGGAAGAGCCACAAAGAGAGTGTTTGACAGAAAGGCAAAACTCAGGAACTTGAAAATACACGTCCTCCAGGTCTATGGCCACCATGAACTGACCCTCTTGGACTAAAGGAAGAATGGAGCTATCACTCACAGGGAAGAGAGGTCCTAAACGCACTTCAAAATTGCCACACTGTTATCTGACCTGCAGATACATTGAGAGGAGGAACCTGCCTCTAGAAGGAAAGGAATGAATTATAATTAGAAAACCTGAGATACTATGTCTGTAGTCTATCTGGGACATTTCGTATCCATGTTTGAAGACAAACAGGGAGATTCAGCCCCCCACTTGGTCCGATCCCGGATTGGAGGCAAAACTCCCTCAGGTCTATTTCTTTTTCCACCCAAAAAAAATCAGAAATATTTATGTCAGATCAGAACCCATCAAGGTCTTACCCTTGAAAGGAAGCGCCAAAAGCTTGGACTCAGAGGTAAATCAACCAAGAATATAGCACAATGCCCTGTGGGCTACCACAGCAAAGCCAGAGATCTTGGCTCTCGGCTTAAAGATTTGCATGAAAGCATCAGAAATAAAATAATTAGCTAGCTTAAGAGCCTTAATTCTGTTCTGGATCTCCTCCAAAGGAGTCCCTATCAAAAGGAAATCAGACAAGGCGACACACTAATAAGACACAGCACTTGACACAGTGGCAATACCAACTTCCATGTAAGCTTCCAGCTTAGTCCAGAAATCCTGAAAGAGCAGCTATCCTCTAAAGTGATCGTAGTTAACAAAGCCAGAGTAGGAATGGCACCGTGCGCCATGACATTTAATGAGATAGCAACAGGAAAACATATTTTAAAAGACAGGAGACAGGGAAACAGGAATATAGCACAGAAGATAGCAGTAAAGCAAAATCTATATGCAAATACACTCCTCCAGGAGATTGAGAGAAACTGCAGGGCACTGCATGTGATAACACTAAGGCTAGGGACAAAAAAGGATAAAGCTAAGGCATCGCCTAAACAGCATCAACTTGAGAGACAGGGTTTAGTAACAAAAACCTATCTCTACATGAGAAAAATGTAGCTAAGCAAGCAGCACAGAATTGCATATAAGCAACCGATTGTGCTTTAATACATAACATAAATAACAAAACACAGGCAATCATTTGTGCAAAGAAATGAGAAAAATAATTTATTTTCACAATTAAATATGTAGATATGTACATACAGTTACTATAACAGAGCAATAGGATATGTTATGTACTGAAACTTATGAACTGTCACTTTAAAAGAAATAGTGAAATAGAGACAAGAACTAGCACTATGCTAGGAAAATAAAAACAAAACAAAACCTGAACACTTCAGCCTTTCAAGAGAAAAGCCTGAGAAGCACGGTCAACTCATTGCCAATTACAGTAAACACAGCAGAGGAGATGCCTCTCCGCTAACTAACGTCAACAGCACAGCCCGTCTGAATCGAAGACAGAGCCGAGAGATTGCACCGCAAACAAGCACGCGCTTCTGAACACAAACAATTGTAGCTTCTCTTTCCGCCACAAGTAATCATGGTGGATGAAAGTAAAAAAAAAAAATCTATGCAAATGCGATATAAACACCGCTCTCTAAAAAAAACAGTCTCGGCCCATAAAACTAAAATGACAGGCAAAAATTGTCACAATGACAGCGCACTGTGGGAATTAAAAACTGCTTGCAAAAAGACAAACTGCAAATAAAACATTCTTTACCAGAGGAGCCATTATTTAGAATATTACTTATTTATTTAGTACGAATAGTAAATAAACAGAAAATTTACAAACACCAAATAAGCACAAGTGTGTAAAATAAAAAGCTGGATTAACTGAACCCCCAAGATTAAAGGTTTATACTTTAATTCAATTAACATCAAAAACCTCTGTCTCTAGTCACATCTAAATGCCCGCTCCCTGCCAGATTAATATCCTAAGAAAGGATACATTTGTCCCCTGCAGCTTAATCTCGTGAAGGGCACAGTCTCCCAAATCCAGAAGACAAAAGGCACTTGCCTGCAGTCTGGCCATCCGGCAGGAGGACAGTTTACCAGGTATGAGAGGAAGTCGCTCCTCACAAAGACCAGTAGAAAAAAGAAAGAACAGAGCAAACCTATTCTGGCTTTCTCTACCAAGGGCAGCAAACATGTTAGGAAAACGCAGTAAGGCCCACCTTTCAAGTTCCTAACTGCTTTAAAGCCACCACTGCCCTACTGAAGAGACTAACATGGAGTACGGCTAGACCCAAACTTAAGAGGAAAGATCAGAACAAACCTACTCTGACTTTCAAAATAATAAAATATTGATTGAAGTGAAATAATTACATTCTTTTTCACACACTAAAACTTCGCCTCCTCCTTGCACTGAAGGCAAAGAGAATGACTGGGGGTTGTGGGAAGGGATACTTAACAGCTTTGCTGTGGTGCTCTTTGCCTCCTCCTGCTGGCCAGGAGTGATATTCCCACTAGTAATTGATGATGCTGTGGATTTACCATATCTTAGGAAAGTAATAAGCTTATGTAATGTATAAGGAGTGTATGTAGCTAAAGTAGGAGGTCAATCCTAGGGAACCCATAATATTGAAAAAAAAAAGTACACACTTGTCTAGATCTCACTATAGGGAGTAAAAGCGATGTTAAATCCAAACTTGCTTTTTAATCTAAGGATAATAGTAATCATCCTATGGATACCAACACCAATCTAGAGAATAGTGGAAATGTTTTAGTCTACTATCTACCAGGGGTAGGGGTTTCAATAGATTTATATTCTATAATAGAGAGACATAGCATGTAAACTCCATATTCTTTTGTTACAGATGAAAAGTGGAGATATTGGGAACTATATAGCTTACTTTAGTGTAGTAGTTAAATTCTTTAGTGTAGTAGTTAAATTCACAAGATATAATAAATAAGCAGTGTCTATTATAAGTGGATAGAGTTACCAGCATAATGTGAGAACAATTCCATATAGTTCTGGTGAGTCTGTAAATAAAATTAAATTGCATAGAAGAAGCATACAATAGTATACAAGGATAGCAAGTAAAGTGATAATAAGGCTGCAGTGAAATAAACTATAAAAAGCTGTCAAAGTTATTCAATGAAGACAACTTACTGGTCTCTTGGGGGTGTAAATAACATTATTTTAATGAAATATTGTTAAGAGCAAATTGATCCTAACTAAACAAATAAATTAGTAACTCTCTACCCCTAATAGTTTAACAATGCTAAAGTGACTTTAAATACACATGTAAACAAATACAAGTCATGACATTTAAAATCTAAGAGCAAATTGGAAAAAATCTCAGTATATGTGAGTAGTCAGACTCAGTTTAGTTGCTATGGAACAAGTTATAATAGTATAATAGCATGTTATCTCCACATCCAGCCATCCTGAATTATGCTACTGTTTGCCGAGTATGGCTGTAATCTTCCCTTACATTAGATGAGCAATATAAATGGAGAATACCATATGGGAAAAAAGTGAATGTTGTTAACATTACTATATAGTACTAAGGGCTAGTAGATATATTATAAACATAAATATAACATAAGCTGTCAAGAAAATTAAAGCAGTTCATGATTGGTCCAAAAAATGCAACATAAACAAACCCTTGCTTTGTCCTGTGTCAGATTATACAATTGGAAATTAGCCAAACCTGGAGCTTATGCTTGGTTAATCATATTTAAGAAGTAACAGTCCAGAACTGCCTGTAAATTGAACCCCCTCCACCCTGGTTTCAAGTCTGTTTACTGTAATTACTTATTACTGAAAGCAAAGCAGTTACGCTAGTTCAGCAAGGCAGTGCAGTATGTAATAAGTGTCTAAATATTTTAGACATCCAGACCATAAAGTCATCATACCCACATATGGAGATTGTCCTGAGACAGAGCGCTGTTACAGAAATAAGTTATTTCAGCCACTACTACCTGATTCCAGAACTTATAGGAAGCACAGTCCCCATCCAGACAAATAAATCAGAGACCACCATCCACTCTACAAATATATAGCTGTATGACTCTACAAAACGTATCACACATTGAACTAGCCACTGGATCAGTGACTGCAAAAATTCCGTATGGATCTATACCGGTGTCTTTAGAGCATGTCCCAGGTTTCCAAGCATCAAGGGAACAGTTTCAGACACCCAGGCAAGCAAACGTTCTCCTCTAAAAATGTGCAGGAAATTTAACAAGGAGAAATAACTGTGAGCTCTGCTGCATGCTTGAATAAGGAAGTCTTGTTCATATAGTTCGTTCCTTCTAGAGCATCCGCTACTTTAGGCCACATAGGGGCTCCCCATGTAGTTCTTACATCATTGGCTTGCTCCTGAGGATTCAGGAAACTAGTGTCCCTATCTAGAGGGCCAGCTGTATCCCTCTTAACTGAGGTAGAAGGTAAGTATGGGTACTTCTCTCTTTCACTAACAGTAAGTGGGGGGTAGATATATTCTACCGTGGTGTCAGGGCACTTAAGACTTGCATAGTACTGAGCAAAGCACTAGAATTGACCTCCCCTGCCAAATTGGACTTGCATGGTACTGTGCGAAGCACTAGAATTGACCTCCGCCGCCATATAAGACTCACTGCTATCTTCCTCTGTGCACTGGAATCTAACTGTAAGGCATGAGCTGATCAAATCTGTTGTGTATTTGTTGTTTAAAAGCTGCCAATAAGGACTTTTATCGATATTTAGAAATCCTCCATCCTCAAGTATAAAGACAGAAATCTAGAGTAAACGTCTGCGTTGGATCTCATGGTTTAGGTTTGATTACATGGAGGTATGCAATCATTTCAGGCAGAGTTCTCAGATCAGTAGCCATATTCGGGAACAGCCTCCGGACATGCTCCCTCGCAAAGTAGTTTTAATACACCTAATTAAACTATTTATATTACAATCGCAAAGTGTTTATTATAATTGTCCCCCATTAGCTGCTGAACCATTTAACACCTCTGAGCTGAGCTGTTTTTGAGATTTTAGGTGCCTATAACAACATTTAATAACTCTTGAAAGTAATTTTCCAGAGAAAAACTCACTGAAAATGTATATATATTTTTATTCAGCAGACCATTTTTTTATCTATATATGTGAGAAATATACAACAAAAAGGTGAAAAAATGCATATTTTATTACAATTTAAAAAACAAGATTTTTTTTCTCAACCGTAGTCAAAACTCTTGTGGCTCTATAGTTATGTTAGGAAACTTGTATAAAATTTGCAGAAATTGAGAATAACAGTGCTTAACTATAGAATTTAGCAATTAAACATCAAAAGTTAAAAAAAAAAAAAGTATGCTTACCTGATAAATTTCTTTCTTTCCGGATATGGCGAGTCCACAACGTCCTCAATTACTGTTGGAAATATCACTCCTGGCCAGCAAGAGCAGGCAAAGAGCACCACAGCAAAGCTGTTAAGTATCCCTTCTCTTCCCACAATCCCCAGTCATTTGACTGATAGAAAATGAGAAACACAAGGTGTAGAAGTGCCTCAAGTTTAGTAAAAAAAAAAAATCGTTAAAATATAGGGTGGGGCAATGGACTCACCATATCCGGAAAGAAAGAAATGTATAAGGTGAGTCCACGGCGTCCTTAATTACTCGTTGGGAACCAATACCCAAGCTAAAGGACACGGAGGACTAGGGAGGGCCAAGACAGGTAGACCTAAACAGCAACCACTGCTTGCAGAACCTTTCTCCCAAAAGAAGCCTCAGCCGAGGCAAAATGATCAAACTTATAAAATTTATAACAAGTATGCAAAGAGGACCAAGAAGAAGCCTTGCAAATCTTCTCAACAGAAGCTTAATTCTTGAAAGCCCAAGTTGAAGAAACAGCCCTAGTAGAATGAACTGTGGTTCTCTCAGGAGGCTGCTGTCTAGCAGTCTCATATGCCAAACAAATCATACTTCTCAACCAGAGAGAAAGACAAGTAGCAATAGCTTTCTGACCCTTACATTTTCCAGAAAAACAAACAATGCAGAAGACTGATGAAAATCCTTGGTCGCCTGCAAATAAAATTTAAGAGCACGCACAACATCCAGGTTGTGTAACAGACGTTCCTTATGAGAAGAAGGATTAGGACACAGAGAAGGAACAACAATCTCTTGATTAATATTTCTATCCGACAAAACCTTAGGAAGAAAACCAAACTTGGTACGGAGAACTGCCTTATCTGCATTAAATATGAGGTAAGGAGAATTGCTCTGCAAAGCTGAGAGCTCAGAAACTCTCTGAGCAGAAGAGATAGCAGTAAGAAATAAAACAACTTAATATCTATGGAATGCATTGGCTCAAACGGAGCCTGTTGCAAAACTTTAAGAACAAGGTTAAGACTCAACAAGGTGGAGCAACTGATTTAAACACAGGCCGGATTCTGACCAAGGCCTGACAAAAGTATTGCACATCTGGCACGTCTGCCAGATGCTTATGCAGCAAAATAGATAGGGCAGAAATCTGACCCTTCAGAGTACAGACAGACAAACCCTTCTTCAGACCTTCCTGAAGAAAAGATACAATTCTTGGAATCCTGACCCTACTCCAAGAGTATCCCTTGGATTCACACCAATGAAGATATTTACACCATATCTTTATGGTAAATCCTTCTAGTAACAGGTTTACAAGCCTGAATCATGGTCTCAATGACCGACTCCGAAAAAATAAGCTTAGATAAAATCAAGCGTTCAATCTCCAAACAGTCAGCTTCAGAGAAATGAGATTTGGATGGAGAAAAGGACCCTGAAATAGAAGGTCCTTCCTCAGATGGAGTCTCCACGGTGGTAGAGACGACATTTCCACTAGGTCTGCATACCAGATCCTGCGTGGCCACGCCAGAGCTGTTAAAATCACAGAAGCTCTCTCCTGCTTGATCCGAGCAATCACTCGTGGTAGGAGAGCAAACGGGGGAAAAAGGTACACCAACTTGAAGTTCCAAGGAACTGCCAGAGCCTCTATCAGGAAGGCCTGACCTTGAACCATACTTTGGAAGGATCCCTTGACCTTGAACCGTACTTTGGAAGCTTGGTGTTCTGTTGAGATGCCATTAGATCCAATTCTGGTACCCCCATTTGATGGTTAACCTGTAGAACACCTCCGGATGGAGTTCCCACTCCCCGGGATGAAAAGTCTGTCTGCTCAGGAAATCCGCTTCCCAGTTGTCCACTCCTGGAATGTGGATGGCAGATAGACAGCAATGGTGAGCTTCTGCCCATTTAATAATATGATCCACCTCATTCATGGCTAAGGAACTCAGAGTTCCCCCCTGGTGGTTGATGTAAGCCACTGAGGTTATGTTGTCAGACTGGAACCTGATAAAATCGGGCTAAGGCCAGTTGAGGCCAAATGTTGAGGCCAAGCCATCAAGGCATTGAAGATCGCTCTCAACTCCAAAATGTTTATGGCGAGAGCAGATTCCTCCTGAGACCAAAGTCCTTGCGCTGTCAAAGCATCCCAGACTAGTCCCCTGCCCAACAGGCTTGCGTCCACGGTCACAATCACCCATGAGGGTCTCCGAAAGTATGTCCCATGAGACAGATGTTCTTGAGACAGCCACCATGGAAGAAAGTCTCTTGTCGTCTGATCTAGAACTATCTTCTGAGACAGGTCTGCCTAATCCCCGTTCCATTGACTGAGCATGCATAACTGCAGAGCTCTCAGATGGAATCGGGCAAAAGGAACTATGTCCATGGAAGCCACCATCAGACCAATTACCTCCATACATTGGGTCACGGATGGCTGTACAGCAGACTGTAGAGCTAGGCAAGAGGAAAAAATCTTTGCTTTTCTGACTTCCGTCAGAAATATCTTTATTGAAAGGGAATTTATAATTGTTCCTAGAAAGACCACCCTTGTGGCCGGAACAAGTGAACTCTTTCCCAAATTCAATGTAAATGAAAAAATGGGGGTGTGGGAGGCGCCCAAAGGCAGTCTGTTCTTTACTTTTGAACTGTTATAAATGTGGCCATAAACAATGTTACTATTTCAAAATTGCACCTATTTATTGTAAATGTGCTTATACAAAGAGATCCAAAATCCCAATCTCTTTTAACATGAGTATTTATTCGATACAGAACTAGAAGTAGTTAAAAAGTAATGAATAAAATACACGGTTTAAATATACATTTAATACTCTCAAAATTACAAAATGCTATGGACACCGGTGTCTTAATTCTATTATTTTGACTGCAATCTGCTGACAATTAATTCACAGCTAATAATCAATTCACAGCTAATATTAAAATATGGATAATAATAGCCACTGATGTGGTCTAAACGAAAATAAAAATCGTTATCTGATGATTTTAAATATACACTCAGTTCCACTATGTATGTTCTAACACACCATTAATTACAATAACACACACAATAAGGAAATATTATTAATACAAATGTACATTTAATGCTCTATAATACGAGCCAATCCGATTTTGCAAGTTGATTTTCGACTAATAGAATAAAAAGATAAGTTCATATAGCCCAAAGTAAAATGGATAGTACCTCTTTGTCGTCACCTTGTTTATCAGAATATTAAAGGGTACCTGTATATTTTCATACAGTCTGAGTAATCCTAGGTCGATTCCTTGGCACCGCTTGTCAGCGGTTCTCGTTAGAGCGGGCGGTTGGATTTACCCGGAATTGTTTATCCGCCAATCAGCTCCTTGATTACCAGGTCATCTAGTGCGCGCACTTTTCAAATGGTTAAACTTGTAGTTTTGATGAACTCCTATCGCCCCACCAGCAATCTTTGGTAGTTTATTACCATACACACGATCTCCTTCCTGTTAAAGTTTATTGCCGGTGTTGCGTTTATGGCCGTAGACAAATGCTCAAGCACTTTTTCAAGCAATTCTCAGACCATTTTTGGGCTCTTTTCACAATCAGTGAAGCTAAGGACAAGATCAACGCGTGTCGGCTCCCACAGAGCCTTTGTCAAGATAGTTTGTATCCTCAGCTCCTCCTCTATTTAAAGTCAATGTTGTTAACGCTTTATTGTACATATAATACAAGTTGCAAAATCATGATGAAGTGTTCCTATAAACCTTCCAGACACTTTGAAGCATCACCTTTGTCATAACTTCCAATACATTATTATAACCTTAATGAGGGTAAAAAAAACGTGAAGACTCATATTAAGACTCATTTCAATAAATATCATTTACCCCAATAATAAATATTACTCCTCATATTAGGACTAACAATTTTAAGGACTAACAATTTTTAATATTCCTAGTTCTATCAACAAATAATCTATAAAGGATATATTAAAACTTTCCTTGTATATAGCACCGAATAGGATGAAAAATGGGAACATAAAAATTATCTAAAAAATAAATATATAAAAATGTAAATTTCGAATGGCATATATACTTTTCAGGCATTGGGTCTATATTGTATTTGTCTGTTTGTTAGGTATTCCTCCATCCGTGGCAGTTGATAAGTCTATACAATCTCCCTATATATGTGTAATATTGTTTATTTGATTCAGAATAAATGGTTTAAGTCTAATTCACTATTAAGACCTGCAGGAAATAGGGTCCCAAAATTAAATATTAATTCCGCTTCTTGACCTAGTAGTTTCTTCTCTACATCACCCCTTCTCCCATCTTGCATTACTTTTTTAATACCCCAAAATTTCATACTATTAACATTTCCACGATGTACTTCATAGAAATGTTTATAGAGTGCAGTATCCTGTCTATTATGTTCAATACATAGTATATGTTCTCTAATACGATCTTTGAGTTTCCTGCTTGTTTGACCTAAAAATATTAAATTACAATCACATTTTATGAGATATATCACATTTACATCCGTACAGCGTATAATTCCATATTTTTAAAGTCTCTTCCTGTTTTTGGTGATCTAATGTTTTTTAATTTATTGCTAAATTTTATTTCCCTCAAGATCTTTAATCCCTTGGTCGAACATTGAAGTATTTTTCTTTTTATATTCGCTTGGTGCCAGTAGATTCTTAAGATTCTGTGCTTTCTTATAAATGAATCTTGGATTTTCTATCTATACCTTTAATTTCTTCTGCTAGTTTTTCAATTTTGTTCTTATCATAGCCTTCCTGTTTGAATCTATTCACTAAAATCTTAGATTGCTCTTCATACTCTTCTACCTCAGTACAGTTTTTTCTAATCCTCAAAAGTTGCCCCTTTTGTATATTTCTTTTCGTGGTTTCAAGGTGGCAACTATTTGAGTCAATATAATTGTTGGAATCCACTTTCTTAAAATACGTCCATGTCTTAATTTGTCCATTCATAATTTCTAATTCAATATCTAAAAAGCTGATTTTATTATAGCTATATTCATGCGTAAAATTTAGAACAAAGTCATTGTCATTGAGGTCTTCTATAAATAAATTCAACAGGTCCAAATCCCCTTTCCAAATAAAGAACATATCGTCAATGAAACGTCTATAGAGCACCCCAAGGAGAGTTATCCAATACTTGGTTCTCAAATCTCCCCATAAATAAATTAGCATAACTAGGTGTGAACCTTGTGCCCATAGCCATTCCCTTGATCTGTAGAAAGAAGCTGTCTTCAAATTTGAAGTAGTTTTTATTTAAAATAAAACATATACATTCCAGAATAAAGTTCTGTTGTTTTTCTGACATATTTTCATCTTGGCCCAGATAATATTCAATGGCCTTCATACCCAAATTATGTTCTATATTGGTGTACAGTGCACATCACATGTCACTTTCCATCCGTGAGCGTGAAGAAAAGACAACAAGATCTCTGTGTGAGGTTTTGCAAGTTGGAAAGATGGCGCCTGTACCAGAATATCGTCCAGATAAGGCGCAACTGCAATTCCCCAAGACCGAATCACTACCAAAAAAGAGCCCCCAGGACTTTTGAGAAAATTCTGGGAGCTGTGGCAAGGCCAAAAGGAAGAGCCACAAAGTTTCTGTCCAAAAAGGCAAATCTAAGAAATTTGTGATGATCCCTGTGAATGGGAACATGGAGGTATGCATCCTTCAGGTCTATGGTCGTCATGAACTGACCCTCTGGCACTAAAGAAAAAATGGAACAGATAGTCTCCATTTTGAAGGATGGCACTCTGAGAAACTTGTTTAGACACTTTAGATCTAGAATAGGCCTGAAAGTTCCCTCCTTTTTCAGAACCACAAACAGATTGGAATAGAACCCTAGACCCTGTTCTTGTACTGAAACTATCACTCCCATAAGGGAAAGGTCCTGTACACATTTCAAGAACGCCTCTTTATTTGGTCTGCAGATAATCTTGAGAGGTGAAATCTGCCTCTGGGAGGAACGGTCTTGAATTCTAATTTGTAACCCTGGGATACTATGTCCACAGCCCACGGATCTGAAACATCCCGTATCCATGCTTGAGAAAACAGAGAGTCTGCCCCCCACTTGATCCGGTCCCAGATCGGGGGCAAACCCTTCACGCTGACTTAGATTCAGCTGCGGGCTTCTTGGATTGCTTCACCTTGTTCCAAGACTGACTGGGTTTCCAAGAAGGCTTGGACTGTTCCTGCTTGGCCAAAGAGGGGGAAGACTTACCTCTGAAGTTACGAAAGGAATGAAAATTACTCTGACGTCCTTTCCACCTATTCGTCTTTCTTATCTTGTGGCAGAAAAGATCCTTTACTGCCTGTGATATTGGAAATAATTTCCGCCAAACCTAGCCCAAACAAGGTCTTACCCTTGTAAGGAATCGCCAAAAGTTTAGACTTAGAGGAAACATCTGCTGACCAAGACTTCAGCCATAACGCTCTGTGTGCCAAGATTGCGAAACCAGATATTTTGGCTCCCAACTTGATGACCTGCAAAGAGGCATCAGTAATAAAGGAATTGGCTAACTTAAGAGCCTTGATCCTATCTTGTATTTCCTCCAAAGGAGTCTCAGCTTGAAGAGACTCAGACAAAGTGTCAAACCAATAGGCTGCCGCACTTGTCACAGTAGCAATACACACTGCCGGTTGCCATTGGAGACCCTGATGAATATACATCTTTTTTTAAGTAAGCCTCCAGCTTCTTGTCCATAGGGTTCTTATAAGAGCAACTATCCTCAATGAGAATAGTAGTTCTCTTAGCCAGGGTAGAAATCGCCCCTTGGGTACCGTCTGCCATGACTCCTTAATGGAGTCAGCCACTGGGAACATTTTTCTAAAAACCGGAGACGGGGAAAAAGGAATTCCAGGTCTCTCCCATTCCCGGGGAATGATCTACGTAGCATGGTCTGGCACAGGAAACACCTCCACAAAGGAGGGAACATCGAATTATCTATTTAATTTGCTAGATTTTTTAGGGTTGACAACGACAGGGGTATCGGAGTTGTCCAAGGTAGCCAAAACCTCCTTTAACAAAACACGAAGGTGTTTAAGCTTGAATCTGAAGGAAACAACTTCAGCATCAGAAGAAGGAATTATACTATCCAAATCTGAGATCTCACCCTCAGAGGCTACCAAAGTATCTTTCTCTTCAGACTTATGAGAAAGAGCAACTTGGTTAGCATGGACTGGATCAGAAACCTTACTATCTGATTCTCTAATTTTCCTCTTGCGACTTCCCTGAAGCATGGGAATGGCAACTAACGCCTCAGATACCGCCGAGGATACTTGGGCCGCTGTTTCTGCATGCAAATATACTCCTCCAGGAGATTGTGAGGAACCGCAGGGCACTGAATGTGTTAAGGCTTGGGACGTTTGAGGAGAAAGCTGCGGCATTGCCTGAGCAGCATCAACCTGAGAGAGTGGTGGCTCAGTAACAAAAAGTCTATCTTTGTACATTAATATTCTCTCAATACAATCAGAACAAAAAGGCAAAGGGGGTTCAACTTGGCTATCTAGACAAAGCTTGCATTCAGCAGGAGGCACAGACTCTTGGCCCATCTTGCAATTAACAAATGAAACCAAAAACAAAACAAAATTCTATTAATACTGTCCCTTTAAGAGAATTCGTTCCCAAAAGAAAAAAAAGAAAGAAAAAAAAGACAGCTAAACAGGGTTCAATATAACCTCTTAAATTTGCCAAAAGTTGAGAGCTAATTAATGCCTAAAACTCTAAAACGTAATTGAGGCTTATGAACTTCTAAAAACAGGCTACTCTACACCTCAGCGATGTCACCGAGGTGCCTACCTGCACTCCGGACTCGTAATCCGCTGAAAAACTGGAGCCTGCAGTGTATTTCTAACAGCTCCGATACTTTCTGGAGAAGCGTGTTGCAACATGACCACTTCCGCTATCAGCCACACCGCTATAATGAAAAGCGTGCGCTTAGCCTCAGAGAAGGACCCGCCTCCCTCTAGTATTACAGAGGCGGTCTCGGCGGCCATAATTAAACACTTTAACTTAATACCGCTCTGTGACATGTCTCAGGAGATTTCTAAACTGAGACATGTTCAGACCCATCCGTTACATCATCATATCTAAGGAATACTACTGAGCCACCTATATGTCAAAGCCCCAGTGCCTGCTCCCTGCCCAATGAATCCTGTTAGGTAATACAGGAATCGAGTCCAAAATAAAGCGCAAATACCTGCTTTAGTGCCAGTATTCTGTTTCTCTCATAATAAAACAAAAAAGGGAATTACCCGCACCTCTGGCTGTCTGGCAGGAGGAGCTCACTTGGTATGAGAGGAAGCCACTCTTCACAGAGACCTGTGAAAACCTACGCTGGCTTTCTATGTAAGGGCAGCAACCTGTTAGGAAAACGCAGTGAGGCCCACCGCACAAGTTCTTAACTGCTTGAAAGCTACCACAGCCCTACTGAAGAGACTAAAGTGGAGTACAGCTACACCCAGTCTTGACAAGAAAGATCAGAGCAAGCCTACTCTGGCTTTCAAAATAATAATAAATAAAATAAAAATAATAAATTCTTGAGTGAATAAAAATCTTTTACAGACACCAAACTTCACCTCCTCCTTGCACTGAAGACAAAGAGAATGCCTTGGGATTGTGGGAAGGGGAGGGATACTTAACAGCTTTGCTGTGGTGATCTTTGCCTCCTCCTGCTGGCCAGGAGTGATATTCCCAACAGTAATTGAGGACGCCGTGGACTCACCATACCTTAGGAAAGAAATGATTGTATTTCAACACAATGCATTTTATTTGGCTAGGGGCTATTCTAAACCAGACAAGGGCTTTTGGAGGCCTCTTTCTCTTTTGATGTTAATGTAGGGGCTTACCCAGTACACCTATACATCTGGTCAATTTAAATTCCTCCTAAAGAAATGCTGTTGGCTCAGTGATCACCTGTCTATAATGCCATGAACAGTACCTACATTTCATAGAAGGGTTTATCAACATATAAATAAGACCTTTGGGTATATTTATATAACTGCACAAAGGCGCCTACTTCCATGAACCTCTACTTAAATGCCCATTTTATTTCTTGGCTATTCAAACATATATAGGGACCCTGGATCCCCCTGAGAATAACAAATACATTTGGGTCACCTCATAGTAGCTTACAGGGAAAAGGGGCCTCAAATAACTACAAAAGTGAGCCCCCCACAAGGATGACATGTAGCCATTATCAGCACTAGGTATTGTATGCGTGACAACTATGTGTCCCTCTGCACGTAAAGGCTTTGATTTCTTTTAATATGAATTTTCTGATGTTTAACAAGAGTTAATTTCTGAGTAAAACATTTCCCACATTCAGAACACGAAAACCCTTTTGCCGCCATATGAATTTTCTGATGGTTAATAAGAGTTGATTTCTGAGTGAAACATTTCCCACAGTTATAACATGAAAATCCCTTTTCTCCTGTATGAATTTTTTGATGGTTAATAAGAGTTGATCTCCGAGTAAAACACTTCCCACAATTAGAACATGAAAATCCCTTTTCTCCAGTATGAATTTTCTGATGAGCAACAAGATTACCTTTACGGTTAAAACATTTCCCACAAATAAAACAGGAAAATGACCTTTCTCCTGTATGAATATTCAAATGTCTATAAAAATCTGATTTCTGGCTAAAACATTTCCCACACTCGGGACATAAAAATGCTTTCTTTCCGGTATGAATTTTTTGATGACTAATAAGATGCGCTTTCTGGGTAAAACATTTCCCACATTCAGAACATACAATTCCCATGTGGTGTCTTTGATTTTGAAGAAGATTTAAATAAGCATCAGCACTCTGACCAGGTTTAGGATTATTGTAGTTTGTAAATTCACCTGTTGATAAGAAACACAATAGGAGTAATGTTATTTGTTAAAGTCTAGTCCAAAATAAACTTTCATGATTCAGATAGGGCATGTTATTTTAAACAACTTTCCAATTTACTTTCATCACCAATTTTGCTTTGTTCTCTTGGTATTCTTAGTTGAAAGCTAAACCTAGGAGGTTCATATGCTAATTTCTTAAACCTTGAATGCCGCCTCTTTACTGAATGCATTTTGACAGTTTTTCACCACTAGAGGGTGTTAGTTTATATGTGCCATATAGATAACATTGTGCTCATGCATGTGGAGTTTCCTAGGAGTCAGCACCAATTGGCTAAAATGCAATACTGTCAAAAGAACTGAAATAAGGGGGCAGTTTGCAGAGGCTTCACAACAAAGTAATCAGAGAGATGAAACGTGTATTAATATAATTGTGTTGGTTATGTAAAACTAGGTAATGGGTAATAAAGGGATTATCTATCTTTTAAAACGATAAAAATTCTGGTATCCCTTTAATGACATAATTATTTTATCTTGTGAACATTTTAACTGTTCTAAATTTAGTGTCTACTACAAGGAGGGGACTAGCTGTGATCCCTAAACCTTTCCCCAGCTCCATGCTAAGGCTGGCTTAAGGGTAGGTTATTAGACACTAGGTACATTTTTTAAGGACTCACAGGAATCACTGAAGTAAATTCACGCCGTTCAATTTGGTCCCGTTAGGACGGCATGAAACATCCTTACTCTTATGGAAAGTTTGTATGTATAGCAAAACTTATAAATATATACATATGTAAAATTAAGCTTTTCATTGCTGATCAGTGTTATTACTGTGATCAGCCTGATCAGTACAGTAGTAATGTTAACCCTTTCCTGCTGTTTCTGATCGCCTCCCTTTATGCAAAATCCTTCCCATTTTTTTACCTTTTATTTCAAGTTTATTAAAAACATTTTTTTTAGGGAATTGGGGCGTGAAATGGGATTTGGTTTAAGGATTTACTTTTCCCGTTTGCTAAAAAAAAATCCCCTATGGTAGCACACTATTCAGCAGATGAGGCTTACACCCTTCCTGTACAAGATTCGGGGAGTGAAACCCTTTTTGCTTTATCTGATAGAGAAACTCTTACGCCATCAGATACAGAGCCCCTGAGTGACGAATCTAGCTATGGTGCTCCTTGCCTTTGACCAACTAAAAAGGAGCCATCCAGCAACATCTGATCAAAATTGGCTACCCCCAAATATAACTGTCCCTGAAATACCCCTATTTACAGCAACTACTGGCATCACAAACAAAATTACAGTTTGTGAGCCAATTCATTATTTAAACCTGTTTCTGACAGATACCATGTTTGAGAATATAGTTGCTTAAACAAATGTATATGCCAGCCAGTATCTGTCAGAAAATCCACAGTCTCAGTATGTAAAAAAAAATACCTGACACCCTTCTGACCTATCTGAGATTAAAACGTTTTGGGCACTGACTTTGTTAATGGGCATAGAGAAAAAACCCAGCATTCATTCGTACTGGAATCAGAACCATAGCTACCCCTCTTTTCCCATGGATTATAAAGAGGGAAAGATATGAACAGCTGCTGCGGTTTCTTTATTTTAACTATAATGCTCAGTGCCCCCGCAGAAATGACCCTTGCATGACAGACTATATAAAATAAGGCCCCTGATAAACCATCCTTCAAAAAATTACACCCTTGGCCAGGACATCTCTATTGATGAATCCATCATGAAATGTAAGGGAAGATTTATTTTCAAGTAATATATATCATCCAAGTGGTAACACTATAGAATAAAATGCAGCACAAGGTATACCTGGGCATTTACGCATTATAGAGGGAAAAGATAACCACCTAGATCCAATAGGCACAAATGACAAAATTGTGTGGGATCTCCTCCTACCCTTGCTGAACAAAGGGTACCATCTATGGCTGGACAGCTTCTATACCAGAAAAAAAATAAAACATATTCTAAAACCCTGTCCTGTGGCACAGTGCTAAAAAGTCACAGGTTTCCCGCAGAAACTGACATATGGAAAAAATATAGGGGGAACAACATCAGCTTTACGCCACAATGAGCTACTGGCCCTTCGGGACAACGACAAAAAAGAAGTGTGCATGCTCTCAACAATGCACAATAAAACTACAGTGCCTGTGTATGAGATGGGAAAGGATGCACAGATCCAAAAACCAAAGTGCATTGTGGTGTACAGTAAAAACATGGGGGGGGGGGGGGATTAGATTTAGCTGACCAGTGCATACAGCCATATCTACTTCAGCAAAAAACCCAAACCTGGTACAGAAAAGTAGCCTTTTATGTGATGCAGGTCACAGTGTATAATGTGTATGTGCTCACAAAAAAAAAAGTAGACACAGGAAAACCATAGACTTTTTTTGGAATGTTTGTTAAATATTTTGGACTAGATTATGAGTGACGCCCTAACTGTTTTGCATGATCAGAACTTGGACAATTGACTCTGTCTTGAAGCGGTTCATGTTGTAATTTTCTACCTATTATTTTTCTTAAATGTATTTAGACCTTTTAAAATTGTGTTCACAGAAAATGTTAATATAATTACTAATCTTTACAACTCCTGCTTGTGTGCTTGTAGCTAAAACAAGGATAATTCTAGAACACTGGTTTTCAAACCTGTCCTCGGGCCTCCCTAACAGGCCAGATTTTAAGGATTACCTTGAATGATAGAAGTTAAATAACCATGTTTACTAATCAGCTGATTGTTTCACCTAGTTCAGATAGCCTCAAAATCTGGACTATTAGGGAGGACTGAAAACCAGTGTTCTAGAACAACAACAAAAAAGAAAATGGCTCCCAGGTGGTGTAGTCTGTCAAAGCAATATATAAAATCTTGAGAGAAGAATCTTACTGAAGTGATGGGTGCCACTTTATCAGGTGTCAACAACACCTTCTGTGATAATTTGCAGCTCTCCTGCTAGCTGTATTACTCAGGCAATTCTGTTATATCATATAGATAAAAAGGATTGTTTAGCTCCAAAGGCTTAAAAATACCCCAATACTGGAAAAACCAAAAGGATAACAACTCTTACCAAATTTCCAAAATAACATCAAACCACCACAGTTAGGGTTAGATTATAGGTGGCACGATATTGTTAGAGCGGGATGTGATAAGCTATATCACCCCCACGCAAAATTGCATGCGTATTACAAGTAAACTAAATTTGAGCTTGGCAGGTTAGCGAGAGTTAAGACCTCATGTAAAGGGTTAATAATTAAAAAAAAAAACATAAATACATTAAAGGGACAGTCTACACAGTGGTCATTTTAAAGTTTTACCTTAGATTAAGCTGCAAACATCCTCCTGCGCCCTTTTCTATATCATGCATTAGTAAAAAAAAAAAAAAAAGTTATTTTAAAAGGAATATTGTTTCTGGCCAATTTGAAATGGCTGCCAAGCTCCGCCCACAATCTGGGCTGCATATGGCATCCAATCACAAAAGGCTCACTAGTTGGATTCAACAGATTGTCAATGTTATTCTGCAGAATGCCTAAATGCAGCCCAGATCGTAATGTCATCAGTGGGTGGAGCAAGGCTGCCATTTCAAAGTGGCCAGAAACAATATCCATTTTAAAATAACTTTTACAGTTCCTGCTGGATGATATAGAAAGGGTGCAGGAGGCTATTTGCAGCTTAATCTAAAGTAAGGCTTTAAGATGACTAAGGTGTAGACTGTCCCTTTAAAGTGTTACACTCATATATATACACACTATCTAATAAAAAATATTCATATAAATATTAAAGATATGCAGGGAAGAAAAACATAAATTTATGCTTCCCTGATAAATTATTTTCTTTCAGAATGATGTTAGTTCATAGGGCTCCATAACATGTGGGTTATATATCCCACCACTAGGAGGAGGCCGAGAACCCACACAAGAGCTTAAATTCCCTCCCACATCTTCTCATTTTAAAGCATAGCCGAGCAGAGAATAGGAAACAGATAGGTACGAAAGACAAAAGCAGGGTCTATAGGGAGGTGGAAATTAGAACTGTTGCCCCAAAAATTGAAACACGCCGGGCGGCCTATAGACTATCATCATTGTTTAATAAATTTTTATTGACTTTGTAAAGTTTGCTTGCTCTACACTACATGCTGTACCATTTTATCTCTAGCCAATATTTTGCATTTTTAGTGTAAAGTGTATGTTTTCAAAGTAATCAGACAAGAACTCCTTTTAGTCTTTTTGAATAATTTTCAAATACAATGTATGTCCCTTTAAGACAAAGAACTGACTTAAAGGGACATGAAACCCAAAAATTTTCTCTCATGATTTAGGTAGAACATACTATTTTAAACAACTTTCCAGTTTATTTCTATTATCAAATTTGTTTCATTCTCTTGGTATCATTTGTTGAAGGAGCAGCAATGCACTACTGGTTGCTAACTGAACACATGGGTGAGCCAATGACAATCGGTATATATATGCAGCCACCAATCAGCAGCTAGAACCTAGGTTCTTTGCTGCTCCTGAGCTTGCCTAGATAAACCTTTCAGCAAAGGATAACAAGAGAAGGAAGCTAATTAAATAATAGGCGTAAATTGGAAAGGTGTTTAAAATTGTATGTTCTGTCTAACTCATCAATGCCTTCTCACTCCTAAGACATTTCATACCCTTACGCTGAAACAGTTTTCAGTCTTTTACATTCACTGTATTTTGAATTTAGCCCTATATAAGTTATATCACAATTGCAAGAACTAATAGGAGAGTTTTCATCTATGTGTTTTATTGGACGGAATAGGGGCTCTAAACGTGAGAGAAATCACACACGTTCACTCACATGTGCCCTTTGTCCCACAGAAACGTCACACACATACACTCACCTGTGCCCTACATCCCTCAAACACATTACACATGTACGTGCCCTGCTTCCTTCAGGCATGTCACACATGTAAATTCTCCTGTGTCCTGCGTGCCTCCCCTCAGACATGTGACACACGTGCACTCACCTGTGTCCAGCATTCCTTGCACACATCACACACCGCTCACCTGTGCCCTGTGACATCACACACATACACCTACCAGTACTTATATTGTCACATATTTCCTGCACTGCAGCTTCTGGCATATTACTTAGCCAATGCTCTTCGGTTTGTTTCACATTACATGAAAATGTAGCATCGTTTTCACCTGCAAAAAAAAAAAAAATATATAAATCACTCTTTACATAGTATCTTTTTAAAAATTTGTTTAAAGCAATATGTGAAAAATTGTGTATATTCAAGTTAAATACACCTCAGTCTACATCACTGGCAGAAACATTTCATTTAATGACATTGGCACAACAGTAAAATAATCTGTGTCATCAGACATCAAATCTCCTGTCCAAGGTGTTAGGAGACCAAATAGTGGTGATAGCTCCGCAAGCTTTATTAAATATTAAAAACAATACTCATATTAATACTTTTTCTCTTGTTAAGTGTATCCAGTCCACGGATCATCCATTACTTGTGGGATATTCTCCTTCCCAACAGGAGGTTGCAAGAGGATCACCCACAGCAGAGCTGCTATATAGCTCCTCCCCTCACTGCCATATCCAGTCATTCTCTTGCAACTCTCAACTAAGATGGAGGTCGTAAGAGGACTGTGGTGTTTTATACTTAGTTTATTTCTTCAATCAAAAGTTTGTTATTTTTAAATGGTACCGGAGTGTACTGTTTATCTCAGGCAGTATTTAGAAGAACAATCTGCCTGCATTTTCTATGATCTTAGCAGAAGTAACTAAGATCCTTTGCTGTTCTCACATACTCTGAGGAGTGAGGTAACTTCAGAGGGGGAATAGCGTGCAGGTTTTCCTGCAATAAGGTATGTGCAGTTAAAATATTTTTCTAGGGATGGAATTTGCTAGAAAATGCTGCTGATACCGAAGTAATGTAAGTAAAGCCTTAAATGCAGTGATAGCGACGGCTATCAGGCTTATTAATAGAGATACATACTCTTATAAAAGTGTATTTTAAAACGTTTGCTGGCATGTTTAATCGTTTTTTACATATGTTTGGTGATAAAACTTATTGGGGCCTAGTTTTTTCCACATGGCTGGCTTGAATTTGGCCTAGAAACAGTTCCCTGAGGCTTCCCACTGTTGTAATATGAGTGGGAGGGGCCTATTTTGGCGTTTTTTTACACAGCAAAAATTACACAGACATCCAGCTTCTTCCTGCATGATCCAGGACTTCTCTGAAGGGCTCAAAAGGCTTCAAAAGTCGTATTGAGGGAGGTAAAAAGCCACAGTAGAGCTGTGGCAGTTGTTGTGACTGTTTAAAAAACGTTTTTGTCATTTGTTATTCCGTTTTTGGTATTAAGGGGTTAATCATCCATTTGCAAGTGGGTGCAATGCTCTGCTAACTTATTACATACACTGTAAAAATTTCGTTAGTGTAACTGCATTTTTTCACTGTTATTTCAAAATTTGGGAAAATTTGTGTTTCTTAAAGGCGCAGTAACGTTTTTTATATTGCTTGTAAACTTGTTTTAAGGTGTTTTCCAAGCTTGTTAGTCTCATTGCTAGTCTGTTTAAACATGTCTGATACAGAGGAACCTACTTGTTCATTATGTTTGAAAGCCATGGTGGAGCCCCATAGGAGAATGTGTACTAAATGTATTGATTTCACCTTAAACAGTAAAGATCAGTCTTTATCTATAAAAGAATTATCACCAGAGGGTTCTGTCGAGGGGGAAGTTATGCCGACTAACTCTCCCCATGTGTCAGACCCTTTGCCTCCTGCTCAGGGGACGCACGCTAATATGGCGCCAATTACATCAGGGACGCCCATAGCGATTACCTTGCAGGACATGGCTGCAATCATGAATAATACCCTGTCAGAGGTATTATCTAGATTGCCTGAATTAAGAGGCAAGCGCGATAGCTCTGGGGTTAGGAGAGATACAGAGCGCGCAAATGCTGTTAGAGCCATGTCTGATACTGCGTCACAGTATGCAGAACATGAGGACGGAAAGCTTCAGTCTGTGTGTGACATCTCTGACTCGGGGAAACCTGATTCAGAGATTTCTAATTTTAAATTTAAGCTTGAGAACCTCCGTGTATTGCTTGGGGAGGTATTAGCTGCTCTGAATGACTGTAACACAGTTGCAATTCCAGAGAAATTGTGTAGGCTGGATAGATACTATGCGGTGCCGGTGTGTACTGACGTTTTTCCTATACCTAAAAGGCTTACAGAAATTATTAGCAAGGAGTGGGATAGACCCGGTGTGCCCTTTTCCCCACCTCCTATATTTAGAAAAATGTTTCCAATAGACGCCACTACACGGGACTTATGGCAGACGGTCCCTAAGGTGAAGGGAGCAGTTTCTACTTTAGCAAAGCATACCACTATCCCGGTTGAGGACAGTTGTGCTTTTTCAGATCCAATGGATAAAAAATTGGAGGGTTACCTTAAGAAAATGTTTATTCAACAAGGTTTTATTTTACAGCCCCTTGCATGCATTGCGCCTGTCACTGCTGCGGCGGCATTCTGGTTTGAGGCCCTGGAAGAGGCCATCCAGACAGCTCCATTGAATGAAATTATTGACAAGCTTAGAACGCTTAAGCTAGCTAACTCATTTGTTTCTGATGCCATTGTTCATTTGACTAAACTAAAGGCTAAGAATTCCGGATTCGCCATCCAGGCGCGTAGGGCGCTATGGCTTAAATCCTGGTCAGCTGACGTGACTTCAAAGTCTAAATTACTCAACATTCCTTTCAAGGGGCAGACCTTATTCGGGCCTGGCTTGAAGGAAATTATTGCTGAAATTACTGGAGGCAAGGGTCATACCCTTCCTCAGGACAGGGCCAAATCAAAGGCCAAACAGTCTAATTTTCGTGCCTTTCGAAATTTCAAGGCAGGAGCAGCATCAACTTCCTCCGCTTCAAAACAAGAGGGAACTGTTGCTCATTCCAGACAGGCCTGGAAACCTAACCAGTCCTGGAACAAGGGCAAGCAGGCCAGGAAGCCTGCTGCTGCCCCCAAGACAGCATGAAGGAACGGCCCCCTATCCGGAAACGGATCTAGTGGGGGGCAGACTTTCTCTCTTCGCCCAGGCGTGGGCAAGAGATGTTCAGGATCCCTGGGCGCTGGAGATCATATCTCAGGGATATCTTCTGGACTTCAAAGCTTCTCCTCCACAAGGGAAATTTCATCTTTCAAGGTTATCATCAAACCAGATAAAGAAAGAGGCATTCCTAAGCTGTGTGCAAGACCTCCTAGTAATGGGAGTGATCCATCCAGTTCCGCGGACGGAACAAGGACAGGGATTTTATTCAAATCTGTTTGTGGTTCCCAAGAAAGAGGGAACCTTCAGACCAATCTTGGATCTAAAGATCTTAAACAAATTCCTCAGAGTTCCATCATTCAAAATGGAAACTATTCGGACCATCCTACCCATGATCCAAGAGGGTCAGTACATGACCACAGTGGACTTAAAGGATGCCTACCTTCACATACCGATTCACAAAGATCATCATCGGTTCCTAAGGTTTGCCTTTATAGACAGGCATTACCAATTTGTAGCTCTTCCCTTCGGGTTGGCCACTGCCCCGAGAATTTTTACAAAGGTTCTGGGCTCACTTCTGGCGGTTCTAAGACCGCAAGGCATAGCGGTGGCTCCGTATCTAGACGACATCCTGATACAGGCGTCAAGCTTTCAAATTGCCAAGTCTCATACAGAGATAGTTCTGGCATTTCTGAGGTCGCATAGGTGGAAAGTGAACGTGAAAAAGTGTTCTCCTTCCTAGGGACTCTTATAGATTCTGTAGAGATGAAAATTTACCTGACGGAGTCCAGGTTATCAAAACTTCTAAATGCTTGCCGTGTCCTTCATTCCATTCCACGCCCGTCAGTGGCTCAGTGCATGGAAGTAATCGGCTTAATGGTAGCGGCAATGGACATAGTGCCATTTGCGCGCCTGCATCTCAGACCACTGCAATTATGCATGCTAAGTCAGTGGAAGGGGGATTACTCAGATTTGTCCCCTCTACTAAATCTGGATCAAGAGACCAGAGATTCTCTTCTCTGGTGGCTTTCTCGGGTCCATCTGTCCAAGGGTATGACCTTTCGCAGGCCAGATTGGACGATTGTAACAACAGATGCCAGCCTTCTAGGTTGGGGCGCAGTCTGGAACTCCCTGAAGGCTCAGGGATCGTGGACTCAGGAGGAGAAACTCCTCCCAATAAATATTCTGGAGTTAAGAGCAATATTCAATGCTCTTCTAGCTTGGCCTCAGTTAGCAACACTGAGGTTCATCAGATTTCAGTCGGACAACATCACGACTGTGGCTTACATCAACCATCAAGGGGGAACCAGGAGTTCCCTAGCGATGTTAGAAGTCTCAAAGATAATTCGCTGGGCAGAGTCTCACTCTTCCCACCTGTCAGCAATCCACATCCCAGGCGTAGAGAACTGGGAGGCGGATTTTCTAAGTCGTCAGACTTTTCATCCGGGGGAGTGGGAACTCCATCCGGAGGTGTTTGCTCAACTGGTCCATCGTTGGGGCAAACCAGAACTGGATCTCATGGAGTCTCGCCAGAACGCCAAGCTTCCTTGTTACGGATCCAGGTCCAGGGACCCGGGAGCAACGCTGATAGATGCTCTAGCAGCTCCTTGGTTCTTCAACCTGGCCTATGTGTTTCCACCGTTTCCTCTGCTCCCTCGACTGATTGCCAAAATCAAACAGGAGAGAGCATCAGTGATTCTGATAGCGCCTGCGTGGCCACGCAGGACCTGGTATGCAGACCTAGTGGACATGTCATCTCTTCCACCATGGACTCTGCCTCTGAGGCAGGACCTTCTAATACAAGGTCCTTTCAATCATCCAAATCTAATTTCTCTGAGACTGACTGCATGGAGATTGAACGCTTGATTCTATCAAGGCGTGGCTTCTCCGAGTCAGTCATTGATACCTTAATACAGGCTCGGAAGCCTGTCACCAGGAAAATCTACCATAAGATATGGCGTAAATATCTTTATTGGTGTGAATCCAAGAGTTACTCATGGAGTAAGGTTAGGATTCCTAGGATATTGCCCTTTCTCCAAGAGGGTTTGGACAAAGGCTTATCAGCTAGTTCTTTAAAAAGGACAGATCTCTGCTCTGTTTATTCTTTTGCACAAGCGTCTGGCAGAAGTTCCAGACGTCCAGGCATTTTGTCAGGCTTTGGTTAGGATTAAGCCTGTGTTTAAACCTGTTGCTCCCCCGTGGAGCTTAAACTTGGTTCTTAAAGTTCTTCAGGGAGTTCCGTTTGAACCCCTTCATTCCATTGATATTAAGCTTTTATCTTGGAAAGTTCTGTTTTTGATGGCTATTTCCTTGGCTCGAAGAGTCTCTGAGTTATCTGCCTTACATTGTGATTCTCCTTATCTGATTTTTCATTCAGACAAGGTAGTTCTGCGTACCAAACCTGGGTTTTTACCTAAGGTAGTTTCTAACAGGAATATCAATCAAGAGATTGTTGTTCCATCATTGTGTCCTAATCCTTCTTCAAAGAAGGAACGTCTTTTGCATAATCTGGACGTAGTCCGTGCCTTGAAGTTTTACTTACAGGCTACTAAAGATTTTCGTCAAACATCTGCCCTGTTTGTCGTTTACTCTGGACAGAGGAGAGGTAAAAAAGCTTCGGCAACCTCTCTCTCCTTTTGGCTTCGGAGCATAATACGCTTAGCCTATGAGACTGCTGTACAGCAGCCCCCTGAAAGGATTACAGCTCATTCTACTAGAGCTGTGGCTTCCACTTGGGCCTTTAAAAATGAGGCCTCTGTTGAACAGATTTGCAAGGCTGCGACTTGGTCTTCGCTTCACACCTTTTCAAAATTTTACAAATTTGACACTTTTGCTTCTTCTGAGGCTGTTTTTGGGAGAAAGGTTCTACAGGCAGTGGTTCCTTCCGTTTAAGTTCCTGCCTTGTCCCTCCCATCATCCGTGTACTTTAGCTTTGGTATTGGTATCCCACAAGTAATGGATGATCCGTGGACTGGATACACTTAACAAGAGAAAACATAATTTATGCTTACCTGATAAATTTATTTCTCTTGTAGTGTATCCAGTCCACGGCCCGCCCTGTCCTTTTAAGGCAGGTCTAAATTTTAATTAAACTAGTGTCACCACTGCACCCTATGGTTTCTCCTTTCTCGTCTTGTTTCGGTCGAATGACTGGATATGGCAGTGAGGGGAGGAGCTATATAGCAGCTCTGCTGTGGGTGATCCTCTTGCAACTTCCTGTTGGGAAGGAGAATATCCCACAAGTAATGGATGATCCGTATACTGGATACACTACAAGAGAAATAAATTTATCAGGTAAGCATAAATTATGTTTTTCAGAATCATTTTCACAATAGTTAGGACTTCTATTGCTAAGCACTGGAAGACAGGGGTACCAGAGTGGTCGGAGATTATTAATAAAATCAAAACCATACACGCTGTACGAGACAGCTGCACACTTACAAAATACGATGGATACTTTTAGCAAAGTTTGGTTCTATTGGATAATGGAGGGAGCCAACAGTGTTCATCAATAAATTCTAGAAATAGGGGTGATTGGGAGACTAACAGCTCTACGATATATTAAATACAATAAAGCATAGATGATATACTATAAAAAAGATGGGAGAAGCAGAGTTCACAGTGACCTATATTGTTTATTATTGTTATTTAGGGTCTTTTTTTAGTTTTGTTTATTTTAGTTCTTTACTGTTTTTTCCTTTCTCATATACTTGTATAAGCTTTTGTTTGTATACTATAATGGACTTAAAACCTGTTCAAAAAGTTGCATATAGATGGATTGCTGTAGGTTTACTCGATGTTTGGGTCCTTCTATGATGTAATAGAGACTACTGTTATGTAACTCCCAATGTCGGGGGGACCTATGGTGATACAGAAATTTTCTTATGTTGTATTGCAATCAATAAAAATTATTTCAACTAAAAATAATCTGTGTCATGCAATAAAGCGACCAATAGAAATTGAAGAAAGGAGCACCTCCAATTCGGATAAAAACGTAACTTATTTTTAACCTGCGTTTAAAATTATTTACAAAAACATAGCAGCGAAGGTGGGAACGAAGTGGTCAGTGCCCTAGAACCCACTGACGCGTTTCGGTTGGTCTGCCGTAATCGTAGTGTGGTTCATTGGCCTGTTCCGGCCCATTATATATTAAAAACATATAATCTGATTGGCTAAAAAGCTTATTGAAATTTAACCATTTCCTTCCCATTTTAACATCTTCATAAACGGTTACAATATTACATTTCACTACCTGCAGCATTCTAAGGAGTGTGTGTGTGTATAAATATATATATATATATATATATATATATATATATATATATATACACACACACTATATATATATATATATATATATATATATACACACACACTCCTTAGAATACTGCAGGTAATGAAATGTAATATTGTAACCGTTTATGAAGATGTTAAAATGGGAAGGAAATGGTTAAATTTCAATAAGCTTTTTAGCCAATCATGTTTTAAATATATAATGGACCGGAACATGCCAATAAACCACACTATGATTACGGCAGACCAGCCGAAACGCGTCAGTGGGTTCTAGGGAATTGACCACTTCTTTCCCACCTTCGCTGCTATGTTTTTGTAAAGAATTTTAAACGCAGGTTAAAAATAAAAGTTACGTTTCTATCCGAATCGGAGGTGCTCCTTTCTTCAATTTCTATTGGTGGCGTTCGGATATCTGGTGAAGCACTCCCCTGGATTGGATCTCCTGCCAGTAGCAGTCACTCCCACTGCCTACCGCATGATCAGGAGTTTGGATGCGTCATCAGTTACAGCCGAGCGGTGAACACTGCAACAGCGGACGGAGCTCTTGGGAATCTGCGTAAGGTAGAGTCTCTGCCAGGATCCGTTAGAGCAAGAGAAGCTCAGGTTAGCAGAGATGATGTCCGGAGCATGACGAGGCACCGTAAGTTTGCTAACCCCATTTGAGGCTATTTCTATATAACTTTGACCAAGTGTGGAGCATTCATTACCCTATGCAGTGGGAGAGGGACTGTGTATGAAAGTCTGACTGCTACTAAGGCTTAAGTTTGTATCGGATAATTTTGTCCAACGACAGGTGCTTGCTTATTTGTGGTATGCAATAAAGCGAATTTGCTGGGAAACCGTTACTTTACTAGCTGCAAATACAGCCTTATTGTAACCATCCATAATTCCCATTGTGAAGTGTATTACAGAGTTTTGAAAATAAAATCCATTCTCTATTGCTAAAGTCCTCACTATAGCCCAGTGATGACGAACACTTTTTATCTCAAATTCCCAACACCCGAATATTTAACCACCATAAGATCCTTAGTCAGTCAACAGTACCTCATATTTAATTGAGGCAGCAACAAATACTTAAAGTTAATAAGCTCTAGAAGTAATCAATTCTTAATACTTCTTAAAATTAAAATTTTTGTCCGAGAAGCGGGCTGCAGCACCAAGTATCTCAGGGGTTAATGCAGCCTCCAGCACTAATGTGTTTTCTCACTAAACATATTTATTGTAACAAAAAGGATCTGCATATGTGCCCTGTTAAGGAGTTAATACACAGTTCTTACAGACCGGGGGGTATACTGTAGCTGCCCTGAATGCTGTTTCAGGAAATACTCGTCCCACCTACACAGACCTATGCTTCTGCCCTTATAGTGTAGTTCAGCTGGCAACCTACATGTGTCAGGAATAGAGGTGCGGGGTTCAGGGAGATGAGGTGGTGCTCGGTCCCTGGCATGGGTGCAAGGAAAGCAGAAGCTGGGAGCAGCTCCCCTCAAAACATGTACAAGGTTTTTGTGTGTTGAGAGCACCTGCCAGTAAAAATGTAATGACTAATAAAACTTTCTCTAGCTGCAGCAGACCAGAGCAGACACCAGCCATCCACTACCGCCATGCTTCTTAATCTAAGATCCAAAAAAGCTGCGAGGAGTGGCGAAGTCACCCCACAAGCTCTGTCTCAAAATTTTGCCCTGGTAAGCTCTTATGCCAGATCAGTTTTCCCGGCAGCATTGAAATAATAATTAAAAACTAAATTTTCACATCCCTCCGAGCACTCCTCAGCATTCTTTCAGGCCAGAGTCTTAGGGCACAGCCCCTGTAATGTTTGTGAACTTATGGCTCACCATAGGTGCGCCATCACTGCTATAGTCCATTTAATTATCTTAACATGTATTGCCTGGGTGAGAGAGAATGTACCACAGTGATTTTATAGAAACATCAGATATATAAACTGATTTATATAGTTCAGTACAAAAGTATTTCCTATTTTAGTAAAAGTGGAAAAAGAATAGAAATAATGGAAGTTAGCAAGTTTAACCTTTTCACCGCTGAGCCATTATATACCCTTGCGCTGAAGCGTTTTTCATTCTTTGGCATTCATTGTATTTAGAATTCAACCCTACATATCAGAATTGACACAGATTACAGGTGAGTTTTCATCTATGTGTGGCTATAAAAATCGAGACACATCAAACACATAAATTCAGCTGTGCCCTGCTTCCCTCAGACACATTACACAAGTACACTCACAGTTGCCCTCTGTCCCTCAGACACGGTACACACGTACACTCACCTGTGCCCTGTTTTCCACAGACACTTCACACATGTACACACACATGTTCTCTGCAGCCCTCACATGTTACACACATACACTCACCTGTACCCTGCATCCCTCAGGCATGTCACATATGTACAGTCACATGTGCCCTACGTCCCACACATACACTCACCTGTGCCCTGTTTTCCACAGACACGTCACACATGTACACTCACATGTTCTCTGCAGCCCTCACGTTACACACATACACTCACCTGTACCCTGCGTCCCTCAGGCATGTCACATATGTACAGTCACATGTGCCCTACGTCCCACACGTACACTCACCTGTGCTCTTTTTTCCACAGACACGTCACACATGTACAAACACATGTTCTCTGCAGCCCTCAGACACGTTACACACGTACACTCACCTGTACCCTGCGTCCCTCAGGCATGTCACATATGTACAGTCACATGTGCCCTACGTCCCACACGTACACTCACCTGTGACCTGTTTTCCACAGTCACGTCAAACATGATGTACTCTCACCTGTACCTTGCGTCTCTCAGACATCTCACACACATACACTTACCTGAGCCCTGCGCCCCTCAGACATATCATGCACCTACATTCACCAGTGCCATGTGTCTTTCAAATACATCACACAGGTACACTCACCTGTACTTATATTGGCACATATTTCCTGCTCAGCAGCTTTGGTTATATTTCTTATCCACCCATCTTCTGTTTGTTCCATGTTCCATAAAATGTTAGCATCATTTTCACCTGAAATAAAACAAGACAAAACAAAAATGAAAGAATCACTATTTACGGTGTCAATGCTCATTGTTAAAAAAAATAAGATTAAACTAAAATGTGATTTAAGTTAGATAAACCTGAGCCTACATCACTACATTCCATGTAGTGACAGCATATAAGTAAGCACAGCATGTGTCATGTAGTAAACAGAGATAGCTGGGATTTAGTGATTTTACTAGCTACAAATACAGGGTGTATTTATGTATTTTCTATTCCCATGTGATGTGTATTACACAGGTTTTAGTGGGGTTTTAAAAATAAAATCCATTCTAACTTTTCCATTGAAATCTCACTATAAACCATTTATCTTATGCTTTATGAATGCACTCACAACACAGTATCACCCCTGTACCAGACATGGGGACAATACAGCACTTGTATTACAACAGCCCCTATACCTGACATGGGGGCAATACAGCACTAGTATTACAACAGCCCCTATACCAGACATGGGGGACAATACACCACTAGTATTACAACAGCCCCTATACCAGATATGGGGACAATACAGCACTTGTATTACAACAGCCCCTATACCTGACATGGGGACAATACAGCACTTGCATTACAACAGCCCCTATACCTGACAAGGGGACAATACACCACTAGTATTACAAGAGCCCCTATACCTGACATGGGGACAATACAGCACTAAAATTCCAACATCCCCTATACCTGAAATAAGGACAATACAGCACTAGTATTCTGACAACTCTTATACCTGACATGTTGACAATAAAGCACTAGTATTCCAACATCCGCTATACCTGACAAGGGGACAATACAGCACTAGTATTCTAACATCCCCTATACCTGACATGGGGACAATACAGCACTAGTATTCCAGCATCCCCTATACCTGACACGGGGACAATACAGCACTAGTATTCCAACAGTCCCTATACCTGGCATGTGGACAATAAACAACTAGTATTCCAACATCCCCTATACCTGAAACGGGGACAATACAGTACTAGTATTCTAACAGCTCCTATACCTGACATGGGGACAATACAACAACACTAGTAATAAAAAATATATATATATATATATAAAACCACATAAAAGCCAGGCAATACCCCATAAACAGAAAACACGCCACACGTGTGAACTTACCTTCATTGCCGCTCTCACACATTTCTTGCATTTCAGCTTTTAGCTGACACGTCACACTCAGATCTTCGGTTTTAACATCTATGTCAGTATTAATGCCAACTGTCAGATCATACAGAAAGCATTTTATAGTATTTAATTGTATTCACCACAAAAGCAACATATTATAGGGACTTAAAGGGGTATGAAGCCCACATTTTTTCTTTTAATGACTCTGATAGAGCACAGAGTTTTAAACAACTTTCCAATTTACATATAATTTGCTTTGTTCTCTTGGTATCCTTTATAAAAAAAAGAAGCAATGCAGTGCACTACTGGGAGCTAGCTGAACACATCGGTAAGCCAATCACAAGAGGCATATATGTGCAGCCACTAAAGAAAAAATACCAAAAGCAACAAAGCAAATTAAAAAGAATTAAAAAATAAATGGCATATACACCCAAAACATATTTCAGATCTTAGATGTACATATAATAATCTTCAGATTTAATTATGTTCCACAACCACTTCCTCTGCTCACTTTGCTAATTTCTTAAGGTCATCAAAAGGATTATTATATTACAAAGTACCAGCTGCTATTTCATTCCTATATTAAGTTACATATTTATTAATGTCCAAAATGGCTGAGTGTTCACAATATAAGTTAAAGTGATTGTAAAGTTTAAATGAATAAGTGCCCTGTATCTACATCTTTTTTAAAAAATACTTACCTTTTTTTTATTTAAAACAGACCAGCAATCCTCCGTCCGCAACTCCTGCTGCATTTAGCATATCAATGACGAATGCGGCTTCCAACAATCGTTGCCTACCCCACAAACTGAATGCCAAAGGGGGCATGCAAAGATTGGAGGAAGCCAGATTTGTCATCGATATGCTAACTACAGCAGGAGATGTGGGAGGAGGATTGCCGGTCTGTTTTCAGTAACGCAAAAGATAAGTATTTTAAAAGAAGCTTCAATGTAAAGCTTAATGAACTAAAGTGCCCCTGCTTTTAAGATTATAAGATACTGGGCACTAATTCATTAAACTTTACAATCATTTTAATGAACTAGTGGGTGAGGAGAAGGGATAAAGATGATATGTCTGTATCATTTCCATGAAGCAGAGGCTGAGAAAGAAAGGAGGAGAGGGCATGTGTGCATACCATTCACATTAAGCAGAAAGTGAGAAAGAAGAGAGGGCATGTGTGTTCTATTTCCATGAAGCATATGGTGAGAGACATGGGAAGAGAAGATGTGTGTGTGTACCATTCGCATTAATCAAAGGGTGAGAGAAAACAGAAGAGAGGGCATACATATGCACCATTCATATACAGAAGAGGGTGAGAGAGAAGATTGGGCATGCATATGCCCCATTCATATGCAGCAGAGGGTGAGAAAGAAGAGAGGGAATATGTATGTACCATTCATATGCAGCAGAAGGTGAGAGAGAAGAGAGGGCATGAGTATGTACCATTCATATGCAGCAGAAGGTGAGAGAGAAGAGAGGGCATGAGTATGTACCATTCATATGCAGCAGAAGGTGAGAGAGAAGAGAGGGCATGTGTATGTACCATTTATATGCAGCAGAGGGTGAGAGAGAAGAGAGGGCATGTGTATGCACCATTCATATGCAGCAGAGGGTGAGAGAGAGAAGAGAGGGCATGTGTATGCACCATTCATATGCAGCAGAGGGTGAGAGAGAAGAGAAGGCATGTGTATGTACCATTCATATGCAGCAGAGGGTGAGAGAGAAGAGAGGGCATGTGTATGTACCATTCATATGCAGCAGAGGGTGAGAGAGAAGAGAGGGCATGAGTATGTACCATTCATATGCAGCAGAGGGTGAGAGAGAAGAGAGGGCATGAGTATGTACCATTCATATGCAGCAGAGGGTGAGAGAGAAGAGAGGGCATGTGTATGTACCATTCATATGCAGCAGAAGGTGAGAGAGAAGAGAGGGCATGAGTATGTACCATTCATATGCAGCAGAAGGTGAGAGAGAAGAGAGGGCATGTGTATGTACCATTTATATGCAGCAGAGGGTGAGAGAGAAGAGAGGGCATGTGTATGCACCATTCATATGCAGCAGAGGGTGAGAGAGAGAAGAGAGGGCATGTGTATGCACCATTCATATGCAGCAGAGGGTGAGAGAGAAGAGAAGGCATGTGTATGTACCATTCATATGCAGCAGAGGGTGAGAGAGAAGAGAGGGCATGTGTATGTACCATTCATATGCAGCAGAGGGTGAGAGAGAAGAGAGGGCATGAGTATGTACCATTCATATGCAGCAGAGGGTGAGAGAGAAGAGAGGGCATGAGCATGTACCATTCATATGCAGCAGAGGGTGAGAGAGAAGAGAGGGCATGTGTATGTACCATTCATATGCAGCAGAGGGCGAGAGAGAAGAGAAGGCATGTGTATGTACCATTCATATGCAGCAGAGGGTGAGAGAGAAGAGAGGGCATGTGTATGTACCATTCATATGCAGCAGAGGGTGAGAGAGAAGAGAGGGAATGTGTATGTACCATTCATATGCAGCAGAAGGTGAGAGAGAAGAGAAGGCATGTGTATGTACCATTCATATGCAGCAGAGGGTTAGAGAGAAGAGAAGGCATGTGTATGCACCATTCATATGCAGCAGAGGGTGAGAGAGAAGCGAGGGCATGTGTATGTACCATTCATATGCAGCAGAGGGTGAGAGAGAAGAGAGAGAATGTGTATGCCCCATTCACATGCAGCAGAGGGTGAGAAAGAAGAGAGGGCATGTGTATGCACCATTCATATGCAGCAGAGGGTGAGAGAGAAGAGAAGGCATGTGTATGTACCATTCATATGCAGCAGAGGGTGAGAGAGAAGAGAGGGCATGTGTATGTACCATTCATATGCAGCAGAGGGTGAGAGAGAAGAGAGGGCATGTGTATGTACCATACATATGCAGCAGAGGGTGAGAGAGAAGAGAGGGCATGTGTATGTACCATTCATATGCAGCAGAGGGTGAGAGAGAAGAGAGGGCATGTGTATGTACCATTCATATGCAGCAGAGGGTGAGAGAGAAGAGTGGGCACGTGTATGTACCATCATATGCAGCAGAGGGTGTGAGAGATGAGAAGATAGGGTATGGGTTTGTAGCAAATCGATGTTATCAATGCAAAATGTCTGTATTGAGGCTCATCATTTACATAGTTATTAATGGGTATTAAATAATTTCAGTAGCTGAGTTTTCAAACTGTGAAGCTTATACCATAAATCACTCACCTGCAGAGATGTCTGATGGAGTCTGCACTGGCTGAATATTCGGTACAAGTTCTCCATGTGCTCCCATGTCTAGATTTTCAGCACTGTGATCTGCTAGAACTAATAAAGAAAAATGTGTGTGCACCATTCGCATGAATCAAAGGGTGAGAGAAAACAGAAGAGAGGGCATACATATGCACCATTCATATGCAGAAGAGGGTGAGAGAGAAGAGAGGGCATGAGTATGTACCATTCATATGCAGCAGAGGGTGAGAGAGAAGCGAGGGCATGTGTATGTACCATTCATATGCAGCAGAGGGTGAGAGAGAAGTGAGGGCATGTGTATGTACCATTCATATGCAGCAGAAGGTGAGAGAGAAGAGAGGGCATGTGTATGTACCATTCATATGCAGCAGAGGGTGAGAGAGAAGAGAGGGCATGAGTATGTACCATTCATATGCAGCAGAGGGTGAGAGAGAAGAGTGGGCATGAGTATGTACCATTCATATTCAGCAGAGGGTGAGAGAGAAGAGAGGGCATGAGTATGTACCATTCATATTCAGCAGAGGGTGAGAGAGAAGAGAGGGCATGTGTATGTACCATTCATATGCAGCAGAGGGTGAGAGAGAAGAAAGGGCATGTGTATGCCCCATTCACATGCAGCAGAGGGTGAGAGAGAAGAGAGGGCATGTGTATGCCCCATTCACATGCAGCAGAGGGTGAGAGAGGAGAGGGCATGTGTATGTACCATTCATATGCAGCAGAGGATGAGAGAGAAGAGTGGGCACGTGTATGTACCATCATATGCAGCAGGGGGTGTGAGAGACGAGAAGACAGGGTATGGGTTTGTAGCAAATAGATGTTATCAATGCAAAATGTCTGTATTGAGGCTCATCATTTACATAGTTATTAATGGGTATTAAATAATTTCAGTAGCTGAGTTTTTAAACTGTGAAGCTTATACCATAAATCACTCACCTGCAGAGATGTCTAATGGAGTCTGCACTGGCTGAATATTCGGTGCAAGTTCTCCATGTGCTCCCATGTCTAGATTTTCAGCACTGTGATCTGCTAGAACTAATAAAGAAAAATATATGTGTGCACCATTCGCATGAATCAAAGGGTGAGAGAGAAGAGAGAGAATGTGTATGCCCCATTCACATGCAGCAGAGGGTGAGAGAGAAGAGAGGGCATGAGTATGTACCATTCATATGCAGCAGAGGGTGAGAGAGAAGAGAGGGCATGTGTATGTACCATTCATATGCAGCAGAGGGTGAGAGAGAAGAGAGGGCATGTGTATGCCCCATTCACATGCAGCAGAGGGTGAGAGAGAAGAGAGGGCATGAGTATGTACCATTCATATGCAGCAGAGGGTGAGAGAGAAGAGAGGGCATGTGTATGCCCCATTCACATGCAGCAGAGGGTGAGAGAGAAGAGAGGGCATGAGTATGTACCATTCATATGCAGCAGAGGGTGAGAGAGAAGAGAGGGTATGTGTATGTATCATTCATATGCAGCAGAAGGTGAGAGAGAAGAGAGGGCATGTGTATGTACCATTCATATGCAGCAGAGGGTGAGAGAGAAGAGAGGGCATGTGTATGTACCATTCATATGCAGCAGAGGGTGAGAGAGAAGAGAGGGCATGTGTATGTACCATTCATATGCAGCAGAAGGTGAGAGAGAAGAGAGGGCATGTGTATGTACCATTCATATGCAGCAGAGGGTGAGAGAGAAGAAAAGGCATGTGTATGCACCATTCATATGCAGCGGAGGGTGAGAGAGAAGAAAGGGCATGTGTATGCCCCATTCACATGCAGCAGAGGGTGAGAGAGAAGAGAGAGAATGTGTATGCCCCATTCATATGCAGCAGAGGGTGAGAGAGAAGAGAGGGCATGTGTATGTACCATTCATATGCAGCAGAGGGTGAGAGAGAAGAGAGGGCATGTGTATGTACCATCATATGCAGTAGAGGATGAGAGAGAAGAGTGGGCACGTGTATGTACCATCATATGCAGCAGAGGGTGTGAGAGACGAGAAGACAGGGTATGGGTTTGTAGCAAATAGATGTTATCAATGCAAAATGTCTGTATTGAGGCTCATCATTTACATAGTTATTAATGGGTATTAAATAATTTCAGTAGCTGAGTTTTCAAACTGTGAAACTTATACCATAAATCACTCACCTGCAGAGATGTCTGATGGAGTCTCCACTGGCTGAATATTTGGTACAAGTTCTCCATGTGCTCCCATGTCTAGATTTTCAGCACTGTGATCTGCTAGAACTAATAAAGAAAAATATGTTTTTTGTTAACTTACACATATCTGACTATTCAGTAGTATTACACAGCACATCAGTATTTTATATTTGCAATTGGTCTGTGTTCTGGTCTATCATTTACATAAGGATTAAATCATTTTAGAATGTGAGTTTTCAAATAGTGAAGAAAACAAAGGCACATTAAACACTAAGGGCTAGATTACAAGCGCTAATATATTGCACGTCCGCAAACTGGCAAATTTGCGATAAATAACCAGCCAATACACCTCTGGTTAAATTTTAGAAATATCCCCCATTTACCCCCAAAATTAGAAATAGTGTGCCTTCAATAAAAAATTTTTTTTAAAAAATAAATAAATATATGAGCATCTTTATTTTATTTTTTATAACTTACTGCACTAGGTAGTTTTTGGAGGCTAAAGTTGGCGGTTGTGGGGTTTTAGAAAAAAAAACAAACGGCACTCAAAAGTGCCTTTTAAATTGTGGTCTATGGAAACTGTGTGTTATCGTTAAATATATATATGCATATCCTTATATACATATATATTTATGTGTTAATATGTGTATATACTGTACATTTACATTTGCTGCCCATCGCTGCTCGACTTACCCCCTTTGATGCTTAGGTTCTGTGCCGTGTATGACGGCATCAGAACGAGGCTCCCAATGGAGCCTATGGAAGCGCGCTCTCGTGCTGGTATTTTGCGCTCCACTTATAATCTGAACTTAGTACTGAATTTATTCTTAGTCTCCCTCTAGTCATGGGTGCCGCCATGTTGAAATCTGTCTTTCAATGCATTCCAGTGCTGACGTGTTTGCAGATGCACAGCAACTTTCCTTTACATACCTGCAGTGTAATCTAGGTTCCAAAATTGTGACGGCCATAATTAGAGGGAAGTGTATGAAGTGTTTAGTGTCTCTTTAATAGTAGCTTCTGCCATAGATCTGTTACCTGCTGAGACATCTGATGGGGTCTCCACTGGCTGAATATTCTGTACAAGTTCTGATTGTGCTCCTATGTCTAGATTTTCATCACTGTGACCTGTTAATTCTAATAAAAATGCAATCAGTTTATTTTGTTCAATGGATATCAAACACTTTTTGTTGCATCTGAAAGACGCATCCTAAATGATCAATAAAGAACCAAAACAAAGCATGTTACATTTTGCATAAAATATATTTACATCTGTAAATTTATATTAGCACATATAAAATTATATATATAGTTGATTTAACATTAATCCCTCTTATCCATTTAAATTTGTTTTTATTATTTTTGTTGGGTATAAGTAGTTTATAATCTGTCACCTTATTAGTTCACACATGACGGATTCACTACACAGTGTTACCTAAGTTCTCATTTCCTAGCATCTCTATAGTCTTGATTGCTTGGTGAGTCTCCATCATGACGTCCTTGTAAAGCTCCTTGTGTCCCTCTATATACTCCCACTCCTCCATAGAGAAATACACGGCAACGTCATCACACTTTATAGGCACCTGAAACACACACAACTCATTCAGCGCCGACACCGAGACTGGTTCTGTCACACACTTTTACTGACAGAGCCAGGATAATGTTACTGAGAACATGCAGAGACAAAGACAGAAGGTAGGAAATACACACAGGGTCAGTAAAGGGTATCACTGTGCTGATATGTCACATTCCCCAGCAGTGCTCTCTTCTCTGCTCAGCTGGTGAATATTACAGACATAAGGTAGGAAATACAAAAAGGGCAAGATGGGACACTGATATAATGTCACATTACCCAGCAGTGCTCAACCTTCTCTCAGCCGGTGAATGCTATAGTTTGGGGATAATGATACTAAAAACATACAGAGGCACAGAAAGAAGGTAGGAAAACACACACAGGGCCAAATAGGTTAGTAAAGGGTGTCACTGTAACATGACTGATGTAATGTTACATTCTCCAGCAGTACTCACCTCTCTGCTCTGCCGGTGAATGATGCTGTGGGAGGGCCTCTTCTTCACAATGGCATATTCCTAAAAAATATATAAGAGAAAATCATCAGACTATGATTCCCTGGACTAACATTTCTCCAGTTCTCACTTCTGAATCTCATTAAATTAAGGGGGTTTTATTCACAGTTGTGATCACCACAAAGTAACATAATTGACTAAATTACTTTATAAAACTTCAGTGGTTTGAAGATGCTGAAGACATTGGCTTTAATAAAGAATGAACACATTGCAGCATTATTAATTACTGTATAAAATTACCTTTTGGGTGGTCTGATTTGGGGGATCATAGAGTTGAGTCTTTGGGTGATGGGAGGTTACTCAGATGGTGAGGTCTTTCAAGGTAGCCCTTGGGAACTAGTGTGTTTTATATTTTTTGTGTTCTGGAGTATTATGCAGAGGGACCCTTAGGGTATGGAGGAGGTTTTAGCCTCAGAATTATGTAATAGGGCCTGGGAGCGTCATGCAGCGGGAGAGGGGTGCGCTTGGGTGGTTTCATTTTCAATGAAGGGTTGTACAGGGGAGGTTTTGCAGTTAAGGGTTGTGCAGGGGACCTTGGGTGTTGGGAGAGGTATTACAGTAGAATGGTTGGGCAGAAGTTCCTGGGTGCGGAGGGAGGTTTTATGATGAAAGGTTGTGTAGTGTACCCTGTGTGCTTGGTGGTGTTTTACAGTTGAGAGTTGTACAGGGGTCCCTGGTGCTAAGGAACATTTTAAAGTAAACCGTTGTGCAGGGGACACTGGAAGCTGGGGGAGGTTGTTTGATAGAGGTTTATGCACTGGATCATGGGTGCTGGAGTAGGTTTAACAGTGGAAGGTTTTGCAGGGGACCCTGGGCACCAGGGAGGTTTGACAGTGGATAGTTGTGCAGGGGATGCTGGGGAGGTTTTACAGTGGATAGTTGTGCAGGGGATGCTGGGGAGGTTTGACAGTGGATAGTTGTGCAGGGGATGCTGGGGAGGTTTTACAGTGGATAGTTATGCAGGGGATGCTGGAAAGGTTTTATAGTAGAGGGTTGTACAGGGATCTCAAGTGTTGGATGAGGTTTTACAGTGCAGTGTTCTCCACAGAAGATTTTGCAAGCTGGGTGACAGCATGAAGTAGCCGGGTGGGGGCAATGTAATATTTTCTAATATTATATCATTCTCTGCTATCCAAAGCACAAAATTTAACATCAATGTATTTAAAGGGACATTAAACACTAAATACATGCTAGATAGAATGATGCATTCAAAGAAAAGATTAGTCCATGACTAACATGTAGATGTATTTTTTAAAGTTTCATTGGTTGTTTAAAAAGTGACAAAATAAGTGTAAAGTTTTAGTGTCTATAAAACACTGGGAGCTGCCATGTTGTAACTTGTGTTACCTTCTCTGCTGTGGCCAATTAGAGACAGTTATAAATAGGTCACTAGAGTGTGCAGCCAATGGCTGTGCTGGATTTAACAGTGTTCTGCACTTCCATTTCTAATAGGAACTGAAAAGCTCACAATTTCAGAATGGAATTACAGGCAAAGAGGACAAAATAAATAATGAAAGTATATTGCAGAGTTGTTTTATTATATACAATTTATCATTTTATATTACCATCTCAAAGTGTTTAATGTCCCTTTAATAATAATTTGTGCAAAACAAATTGAACATTTTTAATAGTAGCTAAAAAGGTCCTGTGGAGACCACCGCAGTGTATGGTTTTGCAGAGAACCCTGGGTGCTGGGGAAGGTTTTTGGATGTAGGTTGTGCAGGTGGGTGAGCTGAAGTTAGGGTTAGTGAGATAGTCTAGGTGAGCTGAAGTTAGGGTTAGTGAGATGGTCTGGGTGAGCTGAAGTTGCAGTTAGCTGAAGTTAGGATAAGTGAAATAGTCTGGGTGAACTGAAGTTAAGGTCAGTGAGATTGTCTGGGTGAGCTGAAGTTGGGGTTAGCTGAAGTTAGGATAAGTGAGCTGGTCTGGGTTAATTGAAGTTAGGGTCAGTGAGATGATATGGTGGATCAGAAGCAGCACAGTAAAAAGGATCAGTGTTATTATGATATTCCTCAGCAGCTCTCACCTCTCCGGTCAGCAGGCAGATGATGCCCAGGGCCTGACTCAGGAACTGCTCTGCCATCTGCTTCCTGTATTTGTTCATCTTGTTTATTGTCAGTGGCTGAGTCAGATGCTATAAATATAACACCTGCGAGAACAAAGGAAGATGCCATAAATGAGAGATGGGAAATAATCAGAGCTCTTCCTGTATTTATATTATGGCAAAGAGATGATTATGTGACATTAAACATGTTTTTTCATGTATGCACCATATTTACATATGTGACATGATGCTTGCAGAGTAGATAACACATAACATGACAATCATTACATAGCATGTTTGTCACACGTTATGGGGTGACCCATTTATTTAATATGAAGCTTATGAGAAGCAAGAGAAGGTGACTGTATATATGAATATGCAGCTATCTGATAAATCAGGAAACAGATATAAAATGCCAAGTGCTGCATTTCCATGGTTACAAGTCATCCTGTAATTTATGGGATTATAAGCCCCCCACCCTCTCTCTCACACCACAGTCTCTGTACAGACTCTAAGCCACGCTCTGTCTCACAACCCAACCTCTGTACAGGTTCTCAGCCCCCCTCTGTATCACACCCCAGCCTCTGTGCAGACTTTCAGCCCCCTCTGTCTCACACCCCAGCCCCTGTACAGACTCTCATTCCCCCTCTGTCTCACACCCCAGCCCCTGTACAGACTCTCATTCCCCCTGTCTCACACCCCAGCATCTGTAATACTCTTAGCCCCCTCTGTCTCACACCCCAGCCCCCTGTACAGACTCTCATTACCCCTCTTTCTCACGCCCCAGCCCCTGTACAGACTAATTTCCCCTCTGTCTCACACCCCAGCATCTGTAATACTCTTAGCCCCCTCTGTCTCACACCCCAGCCCCTGTACAGACTCTCATTCCCCCTCTGTCTCACACCCCAGCCCCTGTACAGACTAATTCCCCCTCTGTCTCACAACCCAGCATCTGTAATACTCTTAGCCCCCTCTGTCTCACACCCCAGCCCCTGTACAGACTGTCATTCCCCCTCTGTCTCACAACCCAGCATCTGTAATACTCTTAGCCCCCTCTGTCTCACACCCCAGCCCCTGTACAGACTGTCATTCCCCCTCTGTCTCACAACCCAGCCCCTGTACAGACTAATGTCCCCTCTGTCTCACACACCATCACCTGTAATACTCTTAGCCCCCTCTGTCTCACACCCCAGCCCATGTATAGACTCTCATTACTCCTCTGTCTCACACCACAGCCACTGACTGTACAGACTAATTTCCCCTCTGTCTCACACCCCAGCACATGTAATACTCTTAGCCCCCTCTGTCTCACATCCCATCCCCTGTAAAGACTCTCAGCTCCCCTCTGTCTAACACCACAGTTGCTCTACAGACTATCAGTCCCAATCTGTCTCACACCCCAGCCCCTATAAGACTCTCAGCCTCCCTTTGTCTCACACCACGATTGCTCTGCAGACTTTCAGCCTCCTCTTTCTCACACCCCAGTTGCTGTAAAGACTGTCAGCCCTCCTCTGTCTCACACCTCATCCCCTGTACAGACTCTCAGCTTCCCCCCCCCCCGTCTCACACCACAATTGTTCTAGACTTTCAGCCTCCTCTGCCTCACACCCCAGTCCTTGTACAGACTCCCCCCCCCCCCTCACACCACAATTGTTCTACAGACTATCAGTCTACTCTGTCTCACACCCCAGCCCCTGTACAGACTTTCACCCCCTTCTGTCTCACACCACGACTGCGCTACAGACTTTCAGTCTCCTCTGTCTCACAACCCAGTTGCTGTACAGACTGTCAGCCCCAATCTGCCTCACACCCCAGCCCCTGTACAGACTTTCCTCCCACCTCTGTCTCACACCCCATCCCCTTACTGACTTTCAGCCCCCCTCTATCTCCCACCTCATCCCCTGAATATACTCTCAGGCCCCCTCTGTCTTACACAATTGTTCTACAGACTTTCAGCCTCCTCTGTCTCACACCCCAGCCCCTGTACAGACTCTCACCCCCCCCCCCCCCCCGCCTCACACCACGATTGCTCTACAGACTTTAAGCCTCCTCTGCCTTACACCTAGGGTTGCCACCTCGGCCATGTTTTCCTGGACACTTATGAGTTACACATGCTGCAGGGTAAGCAGGGAGGAAGATGTATTGTGCTGCCCATTAGCACTATTCATGTGATGTCCAGAGGCTCAATAAATGTTCCTCCCTGCAGCATGTGTAACTCATAAGTGTCCAGGAAAACATGGCTGAGGTGACAACCCTACTCACACCCCATCCCACATACTGACTTTCAGCCCCCCTCTGTCTCACACCTCAGCCCTTTACATACTCTCAGCCCCCCTCTGTCTCACACAATTGTTCTACATACTTTCAGCCCCCTCTGTCTCACACCCCAGTTGATGTACAGACTGTCAGCCCCAATCTGTCTCACACAATTGTTCTACATACTTTTAGCCCCCTCTGTCTCACACCCCAGTTGATGTACAGACTGTCAGCCCCAATCTGTCTCACACAATTGTTCTACATACTTTCAGCCCCTCTGTCTCACACCCCAGTTGCTGTACAGACTCTTAGCCCCAATCTGTCTCACACTTCAGCCCCTGTACAGACTCCTAACCCCAATCTGTCTCACACCTCAGCCCCTGTACAGACTCTTAGCTCCAATCTGTCTCACACCTAAGCCCCTGTACAGACTCTTAGCTCCAATCTGTCTCACACCTAAGCCCCTGTACAGACTCTTAGCCCCAATCTGTCTCACACCTCAGCCCCTGTACAGACTCCTAGCCCCAATCTGTCTCACACCTCAGCCCCTGTACAGACTCTTAGCTCCAATCTGTCTCACACCTAAGCCCCTGTACAGACTCTTAGCTCCAATCTGTCTCACACCTCAGCCCCTGTACAGACTCTTAGCTCCAATCTGTCTCACACCTAAGCCCCTGTACAGACTCTTAGCCCCAATCTGTCTCACACCTCAGCCCCTGTACAGACTCTTAGCTCCAATCTGTCTCACACAGCAGCCCCTGTACAGACTCTTAGTCTTAGCCCCAATCTGTCTCACACCTCAGCCCTTGTACAGACTAACAGCCCCCTCTGTAAAACACTCTAGCCCCTGTACAGACCCTGACCCCCCTCTGTCAAACACTCTAGCCCCTGTACAGACCCTGGCCCCCCTCTGCCTCACACTCCAGCTGTTAGTAACAGACTATAGGCCCCCATCTGTCTCACACCCAGCCTCTGTAGACTCTACGCCCCCTCTCCCACACCCCAGGCCCACCTGACTCACACATAGCCCCCTCTACACTCCCTTAAAACCTCACCATCAAACGGTTCCGTTAGCTGCCTTCTGTGTCACAAAACAGCTGCTAAATCTAATTTATTTCCTGGTAGCTGCTAGATCCAGACCAACTAAAGGACCGATGATGTCACGGCTTCTGTGATTTCACCGGTCCTTAAGCTGAACGGGTCTTAGCTGCTACACCATGAATATGAGGACCCGGATGTGTGATACAATGACCTGGATATGACGAAAAGTTTGTTGTAACGCAAAATCGGTAATTTGTTAGTAAAAGGATGAGCTGTGATCATGGGAACCAATGAGAACGAAGCATAAAAATCTGTCAGTGTAAGTGAATTTACAGCTATATACAGGTAGATTCTAGGGTGGTGTTTCATTTGTGAGCTTTATTGGGTGATGAAGTGACACAATATAAGGTTTTTAATGTAGTGTGTGTGAGGCAATTACAACCTATCTTTCTATAATATTATATATCTGTATAGAAGGTACTGGGGATGGGACTGTGTGTGTGAAGCAGAGAGAGCATTTCTATAATATTTTATATCTGTATATAAGGTACTGGTGAAGGGGCTGTGTGTGTGAGACAGAGGGAACCTCTTTATAATATAGATCTGTATATAAGGTACTGGGCAGGGGCTGTGTGAATGTGTGTCAGAGAGAACATCTTTATATTATTATATGTCTGTATATATTGTATTTGGGAGGGGGCTGTGTGTGTGAGGCAAAAGGGTACCCCTTGTAATATTACATTTCTTTCATGTAAGTGGCAAGAGTCCATGAGCTAGTGACGTATGGGATATACATTCCTACCAGGAGGGGGCAAAGTTTACAAAACCTCAAAATGTCTATAAATACACCCCCCACCTCACACATACCTTAGTTTTACAAACTTTGCCTCTCATTGGAGGTGGTGAAGCAAGTTGTGCTTGATTTTCTAATGTGATAGGCGCTTCTAAGTATATTGAAGCCCAGTTTGTCTCAAAGTACAGTGTTTGTCTGAGGGATGTGAAGGGAGTATTGCCTGATGACACCATGTTTTCACCTCATCCGGGTTAGCCCCCACTCATTCAAAATTTTAACAAACGATCATTCCATTTGTTAGATCAGGTTAGATCAACAGTTTTTTTCGTTAGATCTACTCTAATATATGAAATATTAACAATCTTTTTCAAGGGGCCTAACCCATAGCCAGTCCTCCCTTAACAAAAATGTTGACAAAATGTTATTGATTATTATAGCTCCACGTTAGATCAAGTTTGATCAGCCAAAGGTTTTGTTAGATCTAGTCTAATTACTGAAATACTGCATTTTTAATGAGGGGGGATAGTCCCCCCCTCAACTGAAATCTGGACAACATTTTATTTTTTTTAATAAATATATGTTAGATCAGGTAAGATCAACTTTTTTTTTGTTAGATCTATCACGCAAGAGGCGGTATTCACAATCCTATTTTATGTGCGGGGGAGGGGTGATCACTGGGCTAGGTCCCCCTCAACTAAAATCTGGACGAAATTTTATTGATTTTGATAAATATACGTTAGATAAGGTTAGATCAACAGTTTTTTCCCCCCGTTAGATCAATTGTGCAAGAGGCGGTATTCACAATCCTATTTTGTGAGCGGGGAGGGGTGATCACTATGCTAGCCCCCCTTAACTGAAATCTGGTCCAAATTTTATTGATTTTGATAGATATACGTTAGATCAACTATTTTTTTCGTTAGATCTATCATGCAAGAGGCCATTTTCGGTAGCATGCAGGAGCGCATGTCCATGCACACTATGGGACCTATCTATCAAGCTCCGAATGGAGCTTGATGCCCCGTGTTTCTGGCGAGCCTGCAGACTCACCAGAAACAGCAGTTACGAAGCAGCGGTCACAAAGACCGCTGCTCCATAACCTGTCCGCCTGCTCTGAGCAGGCGGACAGACATCGCCGGAAATCAACCTGATCGAGTACGATCGGGTTGATTGACACCCCCCTGCTGGTGGCCCATTGGCCGCGAGTCAGCAGGGGGCAGCGTTGCACCAGCAGCTCTTGTGAGCTGCTGGTGCAATGATGAATACGGCGAGCGTATTGCTCGCCGTATTCAGCGAGGTCTGGCGGACCTGATCCGCACTGTCGGATCAGGTCCGAAAGACTTTCTTAAATAGGGGCCACTGTGTCCATTTGGCCTGTGAGGGACGTTATTATAACCCCGCCCCAAAGCTCTGCACAAGACCAAGAGACATTCAGCAGTGACAAACTGCACCCCCCGCATACCACCAGGGTGTAGGAAGGAGGGAATGGAAAGCTATTCTACACTTTATGGGATTACTTTATAGTATACACTTGTCCTATAACAAAATAAATAAATTCTTTAGTATTGTGTTCTATAAAATTACAATTAATGCATCTCCTATTATCACATTTAATATTGCTGATTTTATTATAATAAGTATTAACTTTCATATCTCATACATCTTAATGTAAGATTTATGGAAGTTAATACTTTATGAGATTAGCCCTCCTTCATCTCCATGGATCACAATGGTGAACCTCTCCCAGGTATGGAACAAAGAAGACTTGTTGAAGATGCTATGGAACACATTTCTTATGATGCACATCCAGCATGATGGGAGGTTTTGTGCTGGCTTAGAATAATGGCAATTATAGTCCACAACTGAGTTATAAGTGATATTTGAAACTTAAATAATAATCAGTGTATAACATCTTCTTTAATTGGATAATAATTTCCCTCCAGCCAGAACAGTTGTGAAAGAAACACTTCCTGTTAGAAGTAAGCATCTGTGTGACCACTACAGTAACTAAATGGTTTACTGTGCATAGGATATTTATATGCAAGGAAGAAATTAACTTCTTTTGTTTTATTTGTGTATGAGCGTGGATATGCATATAAATGTGTGCATGTTTGTATGACAATAAATAAATCGTGTATTTATAAAAATATGTGCATAGAATTGGGTGTTATGTTCATGAAGGGTGACTTCTTTTCACAAGTGCATAACAGCAAAAGTGCTTGGTACTTACAACAGCCCTAAAAATGTCAAGGTTACCATTAGTAGTCTTTTTTTATTTGTTGTGATTGAATTGTCATAAGGCAGCTCATTTATTCACAGACACAGCTTAGTAATACTTTTAGTGCTAGCTGCGTGTCCAATGCATTGCAAAGCCTCTGACACTCAAAAAGTTCCGTAGAACATGATATGCAACAATGATAGAATGCAGTCTAATAGTAGTAGAATCAGTGATTCTATAGAGGTGCGCTAGTGAAGGAACAGCAGGCAAAGGAGAACGGCAGCACTCTTGATAGTAGATAGCAGCGGACAATCACCCTAAATAGACAAGGATAAACAGAGGCGCCACATAGGATAATAACGTAGGAGAGCCAGAGGTTGAATGAACCACAGCCACCCCCCTCAAGCAGGTACTCACAAGTGAAGAGGCACGACCGGAGTGCCTAGCAATGCAGCTCGGGACTAATAAAGTCGCCCGATAGACTTATTCCAGAAGCAACTCGACACCAGCGGCAGGTCACCATAGAAAAATCATGCAGCACAGGGGGACCTCCAAGGGTGGCGGTAATCCAATCCACAGTACACTCAGGAGTTGAGCGTGAGCCCGCAAAGGGCCCTTCGCGGGCTCACACTCAACTCCTGAGTTTACTGTGGATTGGATTACCGCCATCCTTGGAAGTCCTCCTGTGCTGCAGGATCTTTTCGTATGGTGACCTGCCGCTGGTGTCGAGTTGCTTCTGGAATAAGTCTATCGGGCGACTTTATTGGTCCCGAGCTGCATTGCTAGGCACTCCGGTCGTGCCTCTTCACTTGTGAGTACCTGCTCGAGGGGGGTGGCTGTGGTTCATTCGACCTCTGGCTCTCCTACATTATTATCCTATGTGGCGCCTCTGTTTATCCTTGTCTATTTAGGGTGATTGTCCAATGATAGAATGCACAAACATCTCAGTTCATCTTGGTGTTAATTGCATGCCTACCAACATTTGCTGCTGCTAATGCTCAACAAAGCAGGGGTGGGGTTATGTGACATCACAAAATGTAGCTTGACCCCCATCTAATTGATTCCCAACCTCTCTGGTGTTGGCTGAGGCATGACCACCCTAGCCCTGGGGTCCACCTGATGGAAAACAGAAGGAAACTCAAGACCATTATCCACCATTTTTAATGAAACTCCGCCCACTTTGCACCCCATGTTATTAAATTTTAAAAACAAATATACCATTTGTTTGTGCTGCGTTTGTGATTATTTGTTCCTGAAAAACAAATGTTTGTGCCGGTTTGGTTTAGAAAATATAGCGCATTATATTTGCTGAAACTCTGCCCACTTCGCACCCCATGTTATTAATTTTTAAAAACAAATATACCATTTGTGCTGATGAGTGCTGCAAAAACGAACGTTTGTGCCGGTTTGGTTTAGAAAATATAGCGCATTATATTTGCTGAAACTCCACCCACTTTGCACCCCATGTTATTAAATTTTAAAAACAAATATACCATGTGTTTGTGCTGCATTTGTGCTTATTTGTGCTGCAAAAACAAACGTTTGTGCCGGTTTGGTTGAGGAGATATTGCTCATTATTTCTTATGAAACCCTGCACACTTTACACCACATGTTATTACATTTTAAAAACAAATATACCTTTTGTTTGTGCTGATTTGTGCTGCAAAAAAAAAAAAGTTTGTGCCAGTTCGGTTTCTGAGATAATGGACATTCAAGATTTTTAGATGATGTCATCTCAAGCACCGCCCACTTTGTACCCATGTTATTAAATTTAAAAACCAAACATACCATTAGTTTGTGCTGATTTGTGCCACAAAATGAAATGTTTGTGTCGATTTCCTTTTGAAGATACTGCATATTATATGTTATCAATCCCCACTGACTTTTCACTTTATGTTATTAATTGTTATTCATTTGTTCCCTGTTTGTGCCGAATTGGTGGATATTGCACATAATATTTGTTAATCTGTGTAGTTTTGCCTACTGAGATATACACATATGTTAGGACATGTATCCTCAGTCTTCAACCAGTAATTAATTGCAAATAAAAATACACTATTGTGCTGGATGGAGACAATTTGTGGGTGTTTTTTAGGGGAAATATTGAAAACCAGTGATTAACACTGCACCAGAAAGTTTTATGTAAGGGGGTTAACATTCCACCAGAAAGGTTAATGTGGCATTAACAGGTCCAGATTTCTAATGAGGCAGAGTAGGCCGCCGGTAGCAGAAAACAAGGAGGATGCGCACTGTATAGTACGCTCTGTGCCTATGGGCGCCCGAAATGTAAATCCGGCCCTGGGCACTAAGGGATTAACATGGTAAAATACTGGTTTATACGGCATACATGGGGTTATGGAAGCGTAATGGATGTGAAGGAGCCCAAACCATAGCTTAAGTAATATAACTGTAAAGTGAATAAGTAGAAACTCACTACTTACTTGAAAATGGAAGCCCTCAGCACAAACAAATTGTATATTTGTTTTTAAAATTTAATAACACGAGGTGCAAATTGGGCGGGGTTTCATAAACTATATGCGCAATATCTCCGAAACCAAACCAGCACAAACATTTGCCTTTGCGGCACAAATCAGCACAAACACAGCACAAACTAATGGTAGAATCATTTATAAACTTTAATAACATGGGGTGCAAAGTGGGCGGGGTTTGATTAAAAAATAATGCGCAACATTTCCTCAACCAAACCGGCACACACTTTTGTTTTTGCAGCACAAATCAGCACAAACGCAACACAAACAAATAGTATATTTGTTTTTGAAATGTAATAACATGGGGTGCAAAGTGGGCGGAGTTTCAGCAAATATAATGCGCCATATTTTCTAAACCAAATTGGCACAAACGTTCGTTTTTGCAGCACTCATCAACACAAATGCAGCACAATGCACTATATTTTCTAAACCAAACCGGCACAAACGTTTGTTTTTGCAGCACTCATCAGCACAAATGCAGCACAAACAAATAGTATATTTGTTTTTGAATTGTAATAACATGGGGTGCAAAGTGGGTGGAGTTTCAGCAAATATAATGCGCTATATTTTCTAAACCAAATTGGCACAAACGTTTGTTTTTGCAGCACTCATCAACACAAATGCAGCACAATGCACTATATTTTCTTTTTTTTTTTTTTTTTTTTTTCAGAGGATACGATAAAGCTTTGTTTCAGACAGAGTGCGACAGATAAACAACATTCTCATATCTACACAAATATTTGTAGATTACATACACAAGTTATAAAGAGAATTCCTCTTCTACGGTCGTCAATCTATTGTCTACACCACCTGCAGGGGGTCTTGGTCTTTCTGTGACACCAGAACTTGCACCTTTCTATCCAGCTTTTCCTCAATCTGCCCCCGAAGTTCCTGCAGATATCCACGCTCAGAATTACTGTGCTCACAAAGAATCACACTGCGCCCCTCAGATACTGCGTCAAGGACATCGTGGTGAGACATCTCACCTGTGAGATAGAGATCAGCAGGAACCCCACTTAGAATGCTGCTCCCTGACCCTGCGCAGACAGCCATAACACTCACAAGGGATTCTAAGGTTTTGCCCCGTCCTAATGCCAGGTGCGGCAGGCCCAGGTGCTGCTTGGCACGCTCTAGTGCTGTTGCTATAGATATGGGTTCGGGCAGTGTGCAGAGACGCCCCATCCCTGTATCCGACATAGGAGGCTTCTGTAAGGCGAGGAGCTCCACGTTTCGATACACCTGCTCATCCTCTGCCAGTATGGGAAGCACCTGCAGCAAAGCTTTCTGGGAGCAGCTTAGGCTTATGCGGGACCCATCCTTTCCATCCTGTCTGACTGGGTAAAACCGCACAGAGACATCCTGTAGGGATTTCAGTCTGGACATGACAGTATGAGAGGGGTCACAGCTAAACTCCAAGAGATGCCCAAAACCACCCGGGTGTGAGAGAGATGAGGAAGGGCAGAGCGGGATGGAAACACAAGTACCAAGTGCCCTCCCCAGCCAGTCATTGATCCCATTGGGCAGAGCATCACAGGCCGTGTGTGGGGAGTATATAGCGAGCCGATTCTCCAAAGCTTTGACCATTAGCCTCTCCTTCCATCCTGTCCAGGTGAGACGTTTCAGGGCTTTGAAGATGGGTGGGTGATAAGAGAGGACCATGTTGGCCCCCAGCTGTAGGGCCTCTTCTAGCACATCCTCAGTCAAGTCATTCGTTAGCAGAAGCTTCTGTACCTGGTGAGGGGGACTGGGCTCCACTAGAAGACCAACGTTATCCCAGCTCTCCGCCAGTGCTGGGGGTGTCAAAGCATTTAAACGGGAGATTACACTACAGAGGTCCATGATTTTACGGCTCTGGGTTAACCAACTGAGAGATATTGGATGGCAGAGGAACCTCAGGGGCAAATCTAGCAACATCTAACAGAAGCAAACGAGGGCCTGGGAGACTCTCTCTATGCTAAAAGTTGTCTGCTACAAACAAGCAAGTCATAGCGCACTATATTTTCTAAACCAAACCGGCACAAACGTTTGTTTTTCTGGAACAAATCATCACAAACGCAGCACAAACAAATGGTATATTTGTTTTTAAAATTTAATAACATGCTGTGCAAAGTGGGCGGAGTTTCAGTAAAAAATAATGCACAATATCTCCTAAACCAAACCGGCACAAACGTTAGTTTTTTCAGCACAAACAAATGGTATATTTGTATTCAGATTTTACAAACATGGGGTGCCAACTTCACAAACGTCTTGCGCAGCAGTTACGGGCATATTTCTTTTACTACGTACGCATTTTTTCCATAGGATTACATCGAAAAAATTTGAGTGTACTAAAAGAAATATGCCAGTAACTGCTGTGCTGCACAAGAACTGACGTAGAAGCACTGCGCGTTCAATGTAATCTAGCCCCTAGTCTTTGATAACAATTTTTTTATAGATAATGGTCTTGGGTTTCTTTCTGTTTTCCATCAGGTGGACCCCAGGGCTAGAGTGGTCATGCCTCAGCCAACACCAGAGAGGTTGGGGGTCACTTAGATGTGGTCAAGCTGCATTTTGTGATGTCACATAACCCCACCCCTGCTTTGTTGAGCATTACCAGCAGCAAATGTTGGTAGGCATGCTATTAACACCAAGATGACCTGAGATGTTTGTGCATTCTATCATCGTTTAGCTAGCACTAAAATGATTACTAAGCCATGTCTGTGAATAAATGAGCTGCCTTATGACAATTCAATCACAACAAATAAAAAATGACTACTAATGGTAACCTTGACATTTTTAGGGCTGTTATTGTAAGTACCAAACACTTTTGCTGTTATGCACTTGTGAAAAGAAGTCACCCATCATGAACATAACACCCAATTCTATGCACATATTTTTATAAATACATGATTTATTTATTGTTATACAAACATGCACACATTTATATGCATATCCACGCTCATACACAAATAAAACAAAAGAAGTTCATTTCTTCCTTGCATATAAATATCCTAAAGTATTAACTTCCATATCTCTTACATCAAGATACTTATTATAAATAAATACTTATTATAATAAAATCAGCAATATTAAATGTGATAATAGGAGATTTTATAGAACACAATACTAAAGAATGTATTTCTTCTGTTATAGGACAAGTGTATACTATAAAATAATCCCATAAAGTGTAAAATAACCTTCCATTCCCTGCTTCCTACACCCTGGTGGTATGCGGGGGGTGCAGTTTGTCACTGCTGAATGTCTCTTGGTCTTCTGCAGAGCTTTGGGGCGGGGTTATAATAACGTCTCTCACAGGCCAAATGGACACAGTGCATGCAAAACCACTGACTGGTCTGTGCATGGACATGTGCTTCTGCATGCTACTGAAAACCTCTTGCATGATAGATCTAACGAAAAAAATAGTTGATCTAAACTGATCTAACGTACATCTATCAAAATCAATCAAATTTGGTCCAGATTTCAGTTGAGGGGGAGCTAGCCCAGTGATCACCCCTCCCCTACACACAAACTAGGATTGTGAATACCGCCTCTTGCGTGATAGATCTAACGAAAAAAAATAGTTGATCTTACCTGATCTAACGTACATCTATCAAAATCAATAAAATTTGGTCCAGATTTCAGTTGAGGGGGGCTAGCCCAGTGATCACCTCTCCCCCGCACACAAACTAGGATTGTGAATATCACCTCTTGTGTGATAGATCTAACGAAAAAAAACTGTTGATCTAACCTGATCTAATGTATATCTATCAAAATCAATCAAATTTGGTCCAGATTACAGTTGAGGGGGGGCTAGCCCAGTGATCACCCCTCCTATACACACAAAATAGGGTTGTGAATACCACCTCTTGCGTGATAGATCTATTGAAAAAAACAGTTGATCTTCTGATCTTACGTATATCTATCAAAATCAATAAAATTTGGTCCAGAATTCAGTTGAGGGGGGGCTTGCCCAGTGATCACCTCTCCCCCGCACAGAAATTAGGATTGTGAAGATCGCCTCTTGCTTGATAGATCTAACGAAAAAAACTGTTGATCTAACGTATATCTATCAAAATCAATAACATTTTGTCCAGATTTCAGTTGAGGGGGGCAAGCCCCCCCTCATTAAAAATGCAATATCTCAGTAATTAGACTAGATCTAACAAAACTTTTGGCTGATCAAACCTGATCTAACGTGGAGCTATCATAATCAGTAACTTTTTGTCAACATTTTTGTTGAGGGGGGCTGGCTACGGGTTAGACCCCCCTGAAAAAGATTGTTAATATTTCATATTTTAGAGTAGATCGAACGAAAAAAACAGTTGATCTAACCTGATCTAACAAATGGAATGATTGTTTGTTAAAAATTTTAATATGGGGGGGCTAACCCGGGTGAGGTCATGTTTTCACCTATGGGAAATCTATTCTAAGGCTATCTGTAAATCGGTCGCAGCGGTTCATCTGCTGCCTCCCTTTACAGATCGACATTATACTCCTCTACCTTTACCTCTGCTGATCTGTTTCAGTACTGGTTTGGCTGTCTGCTATATGCGGATGGGTGTCTTCTGCTAAGTATATATAATTTTTTAAAGACACTCTCAGCTATGTTTGGCACTTTATCTTATAAAGTTTTTTAAATATATATTGTATATATTTGCCATGAGTCAGGTCTGTGTATTTCCCTTTGCATTCTAACAGTTTCAGCATGGAAATTATGTTTATGGGAGTTTTTAAGCTTACCTGGGGTTCCAGTTAGTTGTAACTTATTAGTTGTAACTTCAACCACTCTATAGTATTATATATCTGTATATAAGGTACTGGGATGGGGGCTGTGTGTGTGTAAGACAGAGGGGACCTCTCTAATATTAATATATATATATATATATATATATAGTACTGGGAAAAGGGGGCTGTGTGTGTAAAGCCGAGGGAACCTCTCTAAAATATTATACTGTATATCTATATATAAGGTACTGGGAAAGGGGGCTTTGCAGGCATGAGGCAGAGGGAACCTCTTTATAATATTATATATCGGTATATAAAGGTATTGGGAAGGGGATGTGTTTGCATGAGATAGAAGGAATCTTTCTGTAATATTATATATCTACATATTAAAGTGAATGTAAACTTTGATGAATGTGTGCCCGGTTTTTAAAAATCCTATTAAAAACAGGGGCACTTTCATTCATCAAAGTTTACATTTCAGCAGTTTGGTTAAAATACCTTTTCTTCTTGACAACCGGAGCAGCGATTCCCCTTCCTGCCGCACGTCTCTTCATAGGTCAGAAATTAAGAATCCAGCTTCCTCCAATTACGGCATGGCCTCAGGCAATGTTCGCTCTTGGGGGGAAGCCGTGATTGGAGGAAGCCTGATTTTTAATTTCTGATGTAAAAAGAGAAGCGCGGCAGGCAGGGGAATCGCTGCTCCGACTGTCAAGAAGAAAAGGTAACTATTTTAACCAAACTGCTGAAATGTAAACTTTGATGAATGAAAGTGCCCCTGTTTTTAATAGGATTTTTAAAAACCGGGCACACATTCGTCAAAGTTTACATTCACTTTAAGCACAAATAATGTGTGTGGATAACTCACACAAGAAATTAATTTATAACAAAAATATGCAAATAGTTAGAAACTGCTTCACCACAGGGGTGGTAAAGTGATGGTAAACTTTACATGTTTTAAAATCATTTGTAAGCTTAGAGGAATGTGGCTGCACCTCACTGACGAGGCCCATAGGAGGCCGAAACGATCGTCTGGGGTTGTCATGTTCCTTGTTCAGAGGAGAATTGCCTGGTATTTCGGGGCTGGACTGACCTTACTTGGCGGGATCAGACTGATATATTTCAGGAAAGTTTTCTTCTGTGAAAAGCACACTGGTCTAAAAGAGGCTGCTTCCGGGTGGTAAATCGCCATAGAACAAGCCACTGAGCTGTTGTTCGTTCCTGGTAGAGCGCTTCTCTCTTTGTATGTTTTAAAATCAGGTCCGGAATCTAAGCAATATTTTATAGGTACTTTAATTGATCACTTCCAAAAAAAGATGCGCGGTAATTTACGTTTTAATCTAGCTGCGCCATTTTAATACCCTTCACTCTGGCCGCCCACTTCAAATTTCATATATTTTGTTAGCTAATGGTTTTAATTGTTCTCCAATTGTAGCCATACATCCTCCTTTTTTTTTTTTTTTTTTTTTTTTTTTAAACCTAGAGCGTGGATTAGAGAACAATTTCATACCGTTAGCTCACAAAAAAATATGCGTTTGAAGTTGGCAGATGGAGCGTGGGGTGTTAGAATGGCACTGCTTGATTAAAAAGTAGTTTACCATCAGTTTAAATGGCTCTGAACTAAAAATCTGTATCTAGTAACATAAAATGTCTTGTTAGAACAGTTTATTTACTGATTTGTTTTATTGAGGTTAGGATAGATTCAAAGCATAGCAGGCACATCAAAAAGTAATCACAAATCAAGATTAGCAACAGAGATATACAATGCACGCAAATATTACAGTGTCAAAGTTATGTAATAAACATTGCCTAAATAGCTATTTAATTAGAAGATAAACCTTAATTTTTCTAATAAAATATATCCCCTTTAAAAATGATGAACTATGATGTTAAATTATTTCCCCTAATGATAATTAGACGCCACTCTTGAACCTCCAAAAGAGAACTATGACACAAAGGTGAATTTCAGGGGAGAAGAAAAAAAAAACTAAAACAAAAGGGCCACTCTTGGACCCAAAATATATTATGAAATAAGAAGAGTTTTTAACATCAAGAAAACATTGTAGAAATGTAGTGACTGAACTAGTCTTATATCCCAAGGCAGAACGTGCTGTGATCTGAGACGTCATCACAGAAAAAGCACCATGGGGCATATTTATCAAGCTCCGAATGGAGCTTGATGCCCCGTGTTTCTGACGAGCCTGAAGGCTCGCCAGAAACAGCAGTTATGAAGCAGCGGTCACAAAGACGGCTGCTCCATAAACTGTCCGCCTGCTCTGAGCAGGCAGACAGACAACGCCAGAAATCAACCCGATCAAGTACGGCCGCGAGTCTGCAGCTGGCGGCGTTGCACCAGCAGCTCTTGTGAGCTGCTGGTGCAATGCTGAATACGGCGAGCGTATTGCTCGCCGTATTCAGCAAGGTCTGGCGGACCTGATCCGCACTGTCGGATCAGGTCCGCCAGACTTTCATAAATAGGGGCCCATGTTTGCAGAAAAAATGGGACACATGCAGGAACTGTTAGCATTTTCACTTTGCAGCTATCAGGCTGTTCTCTTTAAACAGCGCTTTGCTCTGGATGCACTGTGTATGTTTTCCTTAACACAGTGCAGCCAGAGTGAAGCACTGTTTGAAGAGAACAGTCAAATATGGGCCATCTCTGCAAAGCAGCAGCACATTGATTGAAGACTGTCTCTCAGGTATATGTTTCAACCCCACTCCCTAGCCTTTTCCACTCTGCAAAGCTGTGACTTTTTTGAGCAATGGATCTTTTAATTGCTACATTTTACCTTATAATTATGTGATGTTAGACCAAGAGCAAAGGAAAAAGATTTAATCGAGATATTTTAAAAAGTGATCATTTCTTTTTTACTTAGCAGCTAATTTACAATATAATTTCCAACTGCTGCAAAATATTATAAAACTTTAAAAATTTATTTATTCTCTAGATTATCAGCACATTACTATTGAGCTGGTGCATTAGTGTAACTGCCTTATTTAAAATTTAATTTCATAACGACCTGCAAAAATATCTCATTGCAGAAAGTGGGGTCTTATAGAAAAATGCAATATAATTGGAAATAGCAATAAATAAATTGTGAATAGGTGCTGTAATGAGCATCACAACAGGCTATTTTCTTTCATGTAATTAGCAAGAGTCCATGAGCTAGTGACGTATGGGATATACATTCCTACCAGGAGGGGCAAAGTTTCCCAAACCTCAAAATGCCTATAAATACACCCCTCACCACACCCACAAATCAGTTTTACAAACTTTGCCTCCTATGGAGGTGGTGAAGTAAGTTTGTGCTAGATTCTACGTTGATATGCGCTCCGCAGCAGGTTGGAGCCCGGTTTTCCTCTCAGCGTGCAGTGAATGTCAGAGGGATGTGAGGAGAGTATTGCCTATTTGAATGCAGTGATCTCCTTCTACGGGGTCTATTTCATAGGTTCTCTGTTATCGGTCGTAGAGATTCATCTCTTACCTCCCTTTTCAGATCGACGATATACTCTTATATATACCATTTGGTTTGGCTTTCTACTACATGTAGATGAGTGTCCTGGGGTAAGTAAGTCTTATTTTCTGTGACACTCTAAGCTATGGTTGGGCACTTTTATATAAAGTTCTAAATATATGTATTCAAACATTTATTTGCCTTGACTCAGGATGTTCAACGTTCCTTATTTCAGACAGTCAGTTTCATATTTGGGATAATGCATATGAATAAATCATTTTTTTCTTACCTTAAAAATTTGACTTTTCCCTGTGGGCGTCTTTTTTGGCGCTAAAAAAATATGGGCGTCACTATTGTCTCCACATTATTTAAGTCTCATTATTTTGTGCTTCTGGTTGCTAGAAGCTTATTCACTGGCATTTTTTTCCCATTCCTGAAACTGTCATTTAAGGAATTTGATCAATTTTGCTTTATATGTTGTTTTTTCTATTACATATTGCAAGATGTCCCACGTTGAAGCTGAGTCAGAAGATACTTCTGGAAAATCGCTGCCTGGTGCTGGAGCTACCAAAGCTAAGTGTATCTGCTGTAAACTTTTGGTATCTGTTCCTTCAGCTATTGTTTGTACTGTTTGTCATGACAAACTTGCTAATGCAGATAATATTTCCTTTAGTACTGTTACATTACCTGTTGCTGTTCCGTCAACATCTAATATTCAGAGTGTTCCTGATAACATAAGAGATTTTGTTTCTAAATCCATTAAGAAGGCTATGTCTGTTATTCCTCCTTCTAGTAAACGTAAAAAGTCTTTTAAAACTTCTCATTTTTCAGATGAATTTTTAAATGAACATCATCATTCTGATACTGATATTGGTTCTTCTGATTCAGAGGATTCTGTCTCAGAGGTTGATGCTGATAAATCTTCATATTTATTTAGAATGGAATTTATTCGTTCTTTACTTAAAGAAGTCCTAATTGCATTAGAAATTGAGGATTCTAGTCCTCTTGATACTAAAATCTAAACGTTTAGATAAGGTTTTTAAATCTCCTGTAGTTATTCCAGAAGTTTTTCCTGTCCCTGGTGCTATTTCTGAAGTAATTTCCAGGGAATGGAATAATTTGGGTAATTCTTTTACTCCTTCTAAACGTTTTAAGCAATTATATCCTGTGCCATCTGACAGATTAGAATTTTGGGACAAAATCCCTAAGGTTGATGGGGCTGTCTCTACTCTTGCTAAGCGTACTACTATTCCTACGGCAGATGGTACTTCCTTTAAGGATCCTTTAGATAGGAGAATTGAATCCTTTCTAAGAAAAGCTTACTTGTGTTCAGGTAATCTTCTTAGACCCGCTATATCTTTAGCGGATGTTGCTGCAGCTTCAACTCTTTGGTTAGAAGCTTTAGCGCAACAAGTAACAGATCATAATTCTCATAGCATTATTATTCTTCTACAACATGCTAATAATTTTATTTGTGATGCCATCTTTGATATTATTAGAGTTGATGTCAGGTATATGTCTCTAGCTATTTTAGCTAGAAGAGCTTTATGGCTTAAAACTTGGAATGCTGATATGTCTTCTAAGTCTACTCTGCTTTCCCTTTCTTTCCAGGGTAATACATTATTTGGTTCTCAGTTGGATTCTATTATCTCAACTGTTACTGGAGGGAAAGGAACTTTTTTACCACAGGATAAAAAATCTAAAGGTAAATTTAGGTCTAATAATCGTTTACGTTCCTTTCGTCACAACAAGGAACAAAAGCCTGATCCTTCATCCTCAGGAGCGGTATCAGTTTGGAAACCATCTCCAGTCTGGAATAAATCCAAGCCTTTTAGAAAACCAAAGCCAGCTCCCAAGTCCACATGAAGGTGCGGCCCTCATTCCAGCTCAGCTGGTAGGGGGCAGATAACGTTTTTTCAAAGAAATTTAATTCAATTCCGTTCACAATCTCTGGATTCAGAACATTGTTTCAGAAGGGTACAGAATTGGCTTCAAGATAAGGCCTCCTGCAAAGAGATTTTTTCTTTCCCGTGTCCCAGTAAACCTAGCGAAGGGTCAAGCATTTCTGAAATGTGTTTCAGATCTAGAGTTGGCTGGAGTAATTATGCCAGTTCCAGTTCTGGAACAGGGGCTGGGGTTTTATTCAAATCTCTTCATTGTACCAAAGAAGGAGAATTCCTTCAGAACAGTTCTGGATCTAAAAATATTGAATCGTTATGTAAGGATACCAACATTCAAGATGGTAAACTATAAGGACTATCCTGCCTTTTGTTCAGCAAGAGCATTATATGTCCACAATAGATTTACAGGATGCATATCTGCATATTCCGATTCATCCAGATCACTTTCAGTTTCTGAGATTCTCTTTCCTAGACAAGCATTACCAGTTTGTGGCTCTACCGTTTGGCCTAGCTACAGCTCCAAGAATTTTTACAAAGGTTCTCGGTGCCCTTCTGTCTGTAATCATAGAACAGGGTATTGTGGTATTTCCTTATTTGGACGATATCTTGGTACTTGCTCAGTCTTCACATTTAGCAGAATCTCATACGAATCGACTTGTGTTGTTTCTTCAAGATCATGGTTGGAGGATCAATTTACCAAAAAGTTCATTGATTCCTCAGACAAGGGTAACCTTTTTAGGTTTCCAGATAGATTCAGTGTCCATGACTCTGTCACTAACGGACAAGAGACGTCTAAAATTGATATCAGCTTGTCGAAACCTTCAGTCACAATCATTCCCTTCGGTAGCTTTATGCATGGAAATTCTAGGTCTTATGACTACAGCATCGGACGCGATCCCCTTTGCTCGTTTTCACATGCGACCTCTTCAGCTCTGTATGCTGAACCAGTGGTGCAGGGATTACACAAAGATATCTCAATTAATATCTTTAACACCGATTGTACGACACTCTCTGATGTGGTGGACAGATCACCATCGTTTAGTTCAGGGGGCTTCTTTTGTTCTTCCGACCTGGACTGTAATTTCAACAGATGCAAGTCTGACAGGTTGGGGAGCTGTTTGGGGGTCTCTGACAGCACAAGGGGTTTGGGAATCTCAGGAGGTGAGATTACAGATCAATATTTTGGAACTCTGTGCAATTTTCAAAGCTCTTCAGTCATGGCCTCTTCTAAAGAGAGAATCGTTCATTTGTTTTCAGACAGACAATGTCACAACTGTGGCATACATCAATCATCAAGGAGGGACTCACAGTCCTCTGGCTATGAAGGAAGTATCTCGAATTCTGGTATGGGTGGAATCCAGCTCCTGTCTAGTTTCTGCGGTTCATATCCCAGGTATAGACAATTGGGAAGCGGATTATCTCAGCCGCCAAACGTTACATCCGGGCGAATGGTCTCTTCACCCAGAAGTATTTCTTCAGATTGTTCAAATGTGGGGACTTCCAGAAATAGATCTGATGGCCTCTCATCTAAACAAGAAACTTCCCAGGTATCTGTCCAGATCCAAGGATCCTCAAGCGGAAGCAGTGGATGCATTGTCACTTCCTTGGAAGTATCATCCTGCCTATATCTTTCCGCCTCTAGTTCTTCTTCCAAGAGTAATCTCCAAGATTCTGAAGGAATGCTCGTTTGTTCTGCTGGTAGCTCCAGCATGGCCTCACAGGTTTTGGTATGCGGATCTTGTCCGGATGGCCTCTTGCCAACCGTGGACTCTTCCGTTAAGACCAGACCTTTTGTCGCAAGGTCCTTTTTTCCATCAGGATCTCAAATCCTTAAATTTAAAGGTATGGAGATTGAACGCTTGATTCTTAGTCAAAGAGGTTTCTCTGACTCTGTGATTAATACTATGTTACAGGCTCGTAAATCTGTATCTAGGGAGATATATTATAGAGTCTGGAAGACTTATATTTCTTGGTGTCTTTCTCATCATTTTTCCTGGCATTCTTTTAGAATTCTGAGAATTTTACAGTTTCTTCAGGATGGTTTGGATAAAGGTTTGTCTGCAAGTTCCTTGAAAGGACAAATCTCTGCTCTTTCTGTTCTTTTTCACAGAAAGATTGCTAATCTTCCTGATATTCATTGTTTTGTACAAGCTTTGGTTCGTATAAAACCTGTCATTAAGTCAATTTCTCCTCCTTGGAGTTTGAATTTGGTTCTGGGGGCTCTTCAAGCTCCTCCGTTTGAACCTATGCATTCATTGGACATCAAATTACTTTCTTGGAAAGTTTTGTTCCTTTTGGCCATCTCTTCTGCCAGACGAGTTTCTGAATTATCTACTCTTTCTTGTGAGTCTCCTTTTCTGATTTTTCATCAGGATAAGGCGGTGTTGCGAACTTCTTTTAAATTTTTACCTAAGGTTGTGAATTCTAACAACATTAGTAGAGAAATTGTGGTTCCTTCATTGTGTCCTAATCCTAAGAATTCTAAGGAGAGATCATTGCATTCTTTGGTTGTAGTTAGAGCTTTGAAATATTATGTTGAAGCTACTAAGAATTTTCGAAAGACTTCTAGTCTATTTGTTATCTTTTCCGGTTCTAGGAAAGGTCAGAAGGCCTCTGCCATTTCTTTGGCATCTTGGTTGAAATCTTTAATTCATCATGCTTATGTCGAGTCGGGTAAAACTCTGCCTCAAAGGATTACAGCTCATTCTACTAGGTCAGTTTCTACTTCCTGGGCGTTTAGGAATGATGCTTCGGTTGATCAGATTTGCAAAGCAGCAACTTGGTCTTCTTTGCATACTTTTACTAAATTCTACCATTTTGATGTGTTTTCTTCTTCTGAAGCTGTTTTTGGTAGAAAAGTACTTCAGGCAGCTGTTTCAGTTTGAATTTTCTGCTTATAATTTCAGTTTTTTTCATTTAATCTTTATTTTGGGTGTGGATTATTTTTCAGCGGAATTGGCTGTCTTTATTTTATCCCTCCCTCTCTAGTGACTCTTGCGTGGAAAGATCCACATCTTGGGTAGTCATTATCCCATACGTCACTAGCTCATGGACTCTTGCTAATTACATGAAAGAAAACATAATTTATGTAAGAACGTACCTGATAAATTCATTTCTTTCATATTAGCAAGAGTCCATGAGGCCCACCCTTTTTTTTGTGGTGGTTATGATTTTTTTGTATAAAGCACAATTATTCCAATTCCTTATTTTTTATGCTTTCGCACTTTTTTCTTATCACCCCACTTCTTGGCTATTCGTTAAACTGATTTGTGGGTGTGGTGAGGGGTGTATTTATAGGCATTTTGAGGTTTGGGAAACTTTGCCCCTCCTGGTAGGAATGTATATCCCATACGTCGCTAGCTCATGGACTCTTGCTAATATGAAAGAAATGAATTTATCAGGTAAGTTCTTACATAAATTATGTTTTTTTTATTTATTTTTTTAAATCACTTTCCCCTGTTGGATTAACTAGTTTTATTCACTTTAATCCCTTTGTGACCAAGAAAATTGACACTCGAATCTGTTTATGAAGCTCAGATAAGGGCATTGGTCACCCATATTTACACTATTTCCCCCTATGACAATGAACTGTACATGTGACCCTCTCTCTGTGTTTAGGCTGCTGTTACTGTGAAGATCGCATACAATATACATCACTGCGTTTGTAAGTAAAGAAGAAACATAAGAATCTGACAAATTCAGTTGCTGAACAAGTCAATGTCTGACAAGACCGAAACCAAAACCTCAGACCTTCCTGATGCACATGGAGGTAAGCAGGATGTCATGTGCGAGTCACCTGTTTTTGTCATCAGAATGAGATAATATTTGTAGTTAATAACCTGAAATCTGTTATCTGACCACTTAAAGGGACCTAAATAGCACTCGTATGCTGAAGTTGTTTATAAATTTATGTTAGGGACATGAAACTCAATTTTTTTTCATTCATGATTCAGATAGAGCATGTTATTTTAAACAACTTTCTAATTTACTTCTATTATCTAATTTGTTTTGTTCTTTTGGTATCCTTTGTTTAAAAGGATACTTAGGTAGGCTTAGGAGCTGCTGTGGTGGCTGCACATATATCCTTCATGTTATTGGCCCATTTTATGCATTAACTAGCTCCCAGTAGTGCATTGCTGCTTCTTTAACAAAGAATACCAAGAGAATGAAGCAAAATAGACAATAGAAGTATATTGGAAAGTTTTTTAAAATTAATATTCTCTTTCTGATTCATGAAAGAAAAATGTTTTATGTCCCTTTAAGCATAAAAACCCTCTTTAGACTTGTTGCTAATGATGAGATCGGCATCAAGTCCTCACATTCAGCGTCAATCTCATTAAATAGTCACCAATTGGTAGGTAAACTCATACACATAGTATAACTACCAATCAGTGCTTGCACATGGTGACAATCTCATCTTTAAAAACGGCTAATGAAGGTTGTTGTTTTTTTAAAGTGATGGTAAATTTATTGAATTGTCAATGCCATATATTTTCTCTCCTAAACAATTAGTAAAACACATAAAATACCTTTTTTTTTTTATTTGTAGAATTACCTTGTCCCGGGCCAACTCCTTGTAAAAGCTAGTTTTTCTGATTTATTGATTGACATATATTTTCTAATCAGCAAGCTCCCGCACTGATGCTTTCCGGACTTTGACTAAGCAATTGCACACAGCAAGTGCAGCGGAAATAAATTATAAGTGACTTACTGTCAAGGAACCATTCCTCCGCCAGCCCTGCGATTTCACCCCCTCCTCTGTGATAGTGTCCTATGGCGTACCCTGTACATCCTTTGTACCTTAAGGGGTTAATAGGTTAATAACTCATATTTGATAAACTTTTCATCTGTTCTTTATTAGGAGAAAAATAATGATTAACTTAACAATAGCAATTTAAAAAAAGTTTTATTTAAATAAAGAAAAACAACAATTATTATTATTTTTTTTAAACTAAAACAATAACATTTTTAATGCTTGCCCCTCCCTCCTCATACTTAGGTCCTTGGGCAGATCTATTCCACTCCAAACATCTATTCATCGAGCTTCTTGAAACTTAGTATGGGTTGATTCTGTATACATAGATTTGCAGGGGATAAATGGCATTAAAGGGACAGTAAAGCCTGGCAGGATCTCATGTTCAACTAATAAATCGGGCTTATGTTACTCCCGCAATGATTAAAAAATGGTATCCAAAGGCCCAAACTTGTCCCAAATGCAAATTAGTAGATGCAGATCTGGTACATCAATTCTGGGATTGTCCTAAAATTGTAAAATTCTGATGTTGTGTGAGTTTTTGGCTTAATATAATTTTCAAAGATAAGATTAGTTTGGATAGACATTGGGGGTGCGATCCGATATACGGCGTAGTTTGCGGCGCAAGCGAGGGAACCTGCGTCGCCCGCAGTTTCAGCTCGCAACTCGAGCTATCCTATATACGGCGCCGTCAGATGCTAACGTGCCGTAAGTCTGATAAACCAGCAATGTCCAGAAATCTGCGTAAGTACAAATTTCTGGAGTCGCCAGTGACTTGCGCCACGTTAGAAACTGCCGGCGCCTACAAAACCTGACTAAAGTATGAAATCACCCGCACTGTCTAACACGCCTCCTAAACATAGCCCGACACGTCTAACCCTCTATCCGCTATCCCCCCTCACTATCCTAACAATAAAAAAAGTTATTAACTCCTAAACCGCCGCTCCCGTACCCGCCACCACCTAATAAAGTTATTAACCCCTAAACCACCACTCCCGGACCCCGCCGCCAGCTATATTAAATCTATAACCCCCTAATGTGAGCCCCTACCCCGCCGCCATCTACCTTACCTACCCCCTAAAGTGAGCCCCTAACACCGCCGCCATCTACCTTACCTACCCCCTAAAGTGAACCCTAACACCGCCGCCATCTATGTTACCTACCCCCTAATGTGAGCTCCTACCCCGCCGCCATCTATTTTAAAATTATTAACCCCTAATCTAATCCCCCTACCCCGCCGCCATCTATATTAAATTATTTAACCCCTAAAATACTAAACTATCCCTACCACTAAACCTAAGTCTAACCCTACAAATAGCCCTGAAAAGGGCTTTTTGCGTGGCATTACCCCAAAGTAAACTGCTCTTTTGCCAGCCCTTAAAAGGGCTTTTGGCGGGGCTTTGTCACAAAGTAATCAGCTCTTTTGCCTACAATCTAAATCAGAAGAAAAGAAAAAGTGGTTGGGATAGCGCTAAACAGCTGCGAGTCTTATAGAGTGAAATAAATGTATGTGATCTCGGATCGATTTTTATCTGAATGTGAGGGTGTCCCTGTTTTGGGTTGTCCAATTTTGGGATTACTATTTTGATATATGAGGATCCCCGGTTTATTTTGATCATATAACCGGGATGATAGAATAATTTCTATATTTTTAGGATAGTCTTATGTCCTATGGTTTTTTATATATCTCATAGATATTATTATAAAATATGACGAAAAAAAGGAAGGAGCAAATGCTTAAAGATATATGTATTTTTATTCCTATACAGATAAGATTCCTATCGTGAATTAGTTGACAGTAAACGCTAACACATAGATGCCGGCATCTAGATTTAAAACATCATTAAAACAGTTTTTTATTTAAAATTTATACTTGTTATATTCTATCAGTATTACCGCTGGTTTTAAACTATAATCGTGGTTTTATGAAAGCGGCTCTAATTAGCAACATTTAATACACAACAAAAAGTTTCTTTTCCTTAACATACATGTATCGTATATTATGTTTGTTACAATTACAATTTTTCGGTGCAGATCTATTTTTACAGTGTACTAGCTAGATAAGTGTGAATACCACGTATTTTTACTCAGACATTGATATTCCAGGTCTACGGTGGTTTGTCACAATTATAAATGGTAGTTAGTAGATTTATCTGTCATATATACGTGTATAGGCAGATTGTCTCTTATTATAAAAACCTTGGTATATTGTCCATACTCTGGATTTCCTCAGTTAAAGTTGTGACCGGCCGGTCTTTTGGTGAAGTAGTTCAGTGTGTTCTCCCTTGTTTTCTTTCTTTGGTTTAAATCCGGGTCCTTCAGGTATTTCCTGATCCAATTGTGGATTTCTCCTCGTGTCTATATAACCCTTAAGCCAGGTGATTGAGGCTGGAACGGTTACTGGATCCTTGGATAGGAATTACACATATGGAGTCTGTCCCTAGAAAGTGGGATATGGCTCGATGTACCTCGAGCCATATCCCACTTTCTAGGGACAGACTCCATATGTGTAATTCCTATCCAAGGATCCAGTAACCGTTCCAGCCTCAATCACCTGGCTTAAGGGTTATATAGACACGAGGAGAAATCCACAATTGGATCAGGAAATACCTGAAGGACCCGGATTTAAACCAAAGAAAGAAAACAAGGGAGAACACACTGAACTACTTCACCAAAAGACCGGCCGGTCACAACTTTAACTGAGGAAATCCAGAGTATGGACAATATACCAAGGTTTTTATAATAAGAGACAATCTGCCTATACACGTATATATGACAGATAAATCTACTAACTACCATTTATAATTGTGACAAACCACCGTAGACCTGGAATATCAATGTCTGAGTAAAAATACGTGGTATTCACACTTATCTAGCTAGTACACTGTAAAAATAGATCTGCACCGAAAAATTGTAATTGTAACAAACATAATATACGATACATGTATGTTAAGGAAAAGAAACTTTTTGTTGTGTATTAAATGTTGCTAATTAGAGCCGCTTTCATAAAACCACGATTATAGTTTAAAACCAGCGGTAATACTGATTAGAATATAACAAGTATAAATTTTAAATAAAAAACTGTTTTAATGATGTTTTAAATCTAGATGCCGGCATCTATGTGTTAGCTTTTACTGTCAACTAATTCACGATAGGAATCTTATCTGTATAGGAATAAAAATACATATATCTTTAAGCATTTGCTCCTTCCTTTTTTTCGTCATATTTTATAATAATATCTATGAGATATATAAAAAACCATAGGACATAAGACTATCCTAAAAATATAGAAATTATTCTATCATCCCGGTTATATGATCAAAATAAACCGGGGATCCTCATATATCAAAATAGTAATCCCAAAATTGGACAACCCAAAACAGGGACACCCTCACATTCAGATAAAAATCGATCCGAGATCACATACATTTATTTCACTCTATAAGACTCGCAGCTGTTTAGCGCTATCCCAACCACTTTTTCTTTTCTTCTAAACTTCGGTGATAGTGTTTTTGAGGTTACATCACCATTCGGGATTAGCTAAGAGTCTGAGTGTAGAATCTTTGTATTAACTTTACCCCCTATAGTACTACAATCTAAATCCCCCTACACCGCTGCCACCTATAATAAATGTATTAACCCCTAATCTAATCCCCCTACACCGCCGCCAGCTATATTAACTATATTAACCCCAATTATATTAGGGTTAATATAGTTAATATAATTATTATATTATATATATTAACTATATTAACCCTAATTATATTAGGGTTAATATAGTTAATATCGTTATTATATTATATATATTAAGTATAATAACCCTATCTAACTCTAACATCCCTAACTAAACTCTTATTAAAATAAATCTAATATTAATATTATTAATGAAAATATTCCTATTTAAATCTAAATACTTACCTATAAAATAAAACCTAAGATAGCTACAATGTAATTAATAATTACATTGTATCTATTTTAGGGTTTATATTTATTTTACAGGTAACTTGGTATTTATTTTAACTAGGTACAATAGCTATTAAATAGTTAATAACTATTTAATAGCTACCTAGTTAAAATAATTACCCAATTACCTGTAAAATAAATCCTAACCTAAGTTACAAATACACCTACACTATCAATAAATTAAATAAACTACAAATATCTAAACTAAAATACAATTAAATACACTAAACTAAATTACAAAAAAAACAAACACTAAATTACAAAAAATAAAAAAAAGATTACAAGATTTTTAAGCTAATTACAGCTATTCTAAGCCCCCTAATAAAATAATAAACCCCCAAAATAAAAAAATGCCCTACCCTATTCTAAATTAAACAAGTTCAAAGCTCTTTTACCTTACCAGCCCTTAAAAGGGCCTTTTGCGGGGCATGCCCCAAAGAAAACTGCTCTTTTGCCTGAAAAAAAAACACAATACCACCCCCCAACATTACAACCCACCACCCACATACCCCTAATCTAACCCAAACCCCCCTTAAATAAACCTAACACTACCCCCCTGAAGATCTCCCTACCTTGTATTCACCCAGCCCGGCCGAACTCCTCATCCGATGCGGGCGATGTCTATCCAAGCGGCAAAGAAGAATTCTTCATCCCGGCAATGTCTTTCTCCAAGCGGCAAAGAAGAAGTCTTCATCCCGGCGATGTCTTTCTCCAAGCGGCAGCAAAGTATTCTTCCATCCGGCAGCATCTTCCATCAAGCGGCATCTTCAATCTTCTTTCTTCGCTCCGCCGACGTGGAGCATCCATCCCGGCTGACGACTGAACGACGAATGAGGTACCTTTAAATGACGTCATCCAAGATGGCGTCCATCAAATTCCGATTGGCTGATAGGATTCTATCAGCCAATCGGAATTAAGGTAGAAAAATCTGATTGGCTGATTGAATCAGCCAATCAGATTCAAGTTCAATCCGATTGGCTGAACCAATTGGGCCAAGATGTATCTAATACTTTGCCACTGGCAGTTATAGGTTGTAATAAACCTTAAGTTGTTTTCAACTTTTTTCTCTTTCTTTGAATACAGGAGGTCATCCCTATTCATTTTCCTTACTTTATTAAGGGTATATCTGATCAACTTTCGTGAGTATCTTTGAAGATTCATAGAAAGGGGATACTCACGAAAGTTGATCAGATATACCCTTAATAAAGTAAGGAAAATGAATAGGGATGACCTCCTGTATTCAAAGAAAGAGAAACAAGTTTAAAGCAACTTAAGGTTTATTACAATCTATAACTGCCAGTGGCAAAGTATTAGATACATCTTGGCCCAGAAATGGCATATCCTAACCCTTGACGAAAAAATTGCAGATAAGGTAGGACATTACCCACTGATGACAGCTAAAAAATCGCTAAATCTCAAAGACAAATTAGTCAAAAGTAGATTTGTTAGATCACAGGTAGAGACTAACTGGCTGAACAAACGCCAACAGATTAAAGGTACCTATCCCTGTGGACATTGTGTCTACTGTCCATATATTCTAAAAAGTAAAACTTTCTGCACCAATACAGGCAAGAGGTTTGACATAAGATGTTTTGCAAATTGCAATACAGTAGGGGTTGTCTATCTCTTACAGTGCTCCTGCCCTCTGTTCTATGTTGGAAAAACAAAAAGAATGTTCAAGGACAGAGTGCAGGAGCACAGGGATGACATCCTCTATGAAAGGGATACGAGTGTAGCCCGTCATTTCAAGGAGGTACATAAAAGTAGCACTGTATCCCTAAAATTTATCGCAATTGATATAGGAATAACAAATGGAAGAGGTGGAGATGAAGATAAATGCCTATTTAAAAAAGAAGCCAGGTGGACATATACACTGAAAACAGTAACTCCCAATGGCTTAAATGAAAGAATAGAGTATGCCTCGTTTTTGGGATAATTGTGGTATCTAAAGATGAAAAAATAAAAAATTGTTTACCGGTTTGGAAATTTCCTGAATCAATAAATATTATCTCTCAGATAATAACCATTATGTTCCATTACAAAAGATTGCTCTACCTATGTTCTTATTTCTCTGTTTAACCTAGTGTTACAAAAGATGGCGATATCCATCTAACGGTGCACATGAGTTTTGTATATTCACGGCAGGTTTAGATACAAATGTATCAGATTCTATTCTCCTAACAATTGGTTAGTCTTCCTAGAGGTTTGTTTGTTTAGAACCAATCCATAATCTTTGTTTACTGAGATTAAACACACCCCTTCGTAAAGAATCCAATAATAGCCAGGAGACACAGGTGTCAGGTAGTCCTGATGAGGCCCTAGCTTTCGCTCAGCATTGTGGGGCGAAACGCGCATCGACAGACACCGACTTACAGTCTACTCAAGTTCGGAAAAGTTTCATGGAGGCTACCATCCGCTATCCGATACAGTCGAGATCCCCATGAGCAAAGGTGATACGACTCTGTAAAGTGGAAGCAGAAAGCAGTCTGACGTCGGAAGTACCTGTCCCGACTCTGCACGTAACCTCATTGTTATACCCGAACCAGAGACTGAAGTTTTCATTAGCGGTTGTAAAGAGGATCCGGAGGAATGAAGACTCTAGCAAGTATCAGACACTTGTGAAAGTTGTTTTGATGGTATTCAAGAGCCTAAATACAGATACCCAGACCGCTGCTCACCACAGTTTCCTGGAAAGCTGCGCTTGTCGTGGGTTACAAGTAACAACAGAATTTGGTTTGTAACAAAGTATCGTATATCTATGCTAGTCAGAGAGGACGTCTTTACCTCGGAGCCCTAGCATAGGAGTCCTGTTGAAAAGGTTTTGATTATAAGCAAGAAAAGAGTTTCTGAAAATTCTCCTTTAAACACTCTCTCCTTCACCTGGAGCCTGGGCCCAGGCATAAACGGACTTCTTATGAACCTGTGATTTTTCTTATCCCTGAACCATAAGGAGGACTTTAAAACAGGTCGTATATATGATTATAAGTCATTCTGTTTGGTTAATAGCTATTACTCTCTGCTTGCATGAATCAATAGAATTTTGTTACACTGTTGCTGCTTTAGCAGTTCACTTAAATATATTACGTTTGGTATTTAGTTTATAATATCCCACTGCAGTGGTAGTAATATATTTTCTAGTACCTAGACAAGATGCAAATGTCTTTTCAGTACAATTATCCTAACTTGTGTGCATACGTGTATGTGTCTCTTGATAGCTTCCGGCCAAACACCTAACTGGGTAAAATGAAGTGCTATTGAGTGCTGAAATCCCCCACCTTTACACAGTATCTCATATAGCTCTACTGTGGCACTTTATCTTTTCTAATACGTTCTGAAGTTATAATTGTTTTTGGGGGTCTGCACCTGATCTTGAAACGGTTAATACCGCCTAGATTTTTAAACAAATATTTTTGCTGTGGAAAGCTCCATATCCTGTTAATCAGGAAGGTCCTGGCAATCCTCTCCCAGCATTCTTTCTGTAACATATGTATATATGTATGTGTTATGTATATAAAGAACTATAAAACTCAACATTTGGATTTGAGGAAAGATTATATAGTCAATGTTGTTTAAAAATGTATAACTTGAAGAGGGGAACTCAGAGCTGGTTCTATAGAGACAAACAATAGTTATGTTTATTTGCTTCCCTTTTTCTTCCTCTTATTATAGAGCTATTTTCTTTAAATATAACTTGAATGTAATGTGCCTCTTATTTCTATATAGTGCCCTGCATGGCATTAATGTATTGTATATCAGTTGTTGATTTAATGATTTTATATATATATTAAAAAAAAAAAAAAAAAATATTATTTTTTTTAAAAAGTCAAAATTAATTATTCAGATAGAGCACTGGTTTTCAAACCTGTCCTCTGGACTCCCCAACAGAACAGATTTTCAGGATTACCTTGGGTGAGAGCAGGTAAAATAACTAGGTTTACTAATCAGCTAATTATTTCACCTATGCTCTAGTTCAGATATTCTCAAAATCTGGCCTGTTAGGGAGGCTTGAGGACAGGTTTGAAAACCAGTGAGATAGAACATGCAATTTTAAACAACTTTCCAATTTACTTCCATTATCTAATTTGCTTCCTCCTCTTGGTATCTTTTGTTAAAGGGACACTCAAGTCAAAATAAACGTTTTAGATTCAGACAGAGCATGCAGTTTTAAGACATAATCACATTTTGCACAGTCTTTTTTTTATTTTTTTATTAAATATTTTTATTGAAATTCACAGGTATACAAAAATCACAATCAAGTTACAGTGTCATATGACATAAATGATTAGTTGTCGTACATCAAGATATCAGATGAAAAAGATAAATTTTCCATAAATACCTAGTGAATCCATTTATACATTTCTTTAAAACTTAACTTTTTAGAAAACGTGACATCCTAGGCTAAACATTTGTCCTAGGATGGAGAGCTTTTTAGTTTGAAAATAGAGAACAAGAATAAACAATAACAACAAAACAAACTTTGCTATGCATCATATCAGATCACCTGTCCAGTATGAAAAAAGCATGTTACATCCCAGGTTACAATACATCCTCAATTCAGTCCAAACACCTCCCCCGTGTGGTCCCTCTACCAGATGTTCCACTCTCCCCTTATGACTGCCTCCAACATGTATATCGTATTTTTAAACGGATAGAGCACTCGCCTCTGGGTAAGGAGATCTAGCGACTCCAAAAAGAGTCTCCATTTTACAATGAAACGAGCAACTCTGGTGTCAACATCATACAAGGTATCACATTGTTCATACATCAAAGATTTCAGTAACATTTGCTTTAAGAAACTAACAGAGGGAGGATTAACATTTAACCATTTACGAAAGATGCACTTTCTTGCCAAGAGTATGACATTAATCAAAAGTTTCTTATCTCGTCTTGGAACTGCTAATTGCTCTAAGAATATCACTTGACTGGGAGTAAGCGTGATGGGAGCGCGCATAATTCTGGAGAACCAAAAGGACACCTGGTTCCAATATCTACGAATTTTGGGGCAGTACCACAGATAGTGTAAAAAGTCAGGGTTAGGGTAAGAGCATTTTCCACATACATTTGAGAAGTCTGCCCTCCACTTACTCAGTCTACTAGGTGTGAGGTAGTCCTGATAGATAACCCGTATTTGAGACTCCCTAAGGTCGGCTGCCAAGGTCGCCGACCAGGTAAGAGTGAGGCTGTCTAGTATGGTCTTTTCAGAGGAGATCGTCTGTAGCTTTTTACGCCAGTTGTCTAAAAGATAGGGTAGCATAGTGGCTGCTTTTGAGTTTATGAGTGCATTATAAATTGAGGATATAGTGTAGTTGTGCTATGGTGCGTGCCAGCGGAGGGGTGACCCAGAATGTCGCGCAGTGCTGTAAGATGTGATTTATATAATGTATGGCCTGAAAGTAGGCAAATCTGTTGGTATAGGGGATTAGGAACTTTCTGCATAACTCGTCAAAGGGCAAGACTGTCTTAGCTGAGTGATCTAACATTTTATCTAGATTGTCAACACCCAGAGCTTTCCAAGTCTGGAAGACAGGGTATAGCGTGCCAGGGTGGAATCTCGGATTACCTGTCAGGGGAAGGTATTTGGTGTGACCGGGGTCCCACCCAAGGGCTTTGGTCAAAGATCTCCACCCAAGGAGCACATCTCTAAACATCGGGTGGGTAACTATATTCGCAGGGAGCTCTGATAGGGTGGCATGCGGGAGGAAAGCAGGGGATATTTGAGGCAAGGAAGCTTCTTCTAAGTGGGTACTAGAGAAATGCTGGGTGTTTAGTGTCCAGTCTAATGCCAGTTTTGCCAGGGAGGCCCAGTTATAGTATACTAAGTTCGGCAACCCCAGTCCCCCACGCGAGTAAGGGAGATAGAGTTTATGTGCCCCAATACATGGCTTACCACCCCTCCACAGGAAGGTTCTGATTGTAGTATTTAAGAAGGCCACATCTTTGCACAGTCTTTTTATATACACACTCACAAGCTCACAGGGTATACGTATACTAGTCTGTGATTGGCTGATGTCTGTCACATGATACAGAGGCCTGGAAAATAGGAGAAAAAAGAAATTTGCCAAAACAAATAATAATCTACTGTTTATTGTGTTATTGTTTTGTCTTTTTATTATGTACTTGTTAATTAAGTGATTGTACTGCATTTAGTGGTCCTTTAAAAAGAATGCCTAGCTAGGATTAGGAGCAGCAATGCACTACTGGGAGCTAGCTGCTGATTGGCTGCTGCACATACAGGGAGTGCAGAATTATTAGGCAAGTTGTATTTTTGAGGATTAATTTTATTATTGAACTACAACCATGTTCTCAATGAACCCAAAAAACTAATTAATATCAAAGCTGAATAGTTTTGGAAGTAGTTTTTAGTTTGTTTTTAGTTATAGCTATTTTAGGGGGATATCTGTGTGTGCAGGTGACTATTACTGTGCATAATTATTAGGCAACTTAACAAAAAACAAATATATACCCATTTCAATTATTTATTTTTACCAGTGAAACCAATATAACATCTCAACATTCACAAATATACATTTCTGACATTCAAAAACAAAACAAAAACAAATCAGTGACCAATATAGCCACCTTTCTTTGCAAGGACACTCAAAAGCCTGCCATCCATGGATTCTGTCAGTGTTTTGATCTGTTCACCATCAACATTGCGTGCAGCAGCAACCACAGCCTCCCAGACACTGTTCAGAGAGGTGTACTGTTTTCCCTCCTTGTAAATCTCACATTTGATGATGGACCACAGGTTCTCAATGGGGTTCAGATCAGGTGAACAAGGAGGCCATGTCATTAGATTTTCTTCTTTTATACCCTTTCTTGCCAGCCACGCTGTGGAGTACTTGGACGCGTGTGATGGAGCATTGTCCTGCATGAAAATCATGTTTTTCTTGAAGGATGCAGACTCCTTCCTGTACCACTGCTTGAAGAAGGTGTCTTCCAGAAACTGGCAGTAGGACTGGGAGTTGAGCTTGACTCCATCCTCAACCCGAAAAGGCCCCACAAGCTCATCTTTGATGATACCAGCCCAAACCAGTACTCCACCTCCACCTTGCTGGCGTCTGAATCGGACTGGAGCTCTCTGCCCTTTACCAATCCAGCCACGGGCCCATCCATCTGGCCCATCAAGACTCACTCTCATTTCATCAGTCCATAAAACCTTAGAAAAATCAGTCTTGAGATATTTCTTGGCCCAGTCTTGACGTTTCAGCTTGTGTGTCTTGTTCAGTGGTGGTCGTCTTTCAGCCTTTCTTACCTTGGCCATGTCTCTGAGTATTGCACACCTTGTGCTTTTGGGCACTCCAGTGATGTTGCAGCTCTGAAATATGGCCAAACTGGTGGCAAGTGGCATCTTGGCAGCTGCACGCTTGACTTTTCTCAGTTCATGGGCAGTTATTTTGCGCCTTGGTTTTTCCACACGCTTCTTGCGACCCTGTTGACTATTTTGAATGAAACGCTTGATTGTTCGATGATCACGCTTCAGAAGCTTTGCAATTTTAAGAGTGCTGCATCCCTCTGCAAGATATCTCACTATTTTTGACTTTTCTGAGCCTGTCAAGTCCTTCTTTTGACCCATTTTGCCAAAGGAAAGGAAGTTGCCTAATAATTATGCACACCTGATATAGGGTGTTGATGTCATTAGACCACACCCCTTCTCATTACAGAGATGCACATCACCTAATATGCTTAATTGGTAGTAGGCTTTCGAGCCTATACAGCTTGGAGTAAGACAACATGCATAAAGAGGATGATGTGGTCAAAATACTCATTTGCCTAATAATTCTGCACTCCCTGTATATGCCTCTTGTCGCTGGCTCACCAGATGTGCTCAGCTAGCTGCCAGTAGTGAATTTCTGCTCCTTTTAAAGGATACCAAGAGAATAAAGTAAATTTGATAGTAGAAGTAAATCAGAAAGTTGTTTAAAATTGTATAGTCTGTCTCAAACGTGAAAGAAACATTTTTGGTTTATGTCCCTTCAAGGTTTATTTCTCAAATTTGTTTATATTATAACATTTTGCTGTGAAGAAGAGACATGTTATTTATACAGACACAAATTCATAGGTTTGAGAACTAGAAAACCAATAATATGTGATAATATCTCATAGATAGAAAAAAATGCCCAATGCCCCCAATGTTATTTTTTCTCAAAAAGCAGTTTATTTTAAAAAAAACCTATTTTATTAGAAAACTTCTGATTTAACCCCTTAGTGACCAGACCACTTTTCAATTTGTTGACCATCTGGGACCAAGGCTATTTTTGCATTTCTGCGATGTTTGTATTTAACTGTAATTTTCCTCTTACTCATTTACTGTACCCACACATATTATATACTGTTTTTCTCGCCATTAAATGGACTTTCTAAAGATACCATTTTTTTCATCATATCTTATAATTTACTATAAAAAAAAATATAAAATATGAGGAAAAAATGAAAAAAAATGCACTTTTTCTAACTTTGAGCCCCAAAATCTCTTACACATCTACAACCACCATAAAATACCAATGCTAAACAGTTTCTAAATTTTGTCCTGAGTTTATAAATACCCAATGTTTACATGTTCTTTGCTTTTTTTGCAAGTTATAGGGCAATAAGTACAAGTAGCACTTTGCTATTTCAAAACCATGTTTTTTCAAAATTGGCGATAGTTACATTGTAACACCAATATCTGTCATGAATCCCTGAATAACCCTTCAAATGTATATATTTTTTAAAAGAAGACAACCTAAGGTATTAAACTTGGGGTATTTTGACTTTTTTCATGCAACCATTTTACCACCAATCTATGCCAAAGTTTGGGGGGGAAAAAAAAATAATTTGATTTTTTGACAAAATAGCAATTTAAGAATACATTTACTGATAATATTAAGGGTTACTGCCAAATAACACCCTCATATGTCTTCAGCAGCATCTCCTGGGTACAGTGATACCACCCATGTATAGGTGTGTCGGGTTCTCGGGGGGCTAAATGCTCTTATTTTTAGGGAGCGCATTCCAGTTTTTCAACTTGGAATTTTCACATCGGTCATCATGCACCCATGTCCTATTTGGGACATTTCTGAAGCTGGTCAATGGAATTTACCCCCATCAAACCATATATTTTTGAAAAGTAGACACCCTAGGGTATTTCAAATGCTTGTATTTTAACACTTTCCATGCACTAATTCAACCACCAGTCTTTGTCAAACTTTTGGGTAGTCATTATTTTGTGTTATTTTTCACACACATTGTACTTTAGGCATGGATTCTCAGTTCCTGTTATGTGTTACTGCCAAAAAAAACCTCAATATGTGTTCAACAACATCTCCTGAGTACAGTGATACCACCCATGTATAGGTGTGTCGGGTTCTCTGGGGGCTAAAAGGCCTTAATTTTAGGAAGCGCATTCCAGTTTTTCAACTTGGAATTTTCACATCGGTCATCATGCACCCATGTCCTATTTGGGACATTTCTGAAGCTGGCCAATGGAATTTACCCCCATCAAACCATATATTTTTGAAAAGTAGACACCCTAGGGTATTTCAAATGCTGGTATTTTAACACTTTCCATGCACTAATTCAACCACCAGTCTTTGTCAAACTTTTGGGTAGTCATTTTTTTTGTGTTATTTTTCACACACATTGTATTTTAGGCATGGATTCTCAGTTCCTGTTATGTGTTACTGCCAAAAAGCACCTCAATATGTGTTCAACAACATCTCCTGAGTACAGCGATACCACCTATGTATAGGTGTGTTGGGTTCTCTGGGGGCTAGAAGGCCTTATTTTTAGGAAGCGCATTCCAGTTTTTCAACTTGGAATTTTCACATCGGTCATCATGCACCCATGTCCTATTTGGGACATTTCTGAAGCTGGTCAATGGAATTTACCCCCATCAAACCATATATTTTTGAAAAGTAGACACCCTAGGGTATTTCAAATGCTTGTATTTTAACACTTTCCATGCACTAATTCAACCACCAGTCTTTGTCAAACTTTTGGGTAGTCATTATTTTGTGTTATTTTTCACACACATTGTACTTTAGGCATGGATTCTCAGTTCCTTTTATGTGTTACTACCAAAAAAAACCTCAATATGTGTTCAACAACATCTCCTGAGTACAGTGATACCACCCATGTATAGGTGTGTCGGGTTCTCTGGGGGCTAAAAGGCCTTAATTTTAGGAAGCGCATTCCAGTTTTTCAACTTGGAATTTTCACATCGGTCATCATGCACCCATGTCCTATTTGGGACATTTCTGAAGCTGGTCAATGGAATTTACCCCCATCAAACCATATATTTTTGAAAAGTAGACACCCTAGGGTATTTCAAATGCTTGTATTTTAACACTTTCCATGCACTAATTCAACCACCAGTCTTTGTCAAACTTTTGGGTAGTCATTATTTTGTGTTATTTTTCACACACATTGTACTTTAGGCATGGATTCTCAGTTCCTGTTATGTGTTACTACCAAAAAAACCCTCAATATGTGTTCAACAACATCTCCTGAGTACAGTGATACCACCCATGTATAGGTGTGTCGGGTTCTCTGGGGGCTAAAAGGCCTTAATTTTAGGAAGCGCATTCCAGTTTTTCAACTTGGAATTTTCACATCGGTCATCATGCACCCATGTCCTATTTGGGACATTTCTGAAGCTGGCCAATGGAATTTACCCCCATCAAACCATATATTTTTGAAAAGTAGACACCCTAGGGTATTTCAAATGCTGGTATTTTAACACTTTCCATGCACTAATTCAACCACCAGTCTTTGTCAAACTTTTGGGTAGTCATTTTTTTTGTGTTATTTTTCACACACATTGTATTTTAGGCATGGATTCTCAGTTCCTGTTATGTGTTACTGCCAAAAAGCACCTCAATATGTGTTCAACAACATCTCCTGAGTACAGCGATACCACCTATGTATAGGTGTGTTGGGTTCTCTGGGGGCTAGAAGGCCTTATTTTTAGGAAGCGCATTCCAGTTTTTCAACTTGGAATTTTCACATCGGTCATCATGCACCCATGTCCTATTTGGGACATTTCTGAAGCTGGTCAATGGAATTTACCCCCATCAAACCATATATTTTTGAAAAGTAGACACCCTAGGGTATTTCAAATGCTTGTATTTTAACACTTTCCATGCACTAATTCAACCACCAGTCTTTGTCAAACTTTTGGGTAGTCATTATTTTGTGTTATTTTTCACACACATTGTACTTTAGGCATGGATTCTCAGTTCCTTTTATGTGTTACTACCAAAAAAAACCTCAATATGTGTTCAACAACATCTCCTGAGTACAGTGATACCACCCATGTATAGGTGTGTCGGGTTCTCTGGGGGCTAAAAGGCCTTAATTTTAGGAAGCGCATTCCAGTTTTTCAACTTGGAATTTTCACATCGGTCATCATGCACCCATGTCCTATTTGGGACATTTCTGAAGCTGGTCAATGGAATTTACCCCCATCAAACCATATATTTTTGAAAAGTAGACACCCTAGGGTATTTCAAATGCTTGTATTTTAACACTTTCCATGCACTAATTCAACCACCAGTCTTTGTCAAACTTTTGGGTAGTCATTATTTTGTGTTATTTTTCACACACATTGTACTTTAGGCATGGATTCTCAGTTCCTGTTATGTGTTACTACCAAAAAAACCCTCAATATGTGTTCAACAACATCTCCTGAGTACAGTGATACCACCCATGTATAGGTGTGTCGGGTTCTCTGGGGGCTAAAAGGCCTTAATTTTAGGAAGCGCATTCCATTTTTTCAACTTGGAATTTTCACATCGGTCATCATGCACCCATGTCTTATTTGGGACATTTCTGAAGCTGGTCAATGGAATTTACCCCCATCAAACCATATATTTTTGAAAAGTAGACACCCTAGGGTATTTCAAATGCTTGTATTTTAACACTTTCCATGCACTAATTCAACCACCAGTCTTTGTCAAACTTTTGGGTAGTCATTATTTTGTGTTATTTTTCACACACATTGTATTTAGGCATGGATTCTCAGTTCCTGTTATGTGTTACTGCCAAAAAAAACCTCAATATGTGTTCAACAACATCTCCTGAGTACAGTGATACCACCCATGTATAGGTGTGTCGGGTTCTCTGGGGGCTAAAAGGCCTTAATTTTAGGAAGCGCATTCCAGTTTTTCAACTTGGAATTTTCACATCGGTCATCATGCACCCATGTCCTATTTGGGACATTTCTGAAGCTGGTCAATGGAATTTACCCCCATCAAACCATATATTTTTGAAAAGTAGACACCCTAGGGTATTTCAAATGCTTGTATTTTAACACTTTCCATGCACTAATTCAACCACCAGTCTTTGTCAAACTTTTGGGTAGTCATTATTTTGTGTTATTTTTCACACACATTGTACTTTAGGCATGGATTCTCAGTTCCTGTTATGTGTTACTACCAAAAAAAACCCTCAATATGTGTTCAACAACATCTCCTGAGTACAGTGATTCCACCCATGTATAGGTGTGTCGGGTTCTCTGGGGGCTAAAAGGCCTTAATTTTAGGAAGCGCATTCCAGTTTTTCAACTTGGAATTTTCACATCGGTCATCATGCACCCATGTCCTATTTGGGACATTTCTGAAGCTGGTCAATGGAATTTACCCCCATCAAACCATATATTTTTGAAAAGTAGACACCCTAGGGTATTTCAAATGCTTGTATTTTAACACTTTCCATGCACTAATTCAACCACCAGTCTTTGTCAAACTTTTGGGTAGTCATTATTTTGTGTTATTTTTCACACACATTGTACTTTAGGCATGGATTCTCAGTTCCTGTTATGTGTTACTGCCAAAAAAAACCTCAATATGTGTTCAACAACATCTCCTGAGTACAGTGATACCACCCATGTATAGGTGTGTCGGGTTCTCTGGGGGCTAAAAGGCCTTAATTTTAGGAAGCGCATTCCAGTTTTTCAACTTGGAATTTTCACATCGGTCATCATGCACCCATGTCCTATTTGGGACATTTCTGAAGCTGGTCAATGGAATTTACCCCCATCAAACCATATATTTTTGAAAAGTAGACACCCTAGGGTATTTCAAATGCTTGTATTTTAACACTTTCCATGCACTAATTCAACCACCAGTCTTTGTCAAACTTTTGGGTAGTCATTATTTTGTGTTATTTTTCACACACATTGTACTTTAGGCATGGATTCTCAGTTCCTGTTATGTGTTACTGCCAAAAAAAACCTCAATATGTGTTCAACAACATCTCCTGAGTACAGTGATACCACCCATGTATAGGTATGTCGGGTTCTCTGGGGGCTAAAAGGCCTTAATTTTAGGAAGCGCATTCCAGTTTTTCAACTTGGAATTTTCACATCGGTCATCATGCACCCATGTCCTATTTGGGACATTTCTGAAGCTGGTCAATGGAATTTACCCCCATCAAACCATATATTTTTGAAAAGTAGACACCCTAGGGTATTTCAAATGCTTGTATTTTAACACTTTCCATGCACTAATTCAACCACCAGTCTTTGTCAAACTTTTGGGTAGTCATTATTTTGTGTTATTTTTCACACACATTGTATTTTAGGCATGGATTCTCAGTTCCTGTTATGTGTTACTGCCAAAAAATCCTCAATATGTGTTCAACAACATCTCCTGAGTACAGTGATACCACCCATGTATAGGTGTGTCGGGTTCTCTGGGGGCTAAAAGGCCTTAATTTTAGGAAGCGCATTCCAGTTTTTCAACTTGGAATTTTCACATCGGTCATCATGCACCCATGTCCTATTTGGGACATTTCTGAAGCCGGTCAATGAAATTTACCCCCATAAAACCATATATTTTTGAGAAGTAGACCCCCTAGGGTATTTGAAATGCTGGTATTTTCACACTTTCCATGAACTTATTTAACCACCAGTCTTTGTCAAACTTTTGGGTAGTCATTTTTTTGTGTTATTTTTCACACACATTGTACTTTAGGCATGGATTCTCAGTTCCTGTTATGTGTTTACTGCCAAAAAACACCTCAATATGTGTTCAACAACATCTCCTGAGTACAGTGATACCACCCATGTATAGGTGTGTTGGGTTCTCTGGGGGCTAGAAGGCCTTATTTTTAGGAAGCGCATTCCATTTTTTACACTTCCCATTTTCACATCCCATGCACCCATGTTCTATTTAAGACATTTCTGAAGCCGGCCAATGTAATTTACCCCCATAAAACCATATATTTTTGAAAAGTAGACATCCTAGGGTATTTCAAATGCAGGTGTTTTAACACTTTCCATACACTAATTCAACCACTAGTCTTTGTCAAACTATTGGGCATTCATTTCTTTGTGTTATTTTTCACATACATTGTACTTTAGACATGGATTCACAGCTCCTGTTATGTGTTACTACCAAAGAAGACACCAATATGTGGTCACCAACATCTCCTGAGTTCAGTGATACCACCTATGCATAGGTTTGGTGGCTTGTTTGGGCGGTGCAATGCCAAATGTCTGACATGTGTTTGTGATTTTTTTTCACATTTAACATATTTTCTTTGCCTATCGTCTTTTTTTGGGGGTCTTTTAACATACCCCAATTTATTTGTTTTCCATAAATGTGATTATATTTAAAAAGTTGACCCCCCAAGGTATTATACATGGAGTGGTTTGATGACTTTGATGCAACCGTTTTAGCCCAAAAAATTGGAGAAAGTATATGGTGGTAATTTTTCAATTTTCATTGTTACAGACACATTGCTTTTTTACTATGATTTAGGAGAGACTGTTGTAAGTTATTGCAAAAGAATACTTTAGGTTGTTTTCTGCAAGGCACCCTGAGTACACCTATGCCCCCCATGCATAGGTTTGCCAGGATTTTGGGAAGGTTATGTTACATGATTTTAGTTATTAAAAATGAGAGTATTTCTTCTGATAGGCCTATCTTTAGTTTGGGGCCTATCACATACCCCACTTTTATTTATTGCATTCAAAGTGTATATTTTTTAAATGTTGACACCCCAAGGTATTGTATATGGTGTGCTTTGATGCCTTTGAAGCAACCGTTTTAGCCCAAAAAATTGGAGAAAGTATATGGTGGTAATTTTTCAATTTTCATTTTTACACACACATTGCTTTTTGACTATGATTTAGGAGAGATTGTTGTAAGTTATTGCAAAAGAATACTTCAGGTTGTTTTCTGCAAGGCACCCTGAGTACACCTATGCCCCCCATGCATAGGTTTGCCAGGATTTTGGGAAGGTTATGTTACAATTTTATGACTTGTGATTTTAGTTATTAAAAATGAGAGTATTTCTTCTGATAGGCCTATCTTTAGTTTGGGGCCTATCGCATACCCCACTTTTATTTATTGCATTCAAAGTGTATATTTTTTAAATGTTGACACCCCAAGGTATTGTATATGGTGTGCTTTGATGCCTTTGAAGCAACCGTTTTAGCCCAAAAAATTGGAGAAAGTATATGGTGGTAATTTTTCAATTTTCATTTTTACAGACACATTGCTTTTTGACTATGATTTAGGAGAGATTGTTGTAAGTTATTGCAAAATAATACTTCAGGTTGTTTTCTGCAAGGCACCCTGAGTACACCTATGCCCCCCATGCATAGGTTTGCCAGGATTTTGGGAAGGTTATGTTACAATTTTATGACTTGTGATTTTAGTTATTAAAAATGAGAGTATTTCTTCTGATAGGCCTATCTTTAGTTTGGGGCCTATCGCATACCCCACTTTTATTTATTGCATTCAAAGTGTATATTTTTTAAATGTTGACACCCCAAGGTATTGTATATGGTGTGCTTTGATGCCTTTGAAGCAACCGTTTTAGCCCAAAAAATTGGAGAAAGTGTATGGTGGTAATTTTTCAATTTTCATTTTTACAGACACATTGCTTTTTGACTATAATTTAGGAGAGACTGTTGTAAGTTATTACAAAAACATACTTCAGGTTGTTTTCTGCAAGGCACCCTGAGAACACCTATGTCCCCCATGCATAGGTTTGACAGGGGTTTTGGTTAAAAAAAAAACAGGCCCAATTTTAGAAAAAAATAGAGTAGTGAAATGTAAAAATCTGGCACAGTAAAAGTAAAAAAAACAAAAAAACATCTAACTATAAACATAACCAAAAAAAATATATATATATGTAACAGCAAATGTATTTATTTTTTTTAAAAATTGACCATTGTATGGTACCGCTTGAAGCAGTCCCCAATGCAGAGTGCAGGCTGTCCAGGGCAATCAGGACAGTAATATATGGTGTCCCTTCTCTTCCCCCTCTTGGTACAGACTCTGCATTTTTTTTGTGGTTTCTGCTTTGTGGCATTAGGGGGGATTTTAAAAATAAAATGGGTAGCCCCAACTCTGCTCTCTCCCATCACCGCCCGGGGAGCAGGTGCATCATGGTACAAAATCCCCGTAATAATCTGGAGCTGAAACTGTAAAAAAGTCTTTTTAACTCTGGGGTTTGCTTTTTTGAACAACAAAAAAGCGTTGTGGGTTGCAATCTGCATTAGGTAAATTGCAACCTTTTTGTACCAGGCCCTTGTCTTCCGCATAATTAGATAGGGCTGCAGCAGCTGATCAGCCAGATCAACCCCACCCATATGCCGGTTATAAGACTTGATGCACACTGGCTTCCTTATGATCTCAGCTCTGCCACGTACAGAAACCGCCACCGTCCTCTCTGTGTGGATGGTGGTAAGAAGGTATACATCCTTCTTGTCTCTGTACTTCAGTGCCAACAGCTCCTCTTGGCGCAGAGCTGAGGTCTCCCCCCTTCGTAGCCGGGTGCGTACAAGCTGTCCTGGGAAACCTGCGCGGTTCTTTTTAATTGTACCGCAAGCTACTGTATCAAAGCAATACAGTAGCTTGAACAAAAGGACACTTGTATAAAAATTGTCTAAGTACAAGTGATACCCTTTGTTCATTAGGGGTAATATCAGGTCCCAGACAATCTTGCCAGTGGTTCCCATATGTTCTGGGCAACCTGGAGGGTCAAGGTGGCTATCCTTTCCCTCATACACCCGGAAGGCCTGAGTATACCCAGTCTCGCTGTCACAGAGCTTATACACCTTTACCCCATATCTGGAGCGTTTGGAAGGAATATACTGCTTGAATCCCAGCCTTCCCTTATACTTCATTAGGGATTCATCAACGCATATATTCCTTCCAGGTGTATAAGCCTCTGCAAACCTGGCAGAAAAGTGGGTTATCAGGGGGCGGATTTTATACAGCCTGTCAAATTGGGGATGCTCCCTAGGGGGGCACAGGCTGTTGTCGCTGAAGTGCATGAAATGCAGAATCATTTCATACCTCTTCCTCGACATAGTCTGGGAGAAAATGGGGGTAGAGCAGATGGGGCTAGTACTCCAGTAGGAGCGAATGGAGGGTTTCTTTATGATGCCCATCAGCATAGTCAATGCCCAGAATTTTTTGAATTCTGGCACATTGATGGGGGCCCATTGCTGCTTTGCCAAATATGTTCCAGGCTTTGCAGCACGGAACTGATGGGCATATAAATTAGTTTGGGCGACAATGTTCCCCAATATATCATCGCCCAGAAACACTTCCAGAAACTGCTGGGGGCTAAAACCTGCCACATCTATATTTATGCCAGCATTTGCTGTGAAGGGTGGGATATCTGGCCTCTGGAGATGAGGCGTTACCCACTCCTCAGCAGCAATGGCAGCAACACGCCTCCTTCTGGCAGGGGGGCTAGCAGGGGGGCTGGCAGGGGGGCTGGCAGGGGGGCTAGCAGCCACAGATACATCACTATCAGTTGAGACTGCATCTAGTGATGTATCTGAGCACATGGCAGGGTCAAAATTGGGGTCTGAGTCAGAAATAGAGGCATCTGACTCTGACGCAAGGATGGCATACGCCTCCTCAGCACTATATCTTTTCTGTGACATTTTTGTATCACAGAAAACAATTACTAAAAAAAATTAAATTAACTAAATTAATTAACTAAATTAACTAGCAAAAAAGTACAGCTATGCTACTGCCAGTGATTTATAGCGATCACTGGCAAGCTAGAGGTTAATGGCTCTGAAAATTAAATTAAATTAACTAAATTAATTAACTAAATTAACTAGCAAAAAAGTGCACCTTTGCTACTGCCAGTGATATATAGCGATCACTGGCAAGCTAGGGGTTAATGGCTCTGAAAATTAAATTAAATTAACTAAATGTTTCTGAAAAGAGCCTTTGGGTTTTTAAAAAATTACAACAACAAAATTAACCCCTAAAAAAATGCACAGACAGCAAAATGCAGCAAAAAAAAAAGTGCACCTTTGCTACTGCCAGTGATATATAGCGATCACTGGCAAGCTAGGGGTTAATGGCTCTGAAAATTAAATTAAATTAACTAAATGTTTCTGAAAAGAGCCTTTGGGTTTTTAAAAAATTACAACAACAAAATTAACCCCTAAAAAAATGCACAGACAGCAAAATGCAGCAAAAAAAAAAGTGCACCTTTGCTACTGCCAGTGATATATAGCGATCACTGGCAAGCTAGGGGTTAATGGCTCTGAAAATTAAATTAAATTAACTAAATGTTTCTGAAAAGAGCCTTTGGGTTTTTTAAAAATTACAACAACAAAATTAACCCCTAAAAAAACGCACAGACAGCAAAATGCAGCAAAAAAAAAGTGCACCTATGTTACTGCCAGTGATATATAGTGATCACTGGCAAGCTAGGGGTTAATGGCTCTGAAAAGAGCCTTTGGTTCTATATTTTTTAACAAATAAAAGAAATAAATCTCTCTCTCTGCTAAATACAGGTCTCTCTCTCTCTCCAACAAAATGGCAAGTGAGGAGAGGGAGGGAGATCCACACTGATCATAGTCAATATTTACAAATATTGACATGATCAGACAAATGGGGTATTTTATTATTATTTTTTTTTTTAGGGTGGGAGGCTCAGATTGGGTGACCCTAGCTTGCCCCTATGATGATGCAGGCTAGGGACACCCCCAGAGGCCCCATGATGCACTGGGCATCGCCATCTTGGATGCCTAGTGAAGGGGGAGGGGGGGGGGCTATTTAGGGCTTTTTTTTTTTTTATTCGTTTTTTTTTTTATTATTATTTTTATTTTAATTTATAACTAACTAAGTGCCTCGACCCACCGAGGCACTTAGCAAACAAGCAGAGCATCGGAAGCGTGTCCGATCGCTTCCGATGCTCTGAAACACTGCCGGGCTCCACGTGGAGCGAAACCGGAAGTGATCACTCGTGGGGGAGTGATCAATCCGGTCCCGGCACTCGGGAACAGTATTGCAGGATGCCTAGACCTCAAGGCAAGCCTGCAATACTGTTAGAGCAGCTGGAAGCGATTTCGATCGCTTCCAGTGCTCTGTTAAACCGACGACGTATGCCATACGTCCTCGGTCGTTAAGTGCTTTTTTTTTGAGGACGTATGGCATACGTCGTCGGTCGTTAAGGGGTTAAAGCAACATGAAACCCAACAAATTTCTTTCATGATTTAGATAGAACATACAATTTTAAACAACTTTCCAGTCTACTTCTATTATTTAATTTGCTTCATTCTCTTGTTATCCTTTGGTGAAAGGTTTATCTATGTAAGCTCAGGAGCAGCAAAGAACCTAGGTTCTAGCTGCTGATTGGTGGCTGCATATATATACCAATTGTCATTGGCTCACCCATGTGTTCAGTTAGAAACCAGTAGTGCATTGCTGCTCCTTCAACAAATGATACCAAGAGAATTAAGCAAATGTGATAATAGAAATAAATTGGAAAGTTGTTTAAAATTGTATGTTCTACCTAAATCATAAAAGAAAAAAATTGGGTTTCCTGTCCATTTAATCTTATGCTTATTGGATGTAGGTACTATGTCACAGGATACTTTGCTCACATACTCCGTTGACTTGATGCCTACATCTGACCTTCTGCCTCATGCTGCTGGCCTCTCTGTCAGCTTTGACAGCTAAGACTGCAGCCAGGGGCTGAAGGCATCAGCCTTCATATGTTAAGGGAGTGCTGATCGTGCTTCCTTTACCATATTAAGGCAAATCGCTGATGCAGACAGTGACATCGGCTTGTGGTGATGCCGTGGGTGGTTTAGGAAGCCTCCAGTCAGAATTATCAAGTTTCAACCTTTTTCAGTTGTCTTCCCTTATCAAAAGCATTGGGCACAGATGCTCTTTGGCAGAAGTGGGACTTTCCTCATCTGCAGTTGATTCCCCGTTTCCTGCGGAGAATAAAGATGGAACAGGCTACATTCATTCCAAACATTCTTTTTTGGCCTTGCAGGCCTTGGTTTCCGTTGCTCCTGTATCTTGTTCTGGTCCTGTTCTTTCATGGCCAGACAGAACTAGAAGGGGGCTCTGTATGAGGGTTACCTATATTCAGGTAGCCAGCGGAGTGGTCAGTTCTCTCCACACCCCTTTGGGAGGGGGTTCTCACTGGTGCCGCTATCTATCTATCTATCTATCTATCTATCTGTCTGTCTATACAACCACCATTTACGATCAGCACTCTTACAGGATTTACTGGAGCCTGGTCAAATCTTGAATCATGCATCCATTAATGACTCAGCTCATCTTTAACTTTTCAACACATTTACTATATCCAATGTTTTGGCCCCTGTATATATTTTACAATATATATATATATATATATATATATATATATATATACTTGGGCTTTAGTGCAGTTGATCTAGTGCAGTGCCCGGTTAGCGTGTGCACGATAATAAAAATGCTTTTAGTACCGCACCCCATAGAAGTTTATGAGAGGGAATTAGTGCAGTCTCTATATCCTACGTCCTGAAGTTAGCGCGTCTGAGTCTTTCACTCAGACTCTAACTTTTTTTACTTTTAACTTGTAATACCAGCGCTAATCCGGCCGTGATAATTTTTTAACTTAAAGGGATACTGAACCCAAATTTTTTCTTTCATGATTCAGATAGAGCATGCAATTTTAAGCAACTTTCTAATTTACTTCTGTTATCAATTTTTCTTCGTTCTCTTGCTATCTTTATTTGAAAAAGAAGGCATCTAAGCTAAGGAGCCAGCAATTTGTTGGTTCAGTACAATGGACAGCACTTGTTTATTGGTGCTGTCCAATCAGCAAGGGCAACCCAGGTTGTTCACCAAAAATGGGCCGGCATCTAAACTTACATTTTTGCTTTTTCAAATAAACATACCAAGAGAATAAAGAAAATTTGATAATAGGAGTAAATTAGAAAGTTGCTTAAAATTGCATAATCTATCTGAATCACGAAAGAAAAAAATATGGGTTCAGTTTCCCTTTAAGCACAGTTATCGCTTAAGCGCGAAACAATAATAGCGCCCAACTTTAATTCAAGGTCATATTGTGTGTGAGGTACGTGAGTTACAGGTGAACAAGCACATATATTGTGTTTTAAGTACGAAGGTTACAGGTTAGTGTGCACATATTTTGTGTCTAAGATTCTTGGGTTACAGGTGAGTGTGCATAGTAAGTGTTATACTAAATAATTATCTCATGTATCAATAGTAATTTCTGTGTGTCCTTATGATTTTATTTATATATAAAGAGATATTGATGCGCCCCACCGACATTACAAACAACTTACACATACACGTGTATTCTCTCTTTACAGGCCATATGGGTGTGATACCTTCAGATAGCTCAGAGGTTGAGCACGAAGGAGAAAAGTATGTGTGTGATCACGTGAAGACTGAGGAGAATGAAGTTCCTATAAATACAGCTACAGGTGACTAGTGAAGATTCTGTGACGGCATCGTTTTGTCTCTTGTTGTAACAGTTATATATGCCCTCTATATATGGCAGCAGTGTTTGTCACGAGAGTTTACTGAGGTACGCTCAGGAGCATAATCTATATATGGCAGCAGGGCTTGTCATGAAAGCATACTGAGGTAGGCTCAGGAGCCTGCTCTATATATGGCAGCAGTGCTTGTCATGAGAGCATTCTGAAGTAGGCACAGGAGAGTGCTCTATATATGGAATAAGTGTTTGTAACTATGTGATACATACAGTGCTTCGGACATGTGCACGCTTCTGAGCATACTGAGGTATTGTATCATGTGATGGAGCTAAATTTGAACAAAGGATACCAAGAGAGAAAGGTAAATGTATTAACAGAACAAGCATTGCTTGCTTTTACTCTAGCTGTGTGCGTCTACAGACAACGTCACTGCGTGCAGCACTAAGGCATCTAATATTCTGTTACCGCTGGTTACATAAACTTATTATACACAATATGGTGCACTCACACATGCAGACATATACATATTTAGACATGTATATGTATGTATCTCTATATTAAATACCTTTTGTAGTCCAATCATCTGAGACCTCATGTCTCTGAGCCCTTATAGCTTTTTAATGCAATTTTTAAAATAATTTTATCAGTGTTATTATGAGTGTAACTGTACTTTTAAATATAATTTTGATGTGTTTTGTGCAACTTTTTAGTTGAGCATAACATTTAACCAGAGCTCTGAAATCACGCTATTCTGATGTGTGTTAAATTCAATTGCGCTCCAGCATACGCATTTTACTTTCAACCTTTAATGCGCATGCTACTTCCAACGTGAGCAAATAGCAGCGATAAACCCCTTTTTTTGCTTGCGCTCAACAGTTACCGTGCCACTCGTAATCTAGCCCTAAAATGGATCAAGGAGTTAGATACATACAAAATGACTACAATATTCAAAGCTGCTGGTTTATTTGGACCCATAGCTAGTCCCCTTTAACTCTTTAGATTGATTAGATTTTTTTTACTTGTGCTATTACAGTGAATTGTTTGTGTTTTTTTAATTATTTAAATTAACTTGTGCCAGCGTCTTTCCAATTAATCAATATAACTCATTGCTATAATTACATTTACTACAAAAAGTGCAATTAATACAAATCTAGATTATTTAGTACAAAACAAAAATATCCTTCAGCCTAAGTGTAAAAAAGAAAAAAAAAGGGAGGGAGGGAGGTGAGAAAAGTGTTGTCATTTATATAAGTTTGTGTTATACCCTAAACTGTGTACTATCAGGTAACTTCCTGCTGTAATTACAGGGCATCTAGAGGAAAACCCGGCCACTGGGCTATTAAATGTGAAGGAAGAGGATGAGACAGATTACATAAATAGTCATCAAACTGAAATACATTGGTCCCTCCCTGCCGGTGAGTAGTAATACGTGAGAGTCTGCCGGGGCTGTGCACACAGAAACTTATTGCTCTCCCTTGTAGTTTACTGTCTGGTTTATAAGCACAGATAACACAATTAGTTTAACCCTTGTTTAGTTCTTGTTGCAGTCTTATACTGGAATATAGTGGATCACAGCCTAGAACAGTGATGGCCAATTTCTTTGCACACAGGGTGGCGCAGGCCTATCTTTTAGAATCTTTAAAGGCTGCATAATCATTTATGGCATTTATACATACACAGACACACAAATATACACACATAAACAGTCACATACATATATTCACACATGTATGAAGAGATATCCAATCACATACACAGTCACACACATATATGGCACTGGTCTCAGCTCCTTCCAAGCGATGTTCTCTCGCGTGGTGCATGCCGAGCTTCCATCTCTCTTCAGCCACAACCCCACAGTAAAATGCCCACTCTGTGCCTTCACTGGTCTAGAATAAAGGCCTTACAGAGACAGTAAACTGTTTGAGGTTGTAATATAAACAGTTAATTATTTGTAGTAAAATAGACTTTGCAATGTACTTTCATGATTTATTTACAAGACTCCCCCCTAGTTTTCAAAGTTTTAAGCTCTCCTTAAAGGGACAGTCAAGTCCCGAAAAAACTTTCATGATTTAAATAGGGCATGTAATTTTAAACAACTTTCCAATTTACTTTTTCCACCAATTTTGTTCTCTTGGTATTCTTAGTTGAAAGCTAACATAGGAGGTTCATATGCTAATTTCTTAGATCTTGAAGACTACCTATAATCTGAATGCATTTTGACCACTAGAGGGCATTAGTTCATGTGTTTCATATAGATAACATTAAGCTCATGCACGTGAAGTTACCCTGGAGTGAGCACTGATTGGCTAAAATGCAAGTCTATCAAAAGAACTGAAAAAATGGGTCAGTTTGCAGAGGCTTAGATACACGGTAATTACAGAGGTAAAACGGGTATTATTATAACTGTGCCGGTTATGCAAAACTGGGGAATGGGTAACAAAGGGATTATCTATCTTTTTAAACAATAATAATTCTGGTGTTGACTGTCCCTTTAAAGACTCAACTGTTCAAAGCTGCATACAATATATGTTATGTTACTCGCCCATCTGTTTGTAGATTACATTCATGAGAGCTGATTTACAACAGTACAACTCTCGGCAAGGCCCTTTACACTTTTGTCTCCTATACTTTGCATATTATACTTATGTTTATTTAAAAAATGGTATAGCAGCACCACCAATTTAGTAGTAAAAGTTCATTATTTATTTAAGCCAACATAAAAATAGGCAACGTTTCGGATTTTCATTCTTAGTCATGTCTAATACCTATGTTTATAGTGATGCAAAATCTGTTAGAGCTCTACAGATAATAATATTTTGTCCTCTTTTTGTGCAATTTAAGTCTAAAAGCTATGGGATTTCCAGTTACAAAATGTAGAAGTGCACATGGCAGACTTCCCAAGCCTGACTCTGCTTCATATTTGTCCCTAACTGACTTCAGTAGGGATGAGCTAATAATAAACTGCTAAACAAGGGATATTTTGCTAACATAATGAACGTGGCTAGCTGTTTTCTCCAGTGATTGGCTCCTTCAAATAAAACAAGTAGTGGGTGGAGTTTGGCTACAGAAAAACAACTGCTGTAAACAATGTGTTACAAGCAATGTATTACAAACAATGTTTTACAAACAATGTTAAATGAACACCTCTTGCTTTTATGTAACAAAAAGCAAGATCTGTAACCTAGGTTTTCTAAATGTTGCAAATTGCCTAAAACCGCTGAATGGTTTGCATTATTTGCAGGTTATAGATTCATTGCATTTTTGCCTCCTGGGGAAGGTGGGACACAGCACTCATATTACACAAAAGCAAAAAAGGGGGGTTAAAGGGACGCTATACACCAATTCTTATATAACTGCATGTAATTGACACTACTATAAAGAAGAATATGCACAGATACTGATCTAAAAATCCAGTATAAAACCTTTTTAAAAACTTACAGGCAGATTACGAGTTGTGCGTTACGGATCTTAACAGTGAAAATATGGTATTTTCAGCGTTAAAACAGCACTGCAGCCATTACAAGTCTTGTCGGTATAGCTGTACCGCAAGCCTTTTAGCCTGTAATGCAACGTCAGTATCGCACTCGTAAAAATTACGTTTTTTTACAGGGATTTCCATAGCGGTGGTATTACGAGTTTTGCGGTGAGGCTAAAAAGCGAGCGTTACAATCTAAAACGACAAGATCCTCAACTCTATCTAAAGTCAGTAGTTATGAGTGTTACGCTACAAATCTGTAACATAAAACGCATAACTAAACTGCTACAAAGTACACTAAACACCCATAAACTAACTTTTAACCCCTAATCCGAGGCCCTCTCGCAGCGCAAATATTATAATAAATGTATTAACCCCTAATCTGCCGCTCCCAATATCGCCACTACTCTAAAAAAATATTAACCCCTATTCCGCAGCTCCCTGACATCGTCACCACTATAATAAACGTATTAACCCCTAAACCGCTGTCCTCCCGCATCGCAAACAGTGTTTAAATATTATTACCCCTAATCTGCCATCCGCCCACATTGCCTCCCCACTATACTAAAGTTATTAATCCCTACACCGCCACCACTATAATAAACCTATTAACCCCTAAACCGCAAGCCCCCCCACAACTAAATATACTAAACTAAATTATTAACCCCTAAACCGAAAGCCCCCGACATCGCAATAAACTAAATTGAACTAGTAACCCCTAAACCTAAGACCCTCTAACTTTAGATTAAAATTACAATTTCCCTGCTGCCTTAAATTAAATTAAAACTAAGATTAAACTAATAAAATTATTAAACTAAAATTAAACTAACTACCAATTAAATTAAACTAAAATACACATTAAAAAAATCTGAACACTACTCTAAAAATTACAAAGTATCTCATTACAAAAAATAAAAAAGCATAAACTACAAAATAACAAACACTAAAGTACGAAAAATAACAAACGAAATTATCAAAAATAAAATTACACCTAATCTAATAGCCTTATCAAAATAAAAAAAGCCCGCCCAAAATAAAAAAAAAAACCCTAGCCTACAATAAACTACCAATGATACTTAAAAGGGCCTTTTGTAGGGCATTGCCCTAAGTTAAACAGCTCTTTTACCTGTAAAAAAAAAAATACAAAGACCCCCCAACAGTAAAACCCACAACCCAACCAACCCCCCAAAATAAAAAGCTAACTCTAAAAAAACCTAAGCTACCAATTGCCCTGAAAAGGGCATTTGGATGGGCATTGCCCTTAAAAGGGCATTTATGCCCAAACCCTAAACTAAAAATAAAACCCACCCAAAAAACCCTTAAAGGGACACTCAATCAAAATGAAACTTTCATTATTCAGATAGAGCATGCCATTTTAAACAACTTTCCAATTTACTTCAATTAACAAAATGTGCAAATTCTTTTTATATTTACACTTTTTGAGTCACCAGCTCCTACTGAGCATGTGCAAGAATAAGTGTGTATGCATTTGTGAATGGCTGATGGCTGTCCCATGGTACATGTATGCATTTGTGATTGGCTGATGGCTGTCACATGGTACAGGGGGAGTGGAAATAGACATAACTTTTAAAATTGTCATAAAAAAAATCTACTACTCATTTGAAGTTGTAAGGATGTAATAACAATGCTGATATTCTACAAATGTTGGAGTGTATTGTGATAATAGATTATTTGTTTTCTTTTTTGTATAAAACAAATTGTAAACTCAATAAAAACATATATTTAAAAAAAAAAAAATAATACTTTCCTCATATTACAGTGCTGTAAATAAAAAATAAAAAATACTTCTATTTTCCACAAGTTCAGAAGTACTTACTAAACAAGATTCTATACTAATATAGAGATCATTGTGTCTAACTATTCGAATAATCTGTATATAAGAACGTCAGTTAACAACAAAACAGAACTCTATCACATCAAACTTATTATTCCAAAACATTGATCCTACATTGCTAATTCAGTAGAAATCGCTACTGGACAAATAGCATTATGTCAAAGTAGATCACACAGATATATAGTACTTTGGAATCAAAATAAAGTGATCTATTCTAGCCATTATCCAACATGTTCTAGCTTAGTTTTATAATAGCGAGGTAAAAATATATCTATGTTAACTCACTATTATTAAAGAGTAAACAAACGAAATCATACAATTATATCAACAGCGCCCAACAAATAATAGAATTTCTTCTGCATACTCTAAAGCGCTAAGATTACATAATCTGGATAAGTAAACATCAAATCTAACTCTCTTGTAATAGTTGTTTATATCTATCCATATCTTACAGTATGTGAAAACTGCAAACATATAATATCTCACAATAGATATTCTAAATTGCAGAATTTAAATAGTAGGTGGATAATGCTCCTAGACTGATAAATGTGGAATTCATTCCAATAAGTACTGTCTATATATAGTTCTATCAATAGATATACAGTGGACAAATAGAGACAATTACACACTATACAGCAAGTAATCAGCCAATCAATACAATAACCACCCACCATTATTTCCCTATAATATCTATACTAAACAAGGAAATTCAGGGGTCACAAATTTCCCCTAAGAGAGTAATCATTGGAATTAAAGATACATATATACACTGCAAGATACAGTAATACATATACTTGACAGACAAGGATACCTAACTGTCCAATATTTTGGACATCATCATAATCAGGTATCCTAGCAACGATACACATTTTTCCAAGTAGTTACTCTCTCAAGATTGTACAGTTAATATTAGTATAGCCCAATCTCTATCAGAATATGCTCTATGTCAATTTGTGTTTTTAAATTGTATGTGGAATTTTGTTTTTAAGTGTTGAAATAAAAGTTAGATTTTAATTTAGGCATCACGTCGCCCCACATTCACACTATTCCTACTCCAGATCTTGAACCATATATAGGGGATAGGGAGTGCTAAATATATGCATCCTATACCGAGCCATTAATCTATATTTTTGGCTCAAGTTTTTTTCTGAATCTCTGATTTTTGCATAAGCACCCCAGCCTATATCTACATTTGAACCTACAGTAGATATACATAGGCACTCCCCTTGTACTTGTGTAGTGCGGTTGCAAACCTTGTGTTTTCTTGAGTAGTCTACATTTTTCCTATTAGTTATATAGGATTCCCGCAACCATAACAGCACACACTTAAATTTCAATAGAAAGTATGGCAAACAAATTTGACAAAGATAAGCTAACTAGAGAGCAAAAAAGACAAAGTGATTTAAATGAAGTGTTCCAGGACCCATCAAGTGGCAATTCTGATATAACACCTAATAACCTAGACATATTACTAAGGGAGCTACATAAGAACCTGTTCAAACAGGACAAACTATGGTGGGACCAGCAATTTTGTGAGCAATACATCCAGAGAAATCTTATCCCAAGAGGGCTGCGAATACAACTTTTTCCAGCCTTTGAATTTAGAGAAAAAGTATTAAGTGTCGAATGGGAACAAGCACTGAGTGAATGTTCAGCCAAACTAATGAAAATTCTGATAAAACACGACTCATCAGAATACGAGAGATTAGAAGAACAAATCAAAATTCAGAATGAGCAATTAAAACAATTTGAAATATCAAAAAGAACTTGATAAGTATGAGAATGAGATTAAAGTAACTAAGAAAGGTAAACTACAGAGAGATATTCTAGATTTCCAAAATAATAAAGTATATAAATGGAAAAACAGAAATTTTACCTCAAACTTTAAAACTCAAAGGAGAGTTAACATTGTGGAAACAGACGTTTCAGATACTGACAACGAAGAATCGGAAAATGAAGATAAACATCAAATGGAGCAACCCTCAACATCAACCAAATCATCTACCATTGAAAACAGGAAAAGAAAGTCTTTTTTAGAAGACGATCTAAGTTCAGATTCAGAACCACCAGAAGAGGTGGGAGGTTCCAACAAAAGAAACACAAGGAACAACAACAAGAAGAATGTCAAAGACAAATCGTACAAACCACCGAAAAGAAATCCCAGCCCATTCTCTTTAATAAGAATGAAGAACTGAGGATCATAAATTTATCGAACAAAAAATTATCCAAACATCATATAAGTGTTCTATCCAAAGGATTATCCTTCTGTCCGAATTCCCAATTGGACAAATTCGAGACAATAAAAGATATTCAACTTTTCCTACGTAAACTTCTCCTAAAAAAATACTTTGCAAATAAAGATCTACAAGAAAACATGTCTAATTTATCTGAAGAAGAATTAGAGTCCTTAAAAAATCTAGAAGATCTACTAACAGAACAAGATACTCCAGAACGATCTGATTGGAGAAAAGAATTGAAAAACAAATCCAAATTTGTTCCAACCACCAACATTAGTTCAAATATTGATGTATTCAATCAAATAGTCTGCAATTCAATTAATGAACTCATTATCCATACAAAATCAAAGAATTTAACAAGAAAGGAAAGAGAGGCCCTGAAAAATATGGAAGAATGGGATGACGTGATCATTCGAAGCGCAGACAAGGGTGGAAACATTGTCATATGGCCTGAAGACCTGTATCTAAAAGAAGCATTTAAACAACTGAAAAATTCTGTATGCTACAGAGAACTTTGGAACAACCCCACAGAACAATTCCATCAGCAATACACCAAATTAATCAATGATGCAAAAAAAAGTGGGCTTATCACGAATAAAGAAATGAAATTCTTGAATGTTTCACACCCAAAAACAGCCACGTTTTATCTGATCCCAAAAATTCACAAAAATAATAAACAACCTCCAGGCCGCCCAATTGTATCAGGGAATGATAACTTAACTGAAAAAGCTAGTCAGTACATCGATCTCAGATTAAGACAATTCTTAACCCAACTTCCATCGTATGTGAGAGACACTATGGAAGTGTTACAAATTATTCAAGATATTCATGTGTCTAAAACTACATGGTTAGTAACTACAGACGTCGAGTCTCTGTACACTAGTATAAATCATCAACTAGGACTCAATGCTGTTAAACATTTTCTAGACATGTCATCTGATGAAAGCCAAGAATACAATGAATTCATGTTAAATTTACTCAAGTTCATATTGACCAAAAATTACTTTCTCTTCAACAATAAATATTATCTCCAAACCCAAGGAACAGCCATGGGTACCGCATGTGCACCCACGTATGCAAACTTGTTCTTAGGCTGGTGGGAACAAAAACATGTCTTCTCAGATACCAACGATCAATATACCAAATATATCCCCATGTGGATTAGATATATTGACGATATCCTGTTCATATGGGAAGGACCTGAATCAGAATTAGACAATTTCCTTAAACACCTAAATAATAACAAATTTAACATCAAATTAACCTACGAAAAAAGTTTGACACACATATCCTTTCTAGACTTACTCATTCAAAAAAATCCAGATGGTACATTATCTACAGATGTATACAGGAAAAACACTGCGACCAATAATGTACTACACTCAACCAGTGCCCACGCACCGAATACCACCAAGTCCCTACCCATCGGGGAATTTCTCAGGATGAAACGAAATTGTTCAGATGAAAAAACTTTCAGAAAAAGAGCTTTAGAACTGGAAAATAGGTTAAAAGCAAGAGGATACAGCAGAAGATCCATTCTGAAAGCTAAAAAAAGAGCCTGCAACACACCCAGATCTGACCTATTGAAGGTTCGGACTAAAAAACAAGAGAATAAAACAAGACTAGTCCTAACTTACAATGATCAATCACAGGAAGTCATTAACATAATCCAAAAAAATTGGCACATACTGCAAGCAGATCCAGTATTAAAAAGTATGATTGGACAGAGAGTTGAAATAAGCTACAGAAGATCTAAAAATCTGAAAGAACGACTAAGTCCTAGTCACTACACAAAGAAAACCAAATCAATTAGAACCCCTGAGAAAGGTTCTTTCCCCTGTGGAAGCTGTTCAACCTGCTCCCATATGATGAAAAAAAAAAAAACTATTGTGGAGAGATTTGGCAAATCTCATCAAATCCAAACATACATAAGCTGTAATACTGTGGGACTTATATATGCCCTCCAATGCAAATGTCCCTATACCTATATAGGTATGACCACCAGAAAGCTACACACAAGAGTCATGGAACATCTTCGAAACATTCGCAATGCTCCCAAAGACGTAGAAAAAGATAAAAAATTAACGTCAGTAGCATCTCACTTTCTAAAATACCACCATTCTAAAACCTCGGAAATGGAATGCTATGGTGTCCAAAAGCTATCCCTAGGATTGAGAGGAGGAGACCTAGAGAAGGCCCTCCAAAAAATAGAAACTAAATGGATATACCTTATGGATTGTGTTCACCCAAAAGGTTTAAACGAACAAAATAATTATTCTATGTTCTTATAATCACAATAATAAAACATAAATAACCTAAACTATTATATAACCCCTGTGCAAAAATGACACTCATTTAAAAACAAGTTATCCTCATCCATAAGATAGTTGATATAATGATTCAACTATTGATCATACTCATTACATTATGAGTTTCTGTGAAAAGCTATCAATTATTATTCAAAAGAACTCAGTGTCAATTTAGTCAAAAGCACTCACGATTCACTTGCCTTAACCAACTTTAATATAAAATTACAACACTTAGGTATCACCACACATTATTATATTGTAAAAATAAATTTCATTCCCTCCACATGTCCCCCACAAAGTAATTAAAATTCACCTATATGTTTTTCACTCCCTTATATACATTTTTATTTAATAAAAAATTGCTTCCTTTATTTTATTTTGAAGAAAAAAATTTTTTCAAGTAGTTTTAAGTCACACCAATTCACAATTCACATAGGGATTCATGTCACTAATAAGCTCAAATGAAATACAGCAAATCACACTACACTTCATTTAATATTTGATGCTACATGTGTAAATTGCATCTTTTTTACTTGTGATCTTATACCATTGCTCAAATCACTTCACTTTCCACGAGCAACATTGTTTCATTCCACTGTAAAAAATCAATCCTCTTGACACTATTAAAAGAATGTATCTTTATGATAAGATAAAAATAAAAATCCACAGTTAAAAGTTAGAAGATGCATAAGCAAAAATGATCTCATCTTAGGAAACGAGGAATCACTGGAACTGTTAAAATTTAAAACACAAGTTATTTTTAAAAAAAAAATATGATTAAATACAGAAACAAAAAACATTTCATTACTGATAAAGATCAAATGACCGCTGAATTAATAAATCCCAACAAAGATTATTATTTCACATATTGTTTATTATAACATAAAATATATCTTGCCATACTCGTCCATGTTCCTAAAGTGAATAATGTTAAACAGATAAGACTGAAACTCAGTATACTCTCTGTACATAAGTGTAGTGTACGCATTTATGACAGCAGCTTTGCGTATTTCAACAGCATCAACCGGCTAATCATAGATATACAGGGATTCAACCCGGCAAAGACTGTCTGCAATAGGGGTCACACAGTAGAACTATAATACACTAAATGTAAATATAGGACGTAACTAGAATAGCACTAATTCACAAATTTACAAATCCATGCATGACGAAATTCAAATGTCTGTCAATCAATTACCGAAGGATGCTGATTGGCGATTAACAGATGTAAGGGTGGAGCTTAGTTAATAAACCGCAGAAGACGCTTGCGCGCGTCACCCTTTGAGAAACCCGGAATTGTAAACGGCGAAACATGTTAGGGAAAGGTTGATAATTCAATTTCAACCGGTTATATGTGTTTTTAAGTAGCAAATGAACATAGAACTTAGACTGCATTAATATGAACAATACGCTAAACTAAGTACAAACAAATAGAGATTGGGAATTCTTTGATAAATAATGTGGGTATTAGTATTTGAAAAATAATATGGGCACCAGTATTTGAATAGTATTGCAGTACCTATATAACAGCATAACGAGAGCCTCAAGACGGTGATAGTCGATCAAACATAGCAATCTGCTGAAGCTAAAGTACAGATAGTGTCAGATTGAACGCTAACAAAGTGTATTTAATTCAAGCGAGTAAGACCTAGAGATACATGGTCTTCACGCTACAACTTACTAACTTACACTTTCTAAGTACAAAATTTAACTATAACATACTTTAGACTTTGTACCGAATGCATTTAAAACTAAGGCATACACGGTTTTCACGATAATATATTTATCTACAGCCTCAAAAAACTGAAGCTAATGACAATAAGAGTAAGCCAATGTATTTAAAATATGGAGACTTAGATATATACGAGCTTTACGCTAGAATCTACCTACCAATAGTCTCTAAGAACTAAACCCAACCAGAATATGCTTCAGATTGTATAGTAAAAATAATAGTGTAATAAAAAGGTACAATATACCGTTGAAATCACTAAAGGTACCAATAATAATAAAAAAAGCACCAACATAATATACTTCAGAGAATACTGAGGATATACACACAATAAAGTATTTTGTATATACAAGCAACCGCAAAACATAAACTAGTTGCAACTAAATGCATCGATATTCTAGCAAAGGTTTTCACTAAGACAAAACCTATATTTATTCGAACAACAACTAGTTTCTACAACAAGCGAATTCAACATTCAGTTTAATATAAGTATATAAGAAATATCTATACTTAATTACAAGATACGATATATAAAAATACTTTCCTCATATTACAGTGCTGTAAATAAAAAATAAAAAATACTTCTATTTTCCACAAGTTCAGAATTACTTACTAAACAAGATTCTATACTAATATAGAGATCATTGTGTCTAACTATTCGAATAATCTGTATATAAGAACGTCAGTTAACAACAAAACAGAACTCTTATCACATCGAACTTATTATTCCAAAACATTGATCCTACATTGCTAATTCAGTAGAAATCGCTACTGGACAAATAGCATTATGTCAAAGTAGATCACACAGATATATAGTACTTTGGAATCAAAATAAAGTGATCTATTCTAGCCATTATCCAACATGTTCTAGCTTAGTTTTATAATAGCGAGGTAAAAATATATCTATGTTAACTCACTATTATTAAAGAGTAAACAAACGAAATCATACAATTATATCAACAGCGCCCAACAAATAATAGAATTTCTTCTGCATACTCTAAAGCGCTAAGATTACATAATCTGGATAAGTAAACATCAAATCTAACTCTCTTGTAATAGTTGTTTATATCTATCCATATCTTACAGTATGTGAAAACTGCAAACATATAATATCTCACAATAGATATTCTAAATTGCAGAATTTAAATAGTAGGTGGATAATGCTCCTAGACTGATAAATGTGGAATTCATTCCAATAAGTACTGTCTATATATAGTTCTATCAATAGATATACAGTGGACAAATAGAGACAATTACACACTATACAGCAAGTAATCAGCCAATCAATACAATAACCACCCACCATTATTTCCCTATAATATCTATACTAAACAAGGAAATTCAGGGGTCACAAATTTCCCCTAAGAGAGTAATCATTGGAATTAAAGATACATATATACACTGCAAGATACAGTAATACATATACTTGACAGACAAGGATACCTAACTGTCCAATATTTTGGACATCATCATAATCAGGTATCCTAGCAACGATACACATTTTTCCAAGTAGTTACTCTCTCAAGATTGTACAGTTAATATTAGTATAGCCCAATCTCTATCAGAATATGCTCTATGTCAATTTGTGTTTTTAAATTGTATGTGGAATTTTGTTTTTAAGTGTTGAAATAAAAGTTAGATTTTAATTTAGGCATCACGTCGCCCCACATTCACACCATTCCTACTCCAGATCTTGAACCATATATAGGGGATAGGGAGTGCTAAATATATGCATCCTATACCGAGCCATTAATCTATATTTTTGGCTCAAGTTTTTTTCTGAACCCTTGGTAGTTTGGGGGGTGGTGATTTTTGTTGTTGTTGTGATTTTAGTGTTTTTTTATTTTTTGTAATGTTAGTTTTTAGTGTAAGGTAGCTTAGGTTTTATTTCACAGGTAGGTTTGTATTTTTTTTAACTAGGTAGTTATTAAATAGTTAATAACTATTTACTAACTAGTATACCTAGTTAAAATAAATACAAACTTACCTGTGAAATAAAAATAAAACCTAAGCTAGCTACAATATAACTATTAGTTATATTGTAGCTAGCTTCGGTTTTATTTCACACGTAAGTATGTATTTAGTTTTAAATAAGAATTATTTAGTTAATAATTATAAGTTTAATTTAGATCTATTTTAATTATGTTAAAGTTAGGGGGTGTTAGGGTTAGGTTTAGGGGTAGGTGTAGGGGTTAATAGTTTAATTTAGGTTGTTGCGATGTGGGAGGCTGGCGATTTAGGGGTTACTAGGTTTATTTAGTGATGTGGGAGGCCAGAGGTTTAGGGGTTAATAACTTTATTTAGTTGCGGCGATGTCGGGGAGCGGCGGAATAGGGGTTAATAACTTTAATATAGTGGTGGCGATGTTGGGGTGCGGCGGAATAGAAGTTAATAACTTTAGTATAGTGGCGGCTATATCTGGAGCAGCAGATTAGGGGTTAATACCTTTATTTAGGTGGTGGCGATATCGAGAGCGGCAGATTAGGGGTTAATAACTGTAGGCAGGTGTCGGCGATGTCGGGGGCAGCAGATTAGGGGTGTTTAGACGTAGGGTTTATGTTAGGGAGTTAGGCTTAAACGTTATTTTCTTTTTCCCCATAGACATCAATGGGACTGTGTTACAGAGTTTTTCTTTCCGCGATCGCAGTTTTGTTAGATTTTTTTCTGACCCGCTCTCACCATTGATGTCTATGGGGAAAACGTGCACGAGCATGTCAAAACAGCGCTTGTTTTTGGTGCGGTATGGAGCTTAAAAGCACCATATCGCCCGCACAAGTCGGGTTTTTTAAAACTTGTAATGGCAGCGCTATAGAGGATTAAATAACGCCACTTTTGTTGCGTTCATTAATTTCCCTATAGGGCTCAAAACTCGTAATCTAGGCGTTAGTTAGAAGCTCCTAATTTATTACTGTTGATGAGGTTAGGCTGGGACACCCAGTGAAAGGAGCTGGGAAAACAGGAATAGCAGAAACCCCCCCCCCTTCCCTGCATATGAAAAGACAGATTATACAAACAGAAGCCGCAGCAGATCTGTAGACATCAGTATATAGCTAAAACTTTGGGGCTTGGTTTGGAGTCTGAAAATCAGCACAATGTTAAAAAAAAAAAAAGCAAAACATACATTTTTACATAAACACTCCAAGATGGTCTATATAAATGAATCATCTACAAAACATTTATGCAAAGAAAAATCTAGCGTACAATTGAATGTCCTTTTGATGCATTAAAATAAATCATACCCCTTATGTTTACTTATTGCAAGACTTCAGAAAACTTGTAATTACACTGTGTTTGCTGTTTCCTTGTAAAGTTATAAAGACTAGATCATGAGATATAAAAACTGAATCAGCTTTATTTGTACAGATGAAGATACCACTGATACAGTGAAAGGTGAGCTAACAGAAGATCTGTTTGTGATGCGTCAGGTGGAAGCTCCAGATGAAAAAACCAGTGACAGTATAAGCCCAGGTGAGTTTGCACATGTGTTGTGTGTCTGAGGTATAAAGGTTATAAGTGAGTGTGCACGTGTATTAGGCAGGCACGTTATAAAGGAGTGTGCATGCATTTTGTGTCTGAGTCATGAAGGGGGCAGGTCATGTCTAAAAAACACAGATGAGAATTGAGTGTCCACGCATGCTTTGTTTGTGGCACATAGATTACAAGTCATGCTGTGTCTGAGGCATGCAGATTATAAGTGAGTGTGCTGGCATGTCGTGTCTGACGCACACGAGTTACTAGTGAGTGTGCACGCATGCTTTGTTTGTGGCACATAGGTTACAAGTCATGCTGTGTCTGAGGCATGCAGATTATAAGTAAAGTGCTGGCATGTCGTGTCTGATGCACTTAGGTTACTAGTGAGTGTGCACGAGTGCTGTGTTTGTGGCACATAGGTTACAAGTCATGCTGTGTCTGAGGCATGCAGATTATAAGTGAGTGTGCTGGCATGTCGTGTCTGACGCACACGAGTTACTAGTGAGTGTGCATGCATGCTTTGTTTGTGGCACATAGGTTACAAGTCATGCTGTGTCTGAGGCATGCAGATTATAAGTGAGTGTGCTGGCATGTCGTGTCTGATGCACACAGGTTACTAGTGAGTGTGCACGAGTGTTGTGTTTGTGGCACATAGGTTGCAAGTCATGCTGTGTCTGAGGCATGCAGATTATAAGTGAGTGTGCTGGCATGTCGTGTCTGACTCACACGAGTTACTAGTGAGTGTGCATGCGTGTTGTGTTTGTGACACACAGTTCACAAGTCATGCGGTGTGAGGCATGCAGATTATAAGTGAGTGTGCTGGCATGTCGTGTCTGATGCATACAGGTTACTAGTGAGTGTGCACGAGTGTTGTGTTTGTGGCACATAGGTTACAAGTCATGCTGTGTCTGAGGCATGCAGATGATAAGTGAGTGTGCTGGCATGTCGTGTCTGATGCACACAGGTTACTAGTGAGTGTGCACAAGTGTTGTGTTTGTGGCACATAGGTTACAAGTCATGCTGTGTCTGAGGCATGCAGATTATAAGTGAGTGTGCTGGCATGTCGTGTCTGACGCACACGAGTTACTAGTGAGTGTGCATGCATGCTTTGTTTGTGGCACATAGGTTACAAGTCATGCTGTGTCTGAGGCATGCAGATTATAAGTGAGTGTGCTGGCATGTCGTGTCTGATGCACACAGGTTACTAGTGAGTGTGCACGAGTGTTGTGTTTGTGGCACATAGGTTGCAAGTCATGCTGTGTCTGAGGCATGCAGATTATAAGTGAGTGTGCTGGCATGTCGTGTCTGACTCACACGAGTTACTAGTGAGTGTGCATGCGTGTTGTGTTTGTGACACACAGTTCACAAGTCATGCGGTGTGAGGCATGCAGATTATAAGTGAGTGTGCTGGCATGTCGTGTCTGATGCATACAGGTTACTAGTGAGTGTGCACGAGTGTTGTGTTTGTGGCACATAGGTTACAAGTCATGCTGTGTCTGAGGCATGCAGATGATAAGTGAGTGTGCTGGCATGTCGTGTCTGATGCACACAGGTTACTAGTGAGTGTGCACAAGTGTTGTGTTTGTGGCACATAGGTTACAAGTCATGCTGTGTCTGAGGCATGCAGATTATAAGTGAGTGTGCTGGCATGTCGTGTCTGACTCACACGAGTTACTAGTGAGTGTGCATGCGTGTTGTGTTTGTGACACGCAGTTCACAAGTCATGCTGTGTCTGAGGCATGCAGTTTATAAGTGAATGTGCTGGCATGTACATGTGTGATGCACACAGGTTACAAGTGAGTGTGCACACGTGTTGTGTTTGAGGTATGCATATTATAAGTGAGTGCTCTCACGTCATGTCTGATGCATGTAGGTTACAGGTGAATGCTCACACATGCTTCTGAAGCATATGTGTTACAAGTAAGTTTGGTGGCATGTCATCTTTGGTTACAGTTGAGTACACACATGCAGTGTCTGAGGCAAGCAGATAACAAATGAGTGTGCCCGTATGTCATGTCTGAACACAGGTAAGAAGTGAATTTGCATGCATGTGGTGTCTGGGGAGCGCAGGTTAGAAGTGAGTGTGCACACATACTGCGTCTGAGGCACGCGCAGGTTCATTTGCATGCATATTGTGTTTGAGGCATGCAGATTATGTGTGCTCACATCTTATATCTGATTCACACATGTTCAAGTGAGTGTGCACGCATATTGTGTCTGAGGTGCACATGTTCAAGTGAGTGTGCACGCATATTGTGTCTGAGGTACACATGTTCAAGTGAGTGTGCACGCATATTGTGTCTGAGGTACACATGTTCAAGTGAGTGTGCACGCATATTGTGTCTGAGGTACACATGTTCAAGTGAGTGTGCACGCATATTGTGTCTGAGGTACACATGTTCAAGTGAGTGTGCACGCATATTGTGTCTGAGGTACACATGTTCAAGTGAGTGTGCACGCATATTGTGTCTGAGGTACACATGTTCAAGTGAGTGTGCACGCATATTGTGTCTGAGGTACACATGTTCAAGTGAGTGTGCACGCATATTGTGTCTGAGGTACACATGTTCAAGTGAGTGTGCACGCATGCTGTGTTGGAGGGACACATGTTACAAGTGAGTGTGCGTGCATGTGAGTGCACACGTGGAGGCCCATTTATCAAGCTCCGTATGGAGCTTGAGGGCCCGTGTTTCTGGCGTGTCTTCAGACTCGGCAGAAACAGCAGTTATGAAGCAGCGGTCTAAAGACCGCTGCTCCATAACCCTGTCTGCCTGCTCTGAGCAGGCGGACAGGAATCGCCACAATTCAACCCGATTGAGTACGATCGGGTTGATTGACACCTCCCTGCTGGCGGCCGATTGGTCACGAGTCTGCAGGGGGCGGCGTTGCACCAGCAGCTCTTTTGAGCTGTTGGTGCAATGCTGAATACGGAGAGCGTATTGCTCTCCGCATTCAGCGAGGTCTTGCGGACCTGATCCGCACTGTCGGATCAGGTCCGCAAGACCGTTGTTAAATAGGCCTCGTGGTGTGTTTGAGGCACACAGGTTATAAATGAATGTGCACATATATTGTTACTGCGGCATGTAGGTTACAGGTCAGTGTGTATGTATTTTGTGTTGAGGCAAGCAGATTACATGTTAGTGTGCATGCTTGTTCTATCTAAGGTATGCATACAAGTGAGTATGCGTACATGCAGTGTCTGACGCACACAGGTTCAAGTGAGTGTGCACGCATGTCTTGCTTGAGGCCCACTACTTGCATGCTGCGTTAAAGGCAAATAGGTTACAGGTGAGTGCGTACACATGCTGTGTCTGAAGCACGCTAGTAAAACGTGAGTGTGCACACATACTGTATCTAAGCTTAGCAGTCAGTGTTCAAGCTTGTTGTCCCTGAAACACACAGTTTACAACTGAGTGTGCACGCATGTTTGTGTCTGATGTATGCAGGTTACAGGTGAATGTGTACAAGTGTGCACGCAAGTCATCTTTGGTTATAGGTGACTGCACACATGCAGTTGTCTGAGGCAAGCAGATTACAAATGTGTGCACGCAAGTCAATGTGCATGCATGTTTTTTCTAAAGCATGCAGGTTACAAGTGCACACATGCTGTGTCTGAGGCATGCAGGTTCATGTGTGTTGTGTCTGAGGAACACAGGTTACAAGTGAATGTGCACGTATGCTGTGACTGAGGCACACAGGTACAAGTGAGTGTGCACATATGTTGTGTCTAAGGCATGCTGGTTGCAAGTGAGTGTGCACCCATGTTGCGTCTGATGCACACAGGTTACAGGTGAGTGTGCACACATGCTGTGTCTGAGGCATGCTGGTAAAAACATAATTTATGCTTACCTGATAAATGATTTTCTTTCCTGGCATGGAGAGTCCATGAATCCATTCAATTACTAGTGGGAATTCAACTCCTGGCCACCAGGAGGAGGCAAAGAACACCCCAGCAAAGCTGTTAAGTATCACTCTCACTTCCCATAAACCCCCAGTCATTCAGCCGAAGGTATATGGAAAGAGAAGAGGACACAAAGGTTTTAGAGGTGCCCGATGTTTAAAAGAAAAAATGACAAACGCTGTCTTAAAATAAATTAAGGGCGGGTCATGGACTCTTTATGCCAGGAAGAAAAGAATTTATCAGGTAAGCATAAATTATGTTTTCTTTCCAATGGCATGGAGAGTCCACAAATCCATTCAATTACTAGTGGGAACCAATACCCAAGCTAGAAGACACAGAATGGAAGGGAGGGAGAACAAGACAGGCGGACCTAAACAGAAGGCACCACCGCTTGAAGAACTTCCCTCCCAAGAGAATCCTCAGCTGAGGTAAAAACATTGAATTTGAAAAAGTATGCAACGAGGACCAAGAAAGAGACAGCCCTAGTGGAATGAGCCAAAGTCCCTCAGGAGGCTGTTGTCCAGTTGTCTCACATGACAACCGATTAACACTTCTCAGCCAAAAAGAAAAAGTAGAAGAAGTGACCTTCTAGCCCTTCCGATTACTATAGAATATCTTGAATGCAATTTTAACTCTAAATGACAGGCAAAGAGAGCAGAAAGCAGCTGAAGTTAGATTCAAACCACAAACCTCCAGCTTGCTAGGCAGCTAAGCTAACCAGCGGACCATTCTTGCAGGCAATGAAAATCCCTAGTTGCCTGCAGATAGAACTTCAGAGCACGCACAACCTCCAGGCTGCGCCACAAACATTCCTTCTGAGAAGAAATATTCGGACAGAACGAAAATCGACAATTTTCAAATAATATTGCGGTTCGAAAACACCTTAGGAAGAAGTCCCAATTTGGTACGAGAGCCGCCTTATTCAGGAGAAAAATGAAGGTAAGGGGGATCACACTAACGAGCTGAAAATTCTAAACTCTATGAGCAAAAGGAGTAGCGAGAAGAAACAAAACCTTCCCAGACATAACTTAAAATCAACAGAGTGCATGGGCTCAAAAGAAGCCTGCTGCAGAACCCTTGTGGTGCCGGCTCTTGACAGAAGCGGTCCTAAGTTCAGTACTAGCCTCAACTTGCTGGGCATTAAAAATAAAAGGGGAACAATAAACCCTTTATTGTATACAGTGTAACCGCAAGGCTAAAGATAGAGTGGGATCTGAATATAATGGCTGCCGAAAATAACCTCCATATTTTGAGGGATTATATTTTCATACCGACACTGGGTTGCAGGGAATAAAACTGTATAAAATACCCCCTTGTCAGGAAGGTAATAAACCGTGACTGAGGAAAGAGTTATATTAACCCCTATGCCTGTGAGCCTATTCTACCACTCCCCTATGGGTGAAGAGTTAAATCTTCTCTGCATGATGAGAGAACATAACAGTGCCCCTCATACGCTACCCAAAATAAATCCCAAAATTGAAGAGATTTATAATAAAGACCATGGGCTCCATTATCCTTAAAGGGGCAGTAAACTTACAAACTAATGTTATATAATTCTGCACATAGTGCAGAATTATATAACATTATCTGACCGGCAGATTTATATATTAAATTATTGCAGAGAAATTATATGTGTGGGTCTGGTTTTTCCACAGTGCATGCAGCAACACTGTCTAGTCACAGTGTGCCCGGTCGCTGTGCAGAATTATATAACATTAGTTTGTATGTTTACTGCCCCTTTAAGGGAGGAGATTAACCCCTAATGTGCCTTCTCACCTAGAAGGAATAAGCACTTAACTCAGGAGCTTCAGCTTCAGGGCAGGAACAGCTTCTCAGGTATGACAGACTCAGCTGACCTCTGACAGGGACCTAGATTTATGGGAAGTGGGAGTGATACTTAATAGCTTTGCTGGGGTGTTCTTTGCTTTCTCCTGGTGGCCAGGAGTTAAATTCCCACTAATAATTGAATCGATTCGTGGACTCTCCATGCCATTGGAAAGAAAAATTGAGTGTGTTTGCATGCTGTGTCCGAGGCACACACAGGTTGTGCTGTATCTAAGGCATGCAGCTTACACATGAGTGTGCTTACTTGCTGTGTTTGAGGCACGCAGGCTCAAGTAATTGTGCACATATTTTGTGTCTGAGACACACAGGTTCAAGTGAGTGTGCACACATGCTGTGTCTGAGGCACGTGGGTTACAAGTGAGTGTGCACACATGCTGTGTCTGAGGCACGCGGGTTACAAGTGAGTGTGCACACATGCTGTGTCTGAGGCACGCGGGTTACAAGTGAGTGTGCATGCATGCTATGTTTGAGGAGCTCAGGTTAGTGTTGCACGCATATTGTGACAAACATGCAGGTTACAAGTGAGTGTGTATACATGTTGTGCCTAAGGCACACAGATTGAAGGTGATTGTGCGCAAGTGTCTGTGGCACACAGGATACAAGTGAGTGTGCACATATGTTGTGTCGGAGGCATGCTGGTTACAAGTGAGTGTGCACGCATATTGTGTCTGATGCACACAGGATAAACATGTGTGTGCATGCATGTTGTATCTGAGGCACGCTGGTAAAAAGTTAATGTGTTTGCATGCTGTTTCTGAGGCACACACCCATTAAAGGTGAGTGTGCACACTTGCTGTATCTAAGGCATGCAGCCTACATATGAGTGTGCTTACTTGCTGTGCTTGAGGCATGTAGGTGCAAGTGATTGCACACATTTTGTGTCTGAGGCAAACAGGTTACAAGTGAGTGTTGCACACATGACGTGTCTAAGGCGCACAGATTGAAATTGATTGTGCACGTGTCTGTGGCGCACAGGTTACAAGTGAGTGTGCGTGCATCTTGTGTCTAAACTTCCCTTTTAGCTAAAATAAATAGAAGAAATAAGAGGGAAAGTACCGGAGTGATTGTATTTGATACTATTGTCGTTCTGGGAAATACACAAACTGTTTTAGGGTAAAGATATAAAAACTAGATCTTGTGATATAAAAACTGAATCTGCTTTATTTGTGCAGATGAAGATAATACTGACATAGTGAAAGTTGAGATAACAGAAGATCTGTGTGTGAGGCATCAGCTGGAAGCCCTGGAAGAGGAGACCAGTAATGGTATTAGCCCAGGTAAGTGTACCTGTGGGATGTGTCTGAGCCATGTGAGTTACAGTTGAGTGTGTATGTGTATTGTGTGGCTATGGGTTACAGGTGACTGTACACATATTTTGTGTCTGAGGGATATGGGCTACAGGTGAGTGTGCACATATGTTGTGTATGAGATACACCGGTTACAGGTCAGTGCACACACACTTACAGGTTAGTGTGTTGTGTCTGAGGTATTTGGTTTACTGGCGAGTTTGCACTTATGTGTCTGAGAGACACGGATTACAGGTGAATGTGTACATATGTTGTATCTGAGGGATGAGGGTTACAGGTGAATGTGCACAAAAGTTGTTTCTGAGAGATGTGGGTTACAGGTAAGTGTGCATGTATTTTGTGCCTGAGGCCCAGTTCCTCCTCGCAGTACCCTGTGGGTCAGAGGGGCAGACAAGGAGTTATCAGCCAAACAGTGAATAGGTATTTTCTCAGTGAGAAATGTAAGGTGACTTGTCCACTAATCCCCTGGTTTACAGTGAGCTGCTCCTTGTGGGATTCACAGCCCTACCCAGGTGAAATGTGGACTTGTTCACCAATATCCTGGGTTGTAGATTCTATTACTCGTTTAGATGCCTGGTATTGTGCTCGCACTGCCTAGGATGGGCTCCTCTACAGGAAGCAAGTTGCTGCAGCTGAGGTAAGCATAATGGACGAAGCCCACTGGCTATTAGTATGAACATATTCACATGCTTCACATAGTCTTGGGGCATATATTTGTACACCATATACCTTATTTTAACAGTTTGTAACACTTTGAGAAATTGTGATTTATTTTATTTAAGGTTGATGTTGCTTTAAATTTAGTATGGTAATTTTATCAAGCTCAAAGTTACTTCTGAGTTATACACAGTTTATTTTTCTTAAAGGGACAGAAAACCCCACAATTTTCTTTCATGATTTGGATAGAACATATCATTTTAAACAGCTTTCCAATTTACTTCTATTATCAAATTGCTTCATGCTCTTGTTATCCTTTGCTGAAGAAACAGCATTGCACTACTGGCAGCTAGCTGAACACATCTAGTTAGCCAATCACAAGAGACAAATGTGTGCAGGCACCATTCAGCAGCTAGCTCCCACTAGTGTAGGATATGTGTGTATTCTTTTTTAACAAGGGAACAAAGCATTTGAATTTAAAAGTGTCTTAAAATGGCATGCTCTATCTGAATCATGCACGTTTTATTTTGACTCGCCTATCCCTTTAATCTGCGCTAAGTTTATTCTTGTTTCCTTTGGGTTCTTGGCTTAAGTATTCATTGGTGGCATAGAGGTGCCAAGGGTTAACTATTTTAGCTCTTTTTTTTTTTGCCCTCCTTTTTTTGTGATAATCCTGTTGTGTTCCTGTAATCTCTCAGTGTATGGAAAAGCTCACCGGACCAGTGGAGGTTGTAGCGTTCTCAGATCAGCACAGCTTGTTTATAAATGTGGGGGATATGCATTTTATTTAGCCCTTTGTGTGCTGTCTTATTTGCTGTGGAAGCCTTTACTGTTTTTTACAGTAATTTATTGCTTATTTGACAGTACCTAGTTATTGTTACTGTTTTCTCTTAAGAGTTAACCACGTTTGTATTGTTCCATTTCTTCCCTTCTGGCTTATTTATCTGTGTGCTCTGTACTGCTTATTTGCTTCAGTCTATCTCTGATACTTAAAGGGGTATGAAGCCCAATTTGTTTATTCAGATAGAGCATGCACTTTTAAAGGACCACTCAATGCAGTAGAATTACATCATTAATAAGTGCATAATAAAAAGACAATGATTTAACATCTACTCTAAATTTCAAATAAGCAGTAGATTTTTTTCTGACAATTTAATTTTTTCTCCCATTTTCCAGCCCCCTGTATCATGTGACAGACATCAGCCAATCACAGACTAGACCACGCATACCCTGTGAGCTTGTGCACATGTTCTGTAGGATCTTGTTCCCCCAAAGTGTGACTATAAAAAGAATGTAGAAAATATGATAATGGAAATTGGAAAGTGTCTTTAAAACTGCATGCTCTATCTGAATCATAAAAGTTTATTTTGACTTGAGTGTCCCTTTAAGCAATGTCTAATTTACTCCTATTATCAATTTTTCTTCGTTCTCTTGGTATCTTTAAATGTGGCCACCAATCAGCAGGCGCTACCCAGGGTGCTTAACCAAAAATGGGTGCGCTCCTAAACTTACATTCCTGCTTTTTCAAATAAAGATACCAAGAGAACAAAGAAAAATTGATAATAGGAATAAATTAGAAAGTTGCTTAAAATTGCATGCTCTATCTGAATCATGAAATTAAAATTTTGGGTTTCATATCCCTTTAAGATATTTCCTTGCTGTTACTATGAAGCTAACTAGTGTAGCTCTGGCCGCTGGTCAGTCAGCTGACCTTTTAGAAGGGAGATCCTCTGATACTTTAACCCCTTACAGTTTGTTTTGCTTTGTAAGGATTCTTAGGTGTGTCCCCTGTTCAGCTACGTATCTTATGTGCTGAGTGTATTTCTAACTCTAAACAAGATTTTACCTTCTTTTCAGAGAGTAAAAAGGGTTTTTGATCAAGGTTGCTCCCAGGAGGGTTCATCTGAACTTTCTCTAAAACTTAAAGTTATGGTAAACTTGAACATGCAATCTCTGTATTATTAGAAATATGGGTCTGAAGTAATGCTACTAGAGTTTTCTATGTATGTGTTAGTCTAATAAAAATTGTTCTTCATATACTGTTTCATGTTCTTTGCTTAATCTGTCGCTAGCCTCTCTTCCCAATCTCTCTCTTTTTTTTTTCTTCACTTTTGCATGCGGCATCCAATAAAATTCTTTGCCGTACAGCCCGCTGTTTCTAGTGCCGGATATCATGGTGAAACATGAATGTGCATAAGCTATAGAATTCTCATAGCCGCGCTTTAGTTAAGACGTGTACAGTGGGACCGCTCTACACGTCACTATAATGAAGAAAGCAGCAGATTAGCTGGCAGTCGGACTGGTCATGATTGACAGTTTAACGGCTAGATTACGAGTCTTGCATTAGGCTTAAAAAGCAGCGTTGGCCGGTCCCAATGCTGCTTTTTAACGCCTGCTGGTATTACGAGTCTTAAAGGTACAGGTGTACCGCTCACTTTTTTGGCCAGACATGGAAATACCGCAAATCCACTTATGTAAATTGCGTATCCTATTTTTTCAATGGGACTTGCATAGCACCGGTATTACGAGTCTGACAAAAAGTGAGCGGTAGAAGCAACAAGAAAAAAAAACTTTCTGCGCTAAACAACCCTCAGCAATCAAGCTTTCATAATATGACAAACTAACAGTAATATAAATAGGGGAGGCAATGCATAAACCCTTATATAAACGTTATTGATACATGCAAACAATCAAGCACAAAAAGGCAAAAATGCTGAACGGTTTCTCAGATGATATTAATTATAATGATAATGTGCAGAAGTGAGTCTGTTTTTAGATGTAAAAGTAAAACAAGCGTATCAAGTATCGTGAAACCACCAAACAGTTCCAGTCAAGCGGCTGGCCACAGAGGGCTAGAATTTTACCCGGCTTCGACAAACAAGGAGATTGAAGTAGCAGGTCCGTGCACACTGTTGTGCTCCGTGTTCCTTGATGCCACACAAGCGAGTCGGGTGATGACGTCACTTCGTATCGACTACGGAATCAGAGATGCGGCTCTACTGAAGCTGGGTTCTTCTCCCCTCAGCCAACGTATACATGCGAAAGAGAAAGAAACAAAAAAGCGCATCCTCGATTCAAGTGAATTTTATTACACTTTCAACGGACAAAGCACAAGGTAAGTAATGCACTTACCAAATACACAAGATAAAAAGGCATGTAGTAATTAAGCAGGCAAAACAGGGACAGCAGGGTACACCCGTAAAAATCACCACATCCCACCAGGTAGATTCCGGATCCCAAATACACCTTCTGGCCTGTAGCAGTCTTCAAGTCTATTATGTGTATCAGTCATACACAGTCATACACCAAATGATGTGAACACCTCAACGCGTTTCCCCCGTCTAACGGACAGGCTTTCTCAAGAGGAAAAATAATGATAGTCTATGCCTATAGTGTGAACCCTTTATATGTGTGTTAATTACCAGTCATGGGAAAAATATGTGTAATCTACCTGAGGACACACCTATTGGGCTACATCGTTGTTCTGAAAAAAACACTGAAACACCTCTTAGATGTTATTAACTATTAGGTGTAGTGATGCACCGAAATGGAAATTCTGGACCGAAACCGAATCCGAAAATCTGGGATGCACTTGGCCGAAAACCGAAACTGATACCGAAAATGTTTTTTTTCAAATTATTTTTTTTTAGTTTTTTTTTGCATAATTAGAGCCAATAGAAAAAAGCCCACACTTTTATTGAAAGTAACACACTAAAATTGGACAAAAATATCTTAAAACAATAATATGCTACACAATAATTTTACCAAGACGAAAAAAAAAACAAAAAAAAAACCAGGCAAAAGATGCCAAAATGTTTCTGCGACCAAAAATTTGGTGCATCCCTACTTAAAACAATTATAAATATCAATATACTGTATTATTCTTCATTTAGTTCTATGTAACAGAATAATATTTAACAGTTTTTTTTTTTACCAATTATCCAAATAAAGTATAGACCTAGAAATCTCATTATATGCAAAACAGTAAGTCAAGTAATAAACTTAAACAGCAGCTCTAGGCTAGCATCAAATTTGAAACATGCTACACAATAATTTTACCGAAAATAACAGGCAAAAAAAACGAAAACCGAAATAGCCAAAAATGCCATTTTCGGCCGAAACTTTCTGCGGCCGAAATTTCGGTGCATCCCTAATTAGGTGCCGTCATGATCTGCACTATACACTAGGCATATGACAGAACACATCTGTGTTAAAATTCCAGGCTGTATGAATTAAAATAGCCTAATTAAAATATAAATAGATACAATTTAAAAAGTTAAAAACACTGCCATAAATAAAAGTATATAACTTTATCCATATGTATGCAGAAACATTGAAACATTTTTAAAAAAAATACTAATATTATAAGATATATTAAAACTATGTGAACAGAACATTTAAAAATGGTTCTTACCTGATTATTTATCATCGTCATCATACAACTTTTAAAATGATGAAAACTACTTTGAAGCACTACATATGAGCTGCCACATCGATATCTATATTTAACCCCAAAGGAGTCAGGGATTTAATTTTATAAATCCAAAGTGTTTCTAGCTTACGGAGTTTTAACAATCTATCATACTCCTTAGGGGGTACCCAATCAATCACTTGTATTTTTAGACTACTTGGATCACAGTTGTGGACTTCCATAAAATGCCTGGGTACACTATGTTTATTAATCTTTTCTTTAATGTTATAAATGTGTTCATATAATCTTCTTTTTATTTTCCTTTTAATGTGGCCTACATAAAATAGGCCACACCCACACTCTAAAAGGTATACAACAAAGGTTGAATTACAGTTGCTTCTAACTTTAATCTCAAATTCTTTTGTTTTTTCAGAATCTCGAAATTTGGTTGCTTTATTTATGTGTTTACACATCAAACAATTTAATTTTCCACATTTGGAGGTACTCTTCATACCTGTTAACCAATTCTGTGTTTTTGAAATAGTCTCTTTATATTCATCTTTGCTCTTTAATCTACTTGGGGCCAAGATATTTTTAAGATTTTTACCGTTCTTAAAGGTGACAGTGGGCTGTTCCCCTATCTGATTACCCAGTATAGGGTCCGCTTTAAGAATGGACCAATGTTTTTTTAAAATATTTTTTATTTTATTTGAACCTTCATTATATGTCGAAATGAATCTAATAGGAGCTTCATCTACTGAATTAGATTTTTTGACTACTAATGGCTTCCTAGTTATCAGTTCTTCCCTATTCCTTTCCAGAGCCCTTATTTTGGAATCTTCTATTAATTTTGGATCATAACCCTTCCTCAAAAATTTACTTTCTAGGTATTTTGCTTCTTTATTAAAATTGTCAATATGGGTGCAGTTTCTCCTCATCCTAACAAATTGACTATACGGGATATTTTGAATCCAACTCTTTTTGTGAGCGCTTTTGTAATCTATAAAGCTATTTAAGTCCAAAAATTCAATGGAGGTCTTAGAACGTTTACCTGTAAATTTTAAATTAAGATTATTTTGATTAAGATAACCATAGAACTCCACAATTTCAGATTCAGTACCCCTCCACAAGATGATAATATCATCTATATAGCGGTGATATTTGACTATATTATGTCCATACTTACTACCATTCCATATATAAAGATTTTCAAAATAGTTCATAAAAAGATTCACGTATGAGGGTGCAAATGTTGTCCCCATAGCTGTCCCCTGGGTTTGTAAGTAAAACTCCCCTTCAAACATGAAATAGTTATGAGTAAGTATGAACATAATACAGTCAATCAAAAATTGGGCCTGAATGTCCGAAAAATCATGCTTAATTAGTTCTGCTTCTACGGCACCCACACCTGCATCGTGTGGTATGCAGGTGTATAGTGCAGAGACATCACAGGTAATCCACCACATGTTGGTCTCCCATACTGTTCCCTCAAAAATTTGGATGACTTCTTTTGTGTCTTTTAAAAAAGCTTGTGTCTGCTTGACTATTGATTGTAAAAGAAGTCCACATACTTGGATAGATTGTCGCAAAGAGAGCCAATGCCGGAGACTATTGGTCTCCCCGGTGGGTTGGCAAGATCTTTTTGCACTTTCGGCAAGTGATAAAATAAAGGAATATTAGGGTGAGCATTAGATACAAACCTGTATTCATTAATGTTAAGTATCCCTGCGTTTTTGGCTTCCATCAACAGTTTTTCCAAATCTTTACTGTAGGGTCTAATTTCAAAATTATATAAGTTTTTGTGTCATTAAGAAGTTTATGTGACTCTTCTAGATAGTGATCTCTATTCTGGATCACTATCCCTCCGCCCTTATCAGCAGAGCGGATCACAATATCTTTATTTTTACTTAATTTTTTAAGGGCTTTCCTTTCTAGTATACTCAGATTGTCATTGAATTTATTTAGAATTCTGTTATCATCTTTAAATGCAGTTTCTAAATAGTTTAATACCAGTTTGGTAAATAGAGGGATTTGGTCACCCTGGGACCCTACCGGATAGAATGTAGTTTTTCCTTTAAAACTGGAGTATACAATTTCAGGAGTTGGATCATGAGCGGTAGACCCTCTCCTGTCAAGACTGGTACCGCATTTTAAAGTCAGTAGTTAAGAGTTTTACACTACAACGCCGTAGCATAAAACTCTTAACTAAAGTGCTAAAAAGTACACTAACACCCATAAACTACCTATTAACCCCTAAACCGAGGCCCTCGCAAACACTAAAATAACATATTTAACCCCTAATCTGCCGAACAGGACATCGCCCCCACTATAATTAATATATTAACCCCTAAACCGCCGCACTCCCACATCGCAAACATTAGTTAAATATTATTAACCCCTAATCTGCCGTCCCTAACATTGACGCCACCTACCTACATTTATTAACCCATAATCTGCGGCCCCCAACGTCACCGCCACTATATTAAAGTTATTAACCCCTAAACCTAAGTCTAACCCTAACACCCCCTAACTTAAATATAATTTAAATAAATATAAATAAAATTACTATAATTAACTAAATGATTGCTATTCAAAACTAAATACTTACCTATAAAATAGACCCTAAGCTAACTACAATATAACTAATAGTTACATTGTATCTAGCTTAGGGTTTATTTTTATTTTACAGGCAAGTTTGTATTTATTTTAACTAGGTACAATAGTTATTAAATAGTTATTAACTATTTAATAACGACCTAGTTAAAATAAATACAAAAGTACCTGTAAAATAAAACCTAACCTAAGTTACAATTACACCTAACACTACACTACAATTAAATTATTTCCCTAAATTAAATACAATTAAATACAATTAAATTAAATTATCTAAAGTACAAAAAAAAATAACAGTAAATTACAGAAAATAATAAACAAATTACAAGATTTTTAAACTAATTACACCTAATCTAATCCCCCTAACAAAATAAAAAAGCTCCCCAAAATAAAAAAGCCCTACCCTACACTAAATTACAAATAGCCCTTAAAAGGGCCTTTTGTGGGGCATTACACCAAAGTTATCAGCTCTCTTACCTGTAAAAAAAATTACAAATCCCCCCTCAACATTAAAACCCACCACCCACACAACCAACCCTACTCTAAAACCCACCCAATACCCCCTTAAAAAAACCTAACACTAACCCCTTGAAGATCACCTTACCGGGAGAAGTCTTCACCCAACCGGGCCAAAGTCCTCAACGAAGCCGGGAGAAGTCTTCACCCAATCCGGGCGAAGTGGTCCTCCAGACGGGCAGAAGTCTTCATCCACAGGCATCTTCTATCTTCATCCATCCGGCACGGAGCGGGTCCATCTTCAAGACATCCGACGCAGAGCATCCTCTTCAATCGACGGCTAACACAGAATGAAGGTACCTTTAAGTGATGTCATCCAAGATGGCGTCCCTTCAATTCCGATTGGCTGATAGAATTCTATCAGCCAATCGGAATTAAGGTAGGAAAAATCAGTCCTATTGGCTGATCCAATCAGCCAATAGAATGTGAGCTCAATCCTTTTGGCTGATTGGATCAGCCAATAGGATTGAACTTTAATCCTATTGGCTGATTACATCAGCCAATAGGATTTTTTCTACCTTAATTACGATTGGCTGATAGAATTCTATCAGCCAATCGGAATTGAAGGGACGCCATCTTGGATGACGTCACTTAAAGGTACCTTCATTCTGTGTTAGCCGTTGATTGAAAAGGATGCTCCGCGTCGGATGTCTTGAAGATGGACCCGCTCCGCGCCGGATGGATGAAGATCAAAGATGCCGTCTGGATGAAGACTTCTGCCCGTCTGGAGGACCACTTCGCTGACTTGGATGAAAAGCATATTCAATGGGAACCTACTGGAAACTAGTATCTAATGAAACCCTGGAGCGGTTCTGAGCTTTTGCTGAGTATTTGGCTACATAAAAGCTTTAGAAAAAGCCACGTGGGAGCTCCCTATAACTCATGTAGCATGAGACAGAGGAACTTTTCCAGATTTGAGTAAAGAACCATGTCGCTACTGACATGGCTACCTATACGCATCTCTTCTGAATATTCAGCATGGAGGATATCTCTACAACTTTTCTCACTTTATTTGTGGATTTTGAAAATTTGTTGCAGCAGAGAGTGGATTCTTTACTACAGGTTGTTCGTCCTGGGGAAACCGCTTTGCAGCTGTTGGCAAAAGATGAGAAGCCTATCCAGAGCCAGATTACTGCTACACCACAGTCAAACTCTCCAGTCAAGCTAACAGCTATACCATTAGAGTCCCCTAATCGACGGCTCTCACTACCTTCCTCCCTGGCGGATGCGGCCGAACCCTGGTTGAGATATCAAGCTGAGCATTACATGAGTCCGCTAACAGCAGATGGGGAAACTAACTGGGAAGATGACGATAGAATCTCTGTGATCCTGAATGTGCAAACTATAGAGCCTGAAACTGGCAGAGATGGTGCCAGTCGACCTACGTGGAGAGCTGCTACAGCTTGCTACTTGGACTGTGAGTGTATTTGGCTCAGGCCCTGGTAACTCTCTTACCTGATGTTGGCAAATACCTGATGAAGCAAGATGCTTTAACTGAAGTTACATGGCGACATTACCATGTTAAGCATGCCCAGCAATTACCAGATGCTCCAGAGACACAGTACAAACTTGGCATCCGATAAGGCCCTATATGCTCCTGCCACCTCCCGGTACCTCCATGATTAGACTATTGTACTCCTACAATACATGAGGTTTGGCTAGTTCAAACTGAAAATCTGTAATTGACTACAGTTAGTAGCTTTCGTTGTATTTATCCCTGCAGGATGTTTCTAAGGTTTCTTTAATGTTATATGTTTTATAACGTCATGTACAAGCATGATGTTCAGGCTATTGTTAAAGGGACAGTCTAGACCAAAATAAACATTCATGATTCAGATAGAGCATGGAATTTTTAAAAATTTTCCAATTTACTTTTATCACCAATTTTGCTTTGTTCTCTTGGTATTCTTAGTTGAAAGCTTAACCTAGGAGGTTCATATGCTAATTTCTTAGAAGGCCACCTCTTTTCAGAATGCATTTTAACAGTTTTTCACCACTAGAGGGTGTTAGTTCCCGTATTTCATATAGATAACACTGTGCTCGTGCACGTGAAGTTATCTGGGAGCAGGCACTGATTGGCTAAACTGCAAGTCTGTCAAAAGAACTGAAATAAAGGGGCAGTTTGCAGAGGCTTAGATACAAGATAATCACAGAGGTTAAACGTATATTATTATAACTGTGTTGGTTATGCAAAACTAGGGAATGGGTAATAAAGGGATTATCTATCTTTTAAAACAATAAACATTTTGGTGTAGACTGTCCCTTTAAATTGGAAATTACCTTCCAATAGTTTTGGGGCTTTATATAGAAGTATTTTACCCTAATATGTTATGTTTATCTTAATATAGTCTGTGGTTATGTATATAACTGATGTGTAATAATTAAAAGCCTGATACTTCTCAGAAAGAGAAGATTGTCTACTACAAAGTGTATTAAAATCTCCTTGTTAGAAGCCAAGTATTTAATAGATTACTAACCTCATAGTTAGGCTCATCTAGGATTTAGACATTTGAGATATACCACCACTCTGACCTGTATCCTGTCTATCCTAAGTTTAAGGTAGCTTACATGCCAGATGGTCTATATATACTAGTACATATTATATTTCTCCAACATAGGTGTGTCCGGTCCACGGCGTCATCCTTACTTGTGGGATATTCTCTTCCCCAACAGGAAATGGCAAAGAGCCCAGCAAAGCTGGTCACATGATCCCTCCTAGGCTCCGCCTACCCCAGTCATTCTCTTTGCCGTTGTACAGGCAACATCTCCACGGAGATGGCTTAGAGTTTTTTAGGCAATACTTTTAAGGCTTTAAGACACTGTGGTGAAAATTTGGTGAATTTTGAACAATTCCTTCATGTTTTTTCGCAATTGCAGTAATAAAGTGTGTTCAGTTTAAAATTTAAAGTGACAGTAACGGTTTTATTTTAAAACGTTTTTTGTACTTTGTTATCAAGTTTATGCCTGTTTAACATGTCTGAACTACCAGATAGACTGTGTTCTGAATGTGGGGAAGCCAGAATTCCTATTCATTTAAATAAATGTGATTTATGTGACAATGACAATGATGCCCAAGATGATTCCTCAAGTGAGGGGAGTAAGCATGGTACTGCATCATTCCCTCCTTCGTCTACACGAGTCTTGCCCACTCAGGAGGCCCCTAGTACATCTAGCGCGCCAATACTCCTTACTATGCAACAATTAACGGCTGTAATGGATAATTCTGTCAAAAACATTTTAGCCAAAATGAACACTTATCAGCGTAAGCGCGACTGCTCTGTTTTAGATACTGAAGAGCATGACGACGCTGATAATGATATTTCTGAAGGGCCCCTAACCCAGTCTGATGGGGCCAGGGAGGTTTTGTCTGAGGGAGAAATTACTGATTCAGGGAACATTTCTCAACAAGCTGAACCTGATGTGATTGCATTTAAATTTAAGTTGGAACATCTCCGCATTCTGCTTAAGGAGGTATTATCCACTCTGGATGATTGTGACAAGTTGGTCATCCCAGAGAAACTATGTAAAATGGACAAGTTCCTAGAGGTGCCGGGGCTCCCAGAAGCTTTTCCTATACCCAAGCGGGTGGCGGACATTGTTAATAAAGAATGGGAAAGGCCCGGTATTCCTTTCGTCCCTCCCCCCATATTTAAAAAATTGTTTCCTATGGTCGACCCCAGAAAGGACTTATGGCAGACAGTCCCCAAGGTCGAGGGAGCGGTTTCCACTTTAAACAAACGCACCACTATACCCATAGAGGATAGTTGTGCTTTCAAAGATCCTATGGATAAAAAATTAGAAGGTTTGCTTAAAAGGATGTTTGTTTAGCAGGGTTACCTTCTACAACCAATTTCATGCATTGTCCCTGTCGCTACAGCCGCATGTTTCTGGTTCGATGAGCTGATAAAGGTGGTCGATAGTGATTCTCCTCCTTTTGAGGAGATTATGGACAGAATCAATGCTCTCAAATTGGCTAATTCTTTCACCCTAGACGCCACTTTGCAATTGGCTAGGTTAGCGGCTAAGAATTCTGGGTTTGCTATTGTGGCGCGCAGAGCGCTTTGGTTGAAATCTTGGTCGGCTGATGCGTCTTCCAAGAACAAGCTACTTAACATTCCTTTCAAGGGGAAAACGCTGTTTGGCCCTGACTTGAAAGAGATTATCTCTGATATCACTGGGGGTAAGGGCCACGCCCTTCCTCAGGATCGGCCTTTCAAGGCAAAAAATAAACCTAATTTTCGTCCCTTTCGTAGAAACGGACCAGCCCAAAGTGCTACGTCCTCTAAGCAAGAGGGTAATACTTCTCAAGCCAAGCCAGCCTGGAGACCAATGCAAGGCTGGAACAAGGGAAAGCAGGCCAAGAAACCTGCCACTGCTACCAAGACAGCATGAAATGTTGGCCCCCGATCCGGGACCGGATCTGGTGGGGGGCAGACTCTCTCTCTTCGCTCAGGCTTGGGCAAGAGATGTTCTGGATCCTTGGGCGCTAGAAATAGTCTCCCAAGGTTATCTTCTGGAATTCAAGGGACTTCCCCCAAGGGGGAGGTTCCACAGGTCTCAGTTGTCTTCAGACCACATAAAAAGACAGGCATTCTTACATTGTGTAGAAGACCTGTTAAAAATGGGAGTGATTCATCCTGTTCCATTAAGAGAACAAGGGATGGGGTTCTACTCCAATCTGTTTATAGTTCCCAAAAAAGAGGGAACGTTCAGACCAATCTTAGATCTCAAGATCTTAAACAAGTTTCTCAAGGTTCCATCGTTCAAGATGGAAACCATTCGAACTATTCTTCCTTCCATCCAGGAAGGTCAATTCATGACCACGGTGGATTTAAAGGATGCGTATCTACATATTCCTATCCACAAGGAACATCATCGGTTCCTGAGGTTCGCATTCCTGGACAAACATTACCAGTTCGTGGCGCTTCCTTTCGGATTAGCCACTGCTCCAAGGATTTTCACAAAGGTACTAGGGTCCCTTCTAGCTGTGCTAAGACCAAGGGGCATTGCTGTAGTACCTTACTTGGACTACATTCTGATTCAAGCGTCGTCCCTTCCTCAAGCAAAGGCTCACACGGACATTGTCCTGGCCTTTCTCAGATCTCACGGATGGAAAGTGAACGTGGAAAAGAGTTCTCTATCTCCGTCAACAAGGGTTCCCTTCTTGGGAACAATAATAGACTCCTTAGAAATGAGGATTTTTCTGACAGAGGCCAGAAAAACAAAACTTCTAGACTCTTGTCGGATACTTCATTCCGTTCCTCTTCCTTCCATAGCTCAGTGCATGGAAGTGATCGGGTTGATGGTAGCGGCAATGGACATAGTTCCTTTTGCGCGCATTCATCTAAGACCATTACAACTGTGCATGCTCAGTCAGTGGAATGGGGACTATACAGACTTGTCTCCAAAGATACAAGTAAATCAGAGGACCAGAGACTCACTCCGTTGGTGGCTGTCCCTGGACAACCTGTCACGAGGGATGACATTCCGCAGACCAGAGTGGGTCATTGTCACGACCGACGCCAGTCTGATGGGCTGGGGCGCGGTCTGGGGATCCCTGAAAGCTCAGGGTCTTTGGTCTCGGGAAGAATCTCTTCTACCGATAAATATTCTGGAACTGAGAGCGATATTCAATGCTCTCAAGGCTTGGCCTCAGCTAGCGAGGGCCAAGTTCATACGGTTTCAATCAGACAACATGACAACTGTTGCGTACATCAACCATCAGGGGGGAACAAGGAGTTCCCTGGCGATGGAAGAAGTGACCAAAATCATTCTATGGGCGGAGTCTCACTCCTGCCACCTGTCTGCTATCCACATCCCAGGAGTGGAAAATTGGGAAGCGGATTTTCTGAGTCGTCAGACATTGCATCCGGGGGAGTGGGAACTCCATCCGGAAATCTTTGCCCAAGTCACTCAGCTGTGGGGCATTCCAGACATGGATCTGATGGCCTCTCGTCAGAACTTCAAAGTTCCTTGCTACGGGTCCAGATCCAGGGATCCCAAGGCGGCTCTAGTGGATGCACTAGTAGCACCTTGGACCTTCAAACTAGCTTATGTGTTCCCGCCGTTTCCTCTCATCCCCAGGCTGGTAGCCAGGATCAATCAGGAGAGGGCGTCGGTGATCTTGATAGCTCCTGCGTGGCCACGCAGGACTTGGTATGCAGATCTGGTGAATATGTCATCGGTTCCACCTTGGAAGCTACCTTTGAGACGAGACCTTCTTGTTCAGGGTCCGTTCGAACATCCGAATCTGGTTTCACTCCAGCTGACTGCTTGGAGATTGAACGCTTGATCTTATCGAAGCGAGGGTTCTCAGATTCTGTTATCAATACTCTTGTTCAGGCCAGAAAGCCTGTAACTAGAAAGATTTACCACAAAATTTGGAAAAAATATATCTGTTGGTGTGAATCTAAAGGATTCCCTTGGGACAAGGTTAAGATTCCTAGGATTCTATCCTTCCTTCAAGAAGGATTGGAAAAAGGATTATCTGCAAGTTCCCTGAAGGGACAGATTTCTGCCTTGTCTGTGTTACTTCACAAAAAGCTGGCCGCTGTGCCAGATGTTCAAGCCTTTGTTCAGGCTCTGGTTAGAATTAAGCCTGTTTACAAACCTTTGACTCCTCCTTGGAGTCTCAATTTAGTTCTTTCAGTTCTTCAGGGGGTTCCGTTTGAACCCTTACATTCCGTTGATATTAAGTTATTATCTTGGAAAGTTTTGTTTTTGGTTGCAATTTCTTCTGCTAGAAGAGTTTCAGAATTATCTGCTCTGCAGTGTTCTCCTCCTTATCTGGTGTTCCATGCAGATAAGGTGGTTTTACGTACTAAACCTGGTTTTCTTCCAAAAGTTGTTTCTAACAAAAACATTAACCAGGAGATTATCGTACCTTCTCTGTGTCCGAAACCAGTTTCAAAGAAGGAACGTTTGTTGCACAATTTGGATGTTGTTCGCGCTCTAAAATTCTATTTAGATGCTACAAGGATTTTAGACAAACATCTTCCTTGTTTGTTGTTTATTCCGGTAAAAGGAGAGGTCAAAAAGCAACTTCTACCTCTCTCTCTTTTTGGATTAAAAGCATCATCAGATTGGCTTACGAGACTGCCGGACGGCAGCCTCCCGAAAGAATCACAGCTCATTCCACTAGGGCTGTGGCTTCCACATGGGCCTTCAAGAACGAGGCTTCTGTTGATCAGATATGTAGGGCAGCGACTTGGTCTTCACTGCACACTTTTACCAAATTTTACAAGTTTGATACTTTTGCTTCTTCTGAGGCTATTTTTGGGAGAAAGGTTTTGCAAGCCGTGGTGCCTTCCATTTAGGTGACCTGATTTGCTCCCTCCCTTCATCCGTGTCCTAAAGCTTTGGTATTGGTTCCCACAAGTAAGGATGACGCCGTGGACCGGACACACCTATGTTGGAGAAAACAGAATTTATGTTTACCTGATAAATTACTTTCTCCAACGGTGTGTCCGGTCCACGGCCCGCCCTGGTTTTTTTAATCAGGTCTGATAATTTATTTTCTTTAACTACAGTCACCACGGTACCATATGGTTTCTCCTATGCAAATATTCCTCCTTAACGTCGGTCGAATGACTGGGGTAGGCGGAGCCTAGGAGGGATCATGTGACCAGCTTTGCTGGGCACTTTGCCATCTCCTGTTGGGGAAGAGAATATCCCACAAGTAAGGATGACGCCGTGGACCGGACACACCGTTGGAGAAAGTAATTTATCAGGTAAACATAAATTCTGTTTTTATTACCCATACTGCTCATTTTTGTATTCTAACTACTAATTTCCACAGATATGCCATAATAATCTATTTTGTGCAATATGTGCTGGGAAACTGCTATCTATTACTTACATTTATTGAGCTATAGTTTAACAGAGCACCATCTGGTAGTCTAATTATTCAATTTTTTGAGGTATATATATATACACACATGTTGGATATAACAAGATCCACTATAGCTTATTAGATATCTTACCTATCAAAGGCACTCCATGGGATCTCTTCTCAAAATGTACCCCTAATGTAAGTGATGTTGCAGTTAGGGATTTTCTACTGCTATATATCTTAAACAAACACCCAAAAGTAATACTCACCAAAACCCAAATATTGGCTTAACATAATATATTCCAGGTTATATTCTACATAGGTGGCATAGTTAACATAGCACTTTTCTTCATAAATGGAAATAGTCTACTTTTGGGAAATAAGAGCCTGGCCACCAGGAGGAGGCAAAGACTGTTATGATTTGTTATGAACTCTGTGACTTATGAGCCTTAATCAGATACAATGTAAGCATGCAGTCTTTCACCGCTCAGTCTCACACCAAACCAGACCTTAGGTATTCTTTAGGTCAAGATTTTGCTCATTGACTGAGGGGACTGTAAGCAGTCAAGGGGAATGAAATGGTTAAAGAAGAAAGAGTGATATCAAAGAAAAACTCTGTCTATATCTGAAATCAGTGTGGGGTGGTTAAAGAGATAAGAGAGAGTTATGTGTTAAGAGTAATGTGTTAATTAATGAATGCTGTTCAGTACTGAATTGTAATTAAGAGGTTAATTCAGAATGCCTGACACTCTTTTCTCAGAGAGCTCACAATACGAATGTTATTGTTTGTTATTTTAAGTAGTGCACTAAATCAACCTCCTTATGCACAATGAATAAGATGGAATCCGGTCAGCAACCAGTTATCAGACAACCAGTATCAGAAGTTTTACTTCTGCTTTAGTGCAGAGGCAACATGTGGATTTTCACTGTAGGGCATTAATTTCAGTGGTACCTGTATCAGTAAAGTTCTATCCGTCAGTCTATTTGTATGAGTTAATATTTGCAGCGGCGATCAGTCCTGGAGGCTTACCTGTCAACAGGCCAGAGCAGCAGAAGGACTCCGGAGCTGGCGGTTATGACCGTAGATCCGCCTGGCTAGCGTGTGTGTCAGATGATCTGTGTCCGGCTTCCCGGGATGCGATGAGAGCAAACAGAAAGTACAGCGGTGCTGGGGGTTTTGACCGGTCTCTGTATGCGTCAGCTGATCTGTGTGAGCAGCGTAAGAGCTACAGCGTAGCAGAGCAGGTTCCAGCTGACTGTGAGAGCTGGGTCAGTGTAGAGTATTAGCTTGGCATGAGTCACCTGAAGTAAATCCCACACGATGTTGCGGTTTGAGTTAGCAACAGCTTATGCTGCAACAAAGTACACAATTTGTGAAGTTTCACTTTGGTTCAGGATATTTAGTTGAATCCGGTTCAGATGAATTAATCTGTATATGCGCAAGGGCTAAGTTTAAGCCGTCCTCAGTATAGGCACAATCACTACAAAATACTTAGCACTTGTGCAGGATAAGGAGGAGCCTTATATAGACTCTAGGAGAGCCTTAAAGGGGCAGAGGGGAAACCTGACAGACACCCCAGCCAAAGGCTTAAATACTCCTCCCACTTCCCTCATCCCCGAGTCATTCTTTGCCTTTTGTCCCAGGAGGTTGGCAGAGAAGTGTCAGAAGTTTGTTTTCGTCTCTTATGGAGGGTAGTACTCTTCGACATGGGATGGGCATTTAAAGTAATCCTGTCAGTCTCTCAGTGAGGGCTTGGATGAAAGTTAGAGTCCGGAGATGAAGGAAGAGTCTTTCTGCGAAACCATACCAACTCATTTTGACAACTCCACAAGCAATCGGCATTGTCGAACTTCGCTTCGCTGCATGCTTCCTTCTCTCAAGTCCATGGTGGAGGCGAGGCTACTATCCGTCACACTTGAAGGGCCGTGTTCCTGTTCCACGGCGTAGATTCCGGTAAGATCGTTTCATTTTACTTCTTCATGATTGTACTGTAACTCATTTGTTCCTGTAAACTCACATGAAAAATACAGGGTCTCAGTGGGACTCCTTTAGTATCTTGGAATCAAGGGTTAATATCTCTTGAGGGGGATTATTGAACAGGGTTTTTTTTAATCATGTTTGTTATGTGATTCAATCTGCTTATGTGTAGTGCTAATTGGGCTCGTGGCTTTTTGGAACATAACGGCCTTTTGAAGTGACGCGACCTTACGGTTGGGCGGGCTTTTTTTGGACTGTACGGTTCACCTTGTGACCGGGTGTGTTTACGTTCTCGTCTCCCATTTCCGCATTCCTGACTGTGTGGCGACGGAGAATTCTAGTCCGCTGGTGTCTGGTTCATAGGAGGTGGTAAGTGCCCCAGTCATTGTGGGTGTCAGGTGCCGTGTAAATTGTTTTAAATATAGTCCATTTTTTGGTATCCTTTATTCAGTTATGGAGGGTGCTGATGTTGTTCAACTTTCTGATTCAGATTCTTCGTCCTGTGACTAATGTGAATTGGCCCCATTGACTCAGGTCAGTCAGTTATGTTCTTTATGCCGTCCTAGAGCGCCTTGTTCCTCGGGCTCGGGGATTCAAGGGACCGCTGAGCCATCCGCCTCGGGGGGCCCTGTCCTCTGGGAGGCGAGTTCCCTACTGCTCCTTTCTACTACTACACATGCAGTTAACCCAGGTTATGTGGATTGTTCCCCGGAGGTTGTGGCACGTTTTCACTTTTACATACTTTTGGCGCTTGCTCGTCTACAAAGTCAAGATGTTTATTTGCGATTGTGCTCATGCCCGTTTGCCCCAGGTCTCTCGGCCACTGGAGGTCATGTTCAGTTCCCTGCGGGTGTAACTGTTCCTGAGTGTTGTGCGTTTTGTTATAGGCTGGCTCGCCTTCGTGTTTTACTCAGACACGTTTTTAAGCTGTTTAAAAACGGTTCTCGGTTATGGGACTCATTAGTCTCCTCCTTTGAATGGCTCACCTCGTTAGACATCGGGGGATGAAGTAATCTCTTTTAAGTCTTCTTATTGAGATTCTTCCCAGTTTTGTTGGAAGAACGGAGTTTCCGTTAGGCTGGTCCTGCGGATCTTTCTGTTCTTCTTGGGCATTAACCCTCGGGTTGCCTGTTATTTTATTTTATCTGGTTAGGATGAATTTTCTTTTCTTTTTCATACTATGTTTCCTGCGGGAACTTAAAATCTCTGGGGTCGATACTCGCTGTTAACTTCTACGGAAGTGGTTCGGGACACGTTTGTCTGTTTTTCTTCCTCCCTCTCTGAGGGCGGATTTAGCCAGCTTGGCAGTTATGACCCTGGTTGCAGGCTGGTCCTGCTTGGGTTCAGATCTTCGGTCTCGTGGCTTATTCAGACACGTGGCACCTATTATACCTTGCTGGTCAGGTTGGGGTGCTGAGTGCTCTTAACATCATTTATGTTCTTGTTATTTGTTTTACAAGGACTTGGATTCCCTTCGGGAGTTGGTTGTTCCTTTTTCAGGACATTAGACAGTGAGGTCCTTTTGGGCTCCAGTTAGGGGTCCTTTCCCAGTGTTGGGAATGCTCTGCATCTCTTTCTTGGGATAGAAGAGGTCCTAGTGGTTTTCCACTCATATGGTTCAGGTATTGCCATCCAGGTGGCATCCAAACTCATGTCTTACTGTCCTCTGATATCGAATCTGAGGTGATGTGGAGGCTGGATGTTGCTCTTTCGGTGACTTATCCTCACTGTTCCCCTTGCATCGGGAGCTCGTGACTAGCTGGACAGCTAGCGCAGCTTACTAATGCTCTGTGGCTACTCTGTACTGTAGCAAACCGAGGGTTGCTAGTTCGATCTCCGGTGAGGTCTACTCAGCCTTTCCTCCTTTCGAGGTTGATAAAATGAGCAGCGCCCTTTGTCCCTTAAGGTGGATTAGTCGCACTTTCAAGCACAGTCATTTTAAGGTCGCTTAGACGCCTGTTAGCTCTAGTGTCCTTGGCTCTTTGGAGTGTTGGGCTCTTGCAAGGGGTAGTCTCTTCCCTTTTGGTCGGGACTTGCAAGGGCTTCTTGCTCTTGTTATCCGGGTTATTCTGGATTTTTTTTTTCCCTGGGAGGTCTGTTTTTTTATATCAGACGAGGGATTTATGTTTCTGTAAGATTGTTTAATCTAAACATTTGTGGGGCCCGGGCTTCTTGTCCTGATCTTCCGGTTGTCAAGGGTTTTGCTCAGCATTTTCTCTTTGTGGATCCCGCTGTGGGATGTTACCGGACCTTATGATCCTAAGACTGGGCGAGGGGTTCCAGTTTCCGGGGTACTTGGGCTTAGCCCTTGTTCTGGCTGTTCTGTTCTACAACTTGGCCAGATTTACTGAGAGCCGGGACTCCTTGGGGCTTGTCTTGTGCCAGACGATACAGTTCCTTTGGGACAGCCAACTGACGTGACCTGATGGTGGGCTTTCCTGCCTAGCAAACGGAAGGTTTGCGGTTGCTCAGCTGTCACTTTTGCACCTGGTATGTGTGCTAGCACGTTGGTGTTGTTCCTGTCCATCTGGGGAGCTGCTGGCTCCGCATTAAGACTTAGTCGGGTGGCTTTGCTAGATCTCCTTAGGTCTAACGCCTGCTCGATTGTCTTTAGGTTGAAGTGGCTGTGTCCATTCTTCAGACCCTTTGGGGGCTGGTCTTGGGGTTCCTTTCAGTTCCCTTGCTTTCAGATCTGCCGTTGCTTGGGCTGGTCCTGCTAGGTGTAGGATCTGAGATCTGTTGTTCTCCTCAGGTCTTGGGGGTGACAGTGGACCTTCTTTTTTAGATTTTCTGTGAGTAGGCTTGGCGGCCTGGATTGCCGGGAGAGTGTCCTCTGTCTTGGAAGTTGGGCAATCTATGTCTTGGAGGTTGGGCAGTCTGCTATTTTGTGCGGCCGCTTCTTCCTGACAGATAGTGTTTTCTCTGTGTCTTCCTACGGATGGCAGCGTGTTACTAGACTCAGATGTTTATTCTCTGAGTTTGCTACTTGTTATTTCTGTGTGCTCAGTCTCTAAGTTCTAACATATTGAGGACTTTGTCTTCAGCTGTCCTTTCCGGTGCTGTTGCACGATGTTTGGGAGATGTTTCTTCTCCTTGATGATGCCCGGTTGCTCCTTGTGGGTTGGGTGTCGTCTTCTCTTGTTCTCAGGATCCTTTTGGGTCTCTGTGGACTTGGCCTTCTTTTGAAGGTTTTTTTCCTTTATTGGATCTTGCTGTACCTTTTGGGTATCCCATTGGCTCACCCTTGTTCTCTCCCTTTTGGGGATTTTGGTACTGTACTAGTAATGGTTGTGTGGGGACTGAGTGCTGGGCGACGATTCTCCTGGAGGAGTGTTGGCTCAGTGAGTCTGCTTTGCGGTCTCTAGTTAGGCTTTCGGACTATCTGCGGGTCAGTGTCCTTGAGGCCTTTTCCTTCTAGTTTTTTGCCCAGCTCCGACAAAGCGGAATTTGGTTGGGTTGTGGGTTTTTTCATGCCTGGTGCCCTCAGAATGGGCCGCCTATTGTGCCCTCCTGTTTTTGCATTCATTGTCCTCTATAGCTTGGGTATTGTTTTCCCAAAAGTAATTAATGCAGCTGTGGACTCTTTCCATTTATGAAGAAAAACTTAAATTATGCTTACCTGATCATTTTCTTTTCTTCAGATGGAGAGAGTCCACAGCTCCCCACCCATATTTTTTCTGTGGGGCGTCTTATTTTTTATTCTTCTGGCACCTTTCACCCTGGTATTTCTTCTACTGTTCCTTGTTCCTCAGAATGACTGGGGGATGAGGGAAGTGGGAGGAGTATTTAAGCCTTTGGCTGGGGTGTCTGGGCTGTATTAGACATGTCTGTAAAAGTAAAAGAAAGCAGAAACCAATTTGGTTTTCCAAAGAAATAGCACATGCTGTAAAGACAAAAAAGATAGTTTATAAAAATTACAGAGACACACAAGCAGATGATGATATGAAAATATGGAGACTCCAACAAAAAAAAGACTTAGCAGTTAATTAGGAAGGTTAAAGCTCATGCAGAAGAGAAGATAGCACAGTTAGTAAAACATGGGGACAAAACATTCTTTAGATATATTAGTGAAAGAAGAAAAAATAAGGTAGGAATAGTAAAATTGAAATCAGTTGATGGTAGAATAATAGAAGGAGATAAGCATATTGCAGACTGTCTCAATGATTACTTCTGTTCTATTTTCACAAAAGATTGTGAAGATAGAATGTCTACATTAAGGGATGCTATGAAAAATAGAAACAAGCTTAACAGTAATCTTTTTACAGAGGATGAGGTTTTGTTAGCATTATCAAAAATAAATGTTAAAAAGGCAGTGGGTCCTAATAATATTCATCAAAGGGTTTTAAAAGAACTTCGATCAGTGCTTACTGTCCCATTAACTGATCTGTTTAATCAGTCACTATTAACAGGAGCTGTCCCAGATGATTGGAGAATAGCACATGTAATATTGCTTCATACAAAGGGCAGTAGAGAAGAATTTGGTAACTACAGGCCAGTTAGTTTAACTTCAGTAGTAGGGAAATTAATGGAAAGCCTCTTAAAAGAAAGAATTATGCCTCGCATAAAGACAAACAATTTAGAAGACCAAAATCGGTATGGTTTTACTTCAGGGAGATCATGTCAGACTAATCTAATTGACTTCTTTGATTATGTAACAAAACTATTAGACAAGGGTGGAGCAGTTGATGTAGCATATCTAGATTTCAGCAAAGCATTTGACACCGTCCCACAAAAGAAAACTAATTCACAAACTGTATCTCCTTGGTCTAGATTCAAAAATTGTGAACTGGGTGGAATGCTGGCTTAAGGACAGAAACAAAGTGTCTTAATAAAAGGGAGTTCATTCAGCAGAGGGGGCTGTTACTAGTGGTGTTCCTCAGGGGTCAGTTCTGGGGCCTATTTTGTTTAACATATTTAACTGTGATATCAGCAAAGGGCTACAGGGGAAAGTATGTCTGCAGATGATACAAACATTTGTAACAGAGTGGATGTTCCAGGGGGGGTAGACAAAATGAGAAGTGATATACAACAATTGGAGGATTGGGATCTAAAGTTTATCACAGCAAAGTGTAAAATAATGCATTTAGGGAAGAAAAATCCAAATGTTAATTACAGACTCAATGACACTTTACTAACTGTTACAGGTGAGGAACAGGACATGGGAATTATTATTTCAGATGATTTAAAACTTAGTAAACAATGTAGTAATACAGCGAGTGAGGCTAGCAGAATGCTTGGATGTATTGGTAGAGGTATTTGCAGCAGAAATAGTAAGGTTCGTATGCCACTTTATAGATCATTAGTTAGGCCTCATCTTGAGTATTGTGTGCAGTTCTGGAGGCCATATCTTCAGAAGGATATTAACAAACTTGAATCTGTGCAAAGGAGGGCTACCAAAATAGTACATGGTCTAAAAAATAAAACTTACCAGGATAGGCTCAATGACCTAAATATGTATAGCTTAGAGGAAAGAAGGGGAAGAGGTGATATGATAGCAACTTTCAAGTACGGTAAAGGGCTTAGTAAAACTGAGGATGTGGGTATTTTACATAAAATGGAAAATTCAAGAACAAGGGGTTATGATCTCAAGCTAAAGGGTAGTAGATTCAGGAGTAATTTGAGGAAGCACTTCTTTACAGAAAGAGTGATTGATTTATGGAATAAACTTCCTCAAGAGGTGGTTGCGACAAACACTGTGGGGGACTTAAAAATGCATGGGACAAGCATAAGGCTATCCTACAAACTAGATAATTTTATCTTGTTAGGTAATATCGGGCAGACTTGCTGGGCCTATGGCTCTTATCTGCCGTCAATATCTATGCTTCTATGTTTCTGTCTTTGCCTCCTCCTGGTGGCCAGGTTCTTAATTCCCAAAAGTAATGAATGCAGCTGTGAACTCTTTCCATCTGAAGAAAATAAATTTATCAGGTAAGCATAATTTAAGTTTTTCAGGTAACTTTAACCTCCCCCCCAAAGATTCTGCTTAGTAAGCATAGGAAAATGCATCCCTCAAAACCCTATCTTTATATTTTTTCATTTCCCCCAAACTCTCCCTTAGCAAAAGGTATCTCTATAGAGGTCCATGAGAGGCCATCATCTATTATTTGGAGACAATAATTAGCTAGTTGTTTTAGTATCTGCTATGGGGATATATAGATCTATATAATGTTTAAAAAAATAACTTACAAAATGAGGCGCTGTAAGGTTTGTCCAGTTCTTCCATACAGAAAACGATATATTGAAACATTTCTATAGTTTATTTTATTAGGTCGTTTTAGAACAACCCCTACTGATTGCTGTATCTTGTTTTATGCATGTTAATCCATAACATTTTTCCATTGAGATACATGTCAAGCTTACAAATTGTATTACATTGAATATCTGTATTTCTTTATTGCCACAACAAAAAAAAATTAAAAAATGTACCGTAGTATTTTTTAATAAAAAAGCGATCTTTCCCCCTTTGTATGGTGATCGCATCCACACAGTTAACAAGAGTGCTGGGCACTTTTCAGGATCTCATGTCATCCCTCCGTGAGCATGCACGCAATCACACATATAACATCCCCCCCACCAGCACTGTCTTATTCACTGTCAAACCAGAGAATGGTTGCAGTGTTCAAGTGTTAATCACTGATTTCAATAAAGGGGCAAGTGAAAAAAAAAATATCTCCTGAAATAATTAACAAAAAACAACATTGAATAACGAGCTTGAGAAAGGCTGTACGCAGCTGAAATGCGTTGCTCATTATTCTTGGTGTTGTGTCACACTTGGGCTTCCGTAGCCTTAATACATGGACGCTGTAAGAGTTCACTGAACTCGCAAGGTTTTTTACAAAGTGAAACAGCGGATTAAATTGGAACATTCACAGAGACGAGGAGGAGAGAAACAATTTGGGATTCTAGAGGTCGAACAACTAAAGGCATCCGTTTTTTTTGCAATTCTTCAGCCCTTCAGCTTGTGCCACTGAAACGCTTGTTTAAAACTACTAACCAACAAACGGCTTTGCTCTTTAACAAAAAGACTTTTTGCAATAAGACTTTTTAAATAAATATGGACTTTTAACTTTTATATTTTGGAGGATCATTTATTGCAATATATGTGTCATTGTTTATATGTGAAACTCTGTTTGTTTGATCTGAAATGTTTTTGGTCATTGTCTGTGCAAATTAGCTTGTAAAAATTACCTTGTTTTATTATTATTATTTTTTTACTTCGTTGTTTAATCTATAAAATTATACTCATTTTAAGTAATTTATCTATGATGATGTTTTAAAATTAAATATATATATATACATCTAATATTCCTTTAGCCAGTTACTACACACATTTAGCTGCTCTTTTGAGGGCAGCGCAGCTGTATATTATTACCAGCCTGCAGATCTCGGCAGACTATGTAATTTAACCCCTACCAGTGTGCTAATTAAGGAGAGAGGGAATCCTTATTTACAGCTGCTTTGTGTACTACTACTCAGCACTGTGGCTTGTTTCTTTTATTCCCAAATACTTGGTCTTCTTTGCAAAGTTTGGTCCCTTTGATACGCATGCCGCTTCTGAGGCTGCTTTTCGCAGGAAATTTCTGTGGGCCATAGTGTCTGATCAGTATCTTACCTGCCTTCACAGTTTGTCTCATGGTGATATTGTGGCCTTTAATGATTGAGTATAGATAGATACCTACATATGATGACTTATGGACTCTTACCATCTGATGAAAGACAACAAAATTTATTCTAAACTGAAAATTAATTTTGTTTACGTGGTGGCAGTAATTATTTTGCACTTCTTTTCTCCACTTTATCTTTCTCTGTTTTTCTCATCTACTTGGCTATATGTAAGACTGATAATCATGGGAAGTGGGAAGGATTTAAAGCTCTGGTTAGTTGGGGTATTTTTGGCCTCCACCTAGTGGTTAGGGGGGCGAATTTCCACACATTAGGATTTGTGAATTTATCAGATAACCATACAATTTATGGTTGACTCTGCACATTCATACTTAAATTTGGGTGTCTCTGTACCACTTTCTTCTAGTTCTGCCCCCTCTCCTTTCTTTCCTCCTAAATGGACCTGCTCCAATCTCATTTTACTATCTGACTTCACTATGTCATTTTCTAGGTCAGAGTTTTCCTGAATCATATGAAAGTCTAGAAAATTAGAGTAGAAAATAAGGATTTCTGGAATTACTCTTGACTAATTTACTTACGCCTCACAAAGATGGTCTGGATTAAAATCGGATACTGTATTATAAGGAATTATATTATTTAGATTTAGTGCATTTTAAAGATTATATTTTGTAGCATTAAAGGCATAGACTCCAGAAATATTATTTGGATATATTCACTATATAGTTATTTTAAAGATTATACCTCACTTTTTTGCATGGAATTATGTGTAGAAAATCTTCATTAGAAGTAAAAAATATGTGGTATGAATGCAACATTTAAAAAAATAAATAAAGCTGAATGCATTGTGCACACAAGCAGTAGTTATAAAGAGTTTTTGGACTGAAATAATTGTCTACAATTTTCTGTGAACGCAATTTTAACTCCTCAATACATTCTAGAAAAATAAGTAAAAAACTAAAACAACGTTAAATTATCTTTATTTCAGTAACTGACTAATATGTGATGATGGGAAAGTTCTTACAAATAGTCCACTAATTTGCCTTTAAGGCTTAGCATTTGGATTGGAGAAAGGTGTAGGAGTCATATCTGGTCCCCTCCCCTTGTAGCAGACAGTTAAAATGTTCTTAAAATAATGTAAATAACATTACTCCAATTGTATTTCTTTTCAACAGGTGGATTCACACACTGCAATAACCCTAGTCATGGTGAAAGTGCTGATGCTTCTGAATGTGGGAATTTTTTTACTAGGAAATCACAATATATTACTCATATGAAAGAAGAAGAGAAAGCATTTTCATGTTCTCAATGTGGAAAATCTTTTACTAAGAGATCAAATCTAATTACTCATCAGAAAATTCATACAGGAGAGAAAGCATTTTCATGCTCTGAATGTGGAAAATGTTTTACCAATAAATCAACTCTTATTGATCATCTGAAAATTCATACAGGAGAAAAAATATTTTCATGCTCTCAATGTGGAAAATGTTTTACTCAGAAATCAAATCTTATTAGGCACCAGAAAGTTCATACAGGAGAGAGAGAATTTTCATGTTCTGATTGTGGGAAATGTTTTAGTCAGAAATCAAGTCTTATTACTCATCAGAAAATTCATACAGGAGAAAAGGCATTTTCATGTTCTGACTGTGGGAAATGGTTTACACAGAAATCAACTCTTAATAATCATCAGAAAATTCATACAGAAGAGAAAGTATTTTCATGTTCTGAATGTGGGAAATGTTTTACTCGAAAATCAAGTCTTATTATTCATCAGAAAATTCATACAGGCGAGAAAGCATTTTCATGTTCTGAATGTGGCAAATGTTTTGCTCTGAAATTTAATCTTATTGTTCACATGAAAAGTCATACAGGAGAAAAAGCATTTTCATGTTCTCAATGTGGCAAATGTTTTACCCTGAAATCAAATCTTATTGCTCATCAGAAAATTCATACAGGAGGGAAGGAAGTTTAATGTTCTAAATGTGGGAAATCAGATCTTAGAGACAATTTACTGACAATCATTGAGATTGTGATATAAAGGTTTAATTATCTATATTAAAACAACTTTGCAATGTACTTTCATTATTTATTTTGTACCCTTTTCATGTAATGTAACTACAAATTGTGGGCTTTCCAATTCCCATGAGGTTTTATTAAAGGGAGAGTCTACTCCAGAATTTTTTTTGTTTTAAAAGATAGATAATCCGGGGGGCGTGTCTGAACAGCGACTGGGAACGGTCGCATCTTTTTTTGAGCTCCAGCGGAATCTCTCATAATCCGCCGATTTTGGGAGTTATCCTACAGCCAACTCCTCAATATAGAAGGCAATATAGACCCATATTGATGTGGTGTTCTTTATAAAACATATTATGCTGTATTTGTGAAGCTGTGGCGAGAACTCAGACATTACAGGCCTAGTGCGGCGGCACTTAATAGGCAACGCTACCCCCCTCGGAACTCCGGGGCACTCAGCTGCAGCTGGACACGTCTGTACACTTAGCTGAATCTTACGCTACCACTCTACAAGTTAAAGAGACATAAACGGAAGGAAAGAACTTTATAATTATTTGCGGACACAGGGTACAACAACTCTGCGATATACAGCACCTAAAATGGCCGCCATGGGAGAAATTAACTCTCAAGATATTTTTAATAATGAGCATTGGCGAAGATTTGAAGATCTGTGTCTGCGCCTCATTGAAAAAGCCCCACATGAAACGATAATGATACGGTACACCCACACAAGTGCACCCGGAGCATCGGTAATAACCACCCAAGAAAGATCACTTCGGCAGGACTTACGTAAAGACACAACTACTACCCCATCAGACAAACTGTTGCACAACATGGTGTCTGCAAAGGCTTCAAATATCCCTCAAACAACAAGCTCCAGGGAAAGAGGCCCTACAGTTCCAGCAACACTTGAAGTGGATGGATTGCCGAGTGTGCATCAGCAGATGGAAGGGTGCGGTCTGCCGGAGGCTGCATGGTGGGTTGTCGGGGGGGGCCCGTGTGGCGCCATGGCTGATCGCTATACTTCAGACAAATTTATAGCACAACTTGATAATCAAACACCTTACGGACACTCACCGGAGATATCCAACTTCGCACACCGGCCTAAGAGTGATAAAATGCTACATGACTCAGTGAAAGGTCATCAGATATCTCGCAAGTAACAGGCTCCGGGGAAAATGGCCCTACAATACCAGTGACATCGGCTATGCGGGGCATTCTGAGTGAGCCTCAGCGAATGGGAAAATATTCTCTGATAACCGTGGCCCAGTTAGCTTTTGAGGGGGATCCTTGGACTGCCAAAGTGAGACAATATGCTCCAGATGAGCCCACAACCCAATTTGATAGTCGCGCTCCTTACAGCCACTCACCGGAGATATCTAGCTTCTCATACAGGTACCCTCAATTGTTAGTTTATACCAAAAGACTGAAATGTGTAAGCACAATGGGACTCCTTTTTCTTTGGAACTCTTCCATAAAAGATATGCTACAAGACTACCGGGTCTCCTATATGACTTTCCCTCTGCCGCAAAGCCGTGGGTATAATAAGACTCTGGTATCTCTTCTGTTTTTCATGAACGGAGGCTAAAAATAAAAGTAATAATTGTGTTATATAAGAGTGTTACACATAGACACAGTTGTCTTTACTTTTACTTTGCATTCATGGTCTTGTTGGTGAATGTTATTGTTCCAGTTTTAAACTGCATTAGACGGTGGCCTTTGCTTAATTGATGTTTAAAAGTTATATACCAAGAATCACACAAATCACTTAGGATTACCTGTACCCACCCGCAGGTCGGGTGGCATTAGACTCATCCTTACAACAATGTTAGGTGCTATACATATAATGTGTCCTGCCTCTCGCACACTATCCTATTAAATATGTACTATTATGCTTCAATTGGTATATTCCTTAACCCACACACATAGTGTTGATGCAGACCCCAGTTTGCCTCTCCCTGACTTTGCAGCTTGCGGCCGGAGTTGCGTTAGGGAAGACATGCTTGATATTAAAAATGAGACAATGCCCCATGAAAAGATGATGTTATCTACATATACTTGCTGGGCCTAGCATTAACACAAAGATTAAGCTCCATAGTGGTAACAAATCCGGTAGCGTGTGATATATGAAACATCCCATCCATAGAGTGAGGGACAGACACATATTAACTCGGTCGCTTGTTTCACTTTATATATTTTAGCTAGCCTTGAACCCCATAACTCCACGCATCTGGGAGATAGCGCCCACCAATTAGTTATATATAATGATCCTAATGAATAAATACCACAGTATATGTGTTTGCTTCTTGAATGTGTGGTAATATTTGGCTCACTGCAGACGTGTCCAGTTGTAGTTTCTGCATCCTTACTTATCACCGTATTACATTATTAATTTTTATAAAGATGCAATTTGTTTTTGTTTTCATGTTATATACCTTCAACTTTACCCTTAACTACATGTTGTTTTTATCTATGAGGTCCAAGAGTGGCCCACAATGTTAGATCCAGGGGAGAAAATATGAGGACATTGATCTCAGCGGTACATTTCAGAACCACAATATTACTGTAATATGAAGTCTGTACCTAAACTATATGCTTGTAAACTTTTATTTTTGTTCTCAATAAAAACGTTAAAAAAAAAAAAAAAAGATAGATAAGCCCTTTATTACCCATTCCCCAGTTTTGCATAACCAACACTGTTATATTAATTTACTCTTTACCTCTGTGATTTCCTTGCATCTAAGATTCTGCAGATTGCCCCTAATTTTAGTTATTTTAAAAGACTTGCATTTTTGTCAGTCAGCGCTGTCTAGCTGTGAAAAACATTCAAAATGCACTGAGAAAACAGGCGGCCTTCAAGGGCTTAGAAATTAGAATATGAGCCTACCTAGGTGTAGCTTTCAACAAAGAAAATACCAAAAGAACAAAGCAAATTTGATGATAAAAGTAAATTGGAAAGTTGCTTAAAATTACATTCCCTATCTGAAAGTTTAATTTTGATTAGACTGTTCCTTTAAGTAATGGTTGAGGCATGTTGAAACTTAGGTTTCCCTTCTACGGAGGATAAGGACATCTAAAAGATGTATAAAGTGTGTAAACGTCTTGATTTTGATTTGTTTATATATTTCTTTTACAAGATATGACGAGTCCACGGATTTCATCCTTACTTATGGGATATTGCCTCCTGGTCAGCAGGAGGAGGCAAAAAGCACCACAGCAGAGCTGTATATATAGCTCCTCCCTTCCCTCCCCCTCCAGTCATTCTCTTTGCCTGTGTTAGTGATAGGAAGAGGCAGAGTGAGGTGTTGGTTTTAGATTCTTCAATCAAGAGTTTATTGTTTTAAAAGTGGTACAGCTGAGTGCTGCTTTATTCTGGGGTATAGTCTAGACCAAATCACTCTCTTCAATTTATAAGAGAAGCATTTGGTGGCTTCAAAGCAATGGGAACTGGTGGGATATAATTCTCACTGCGCCTCCCATACTGTGATGCTGCCCTTGCTGTGATGACCTAAGCTACTCTAACTCAGGTCTCATCTTTCTGCAGGACTACAGGAGGGACCCTTTGGACCTCTGAACCCTGTTGAAGCTGGCTTGCTGTCGGACAGCAAAAGAGGTAAGTGCAGTTTTTCTTTCTTTATAGGATATCCTCATGGGGCCTATATACCTCAGGGTTTCTGCACTTATATTCATTAAGGGAATCAGGGCTCTGTAAGTGTAGAGTTTTTCCCTGACAGCATGTTGCAGTGAATTCTTGTATGGGGACTAGGTCCTTTTCACAAGCTGGCTGCACATATTTTTATTAACATAAACGGGGTTTTTGTTTTACTCCCGGAACAGAAAAGAGTTCACTAGTAGTGTCTCTCTAGCACAATGGTCGGAAAAAATTGCCTAGTATGCTGGGGACCTGGGTTCCCTGCCTAACATATATGCCCTTAGTTAATATTTAATGGACGATTGTGTGCTTCCCTAAAGGGTTTTTATTTTGTTCTGTTAATAATGGCGACCGGGAGGTGTTTCCGCCCACGATGGGGGGGGTTATGAAAGTCCGATCAGGCTGTTCCTTAGGGCAGCAAGCTGTTGCACTTCTTTTGGCAATAAAACAATACATTTATAAGAGACAGTACTGTTTTTACACGCAAGGTTTTCAAATGATAGCCCTGATTCTCAGATTGGGTAATATATTATGGCCATATGTAATTGAATATGGCGACCGGGCGGTACGCCCATGAGGGGCGGAGTCTCTGTAGAGCGCCAAAGTAAGGCCGCTAAGCCCGCTTCCCTCCTTCATTCACGGAGGGGCATTAAATTGTTTGACTTTTTTCTCCTTTTCCTTGTTATGAGTTAACAAGGAACGGAGATCTCTAGTTTGATACGCTTCCCTTCCAGTCACTTCCGGTCTCGGAAGTTATGGCACTGCGATTAGTCGCTCTTAAACACACATGGAGCCAGTATCACCTAAAACACCATGTCATAAGTGATTTCGGCTTGTCGGTGTCAATTCATCCACTGACTTGGGATGATGAATACACAAATGTAATAGTCACTTTGGGGTTTAAAGGACAGTATATATCTTTATGTATTAATGTTTTTCTACAGTCTGTACCATTGGTCAATCCATGGATCATGTTTTATCCTTAATATAGTGACCTAATTGATTTTCGTCCCGCAGGCAGTACTCTACAGTTCCCTGCTAAGCCATATTCATTTTATTAACAGATTTTTAGTACAACAGAAATAAGGCATCCTTTCAAATTTACTGAGCAGTAACTTTTTTTCTATGTAAATTTTATTGCACTGATTGCAGGGGCTTATTTGTTTATTGATTCTTCATAAGGTAGGATGGTACAAATTATATTAAGTCGGTCATAGACACAAAGAGAAGTCTCTTTCAGATTTAAAGAGACAGTACTGTTTTGTTCTATGTGCATTATAACATGTCTTTCAGATGTTTATTGGTGTCACATACTTCTAGGAAATAAAAATTTGGTAACCTAAGTTTTCAGTGATAAACTTTCTCCTTTTTCTGGTACCTTGCCTACCCCCTAGAGATTGGTGGGGGTCCAATTTGACATGTGAATTCTGATGCTATGTGCTGCAATATTGCACGTGAATATAGTTTACTGTTGTACAATGGAGTAAATGCTCGGTTTTTAACAGTTCAAGTGACAGTAAGGGTCTTTTTGTTAGGACTTTACTGTTGTTCCTTGGTGGGCGTTCATACTTTGTGACTTAGGATGGAACGGCAACTCACAACATTAGTTTCCTTTAAGATATAGAAATGGAATTGAAGATTTTAAGTTAACGTTTTCAGTTATAAAATTTCTGATTTTCCTTGTAGATTACCATTTCGGCGGCTAAGAGTTTGTTACTTCCGGCTTAGCGTGCAGTGCCTTTGGGGTGCATTTTGGTTCTGCGGATTTGTCATCTAGTCTAAGTTTTTTTGACTATTCCTTACAAGGGGAAGACCATGTTTAGGGCCTGACTTGAAGGAGATTATTTTAGACATCTCGGGAGACAAGGGTCTCTTCCCCCTCATTAAAAAAAAAACAAAAAACTCAAGAGAGGGTGACAGAATATTTTTTGTTTATTATGAAATTTCTAGGGAGTTCCTTCTTCCTCTTCCGTTAAACAGGAAGGGAATTATTTACAAACCAAGTCCCTTTGGGATCCCAACCAGTCTTGGCACAAAGGTAGCTGCTGCTACCAAGTCAGCGTGAAGGGTTTGCCCCTGATCCGGGACCGGATCTAGTGGGGGGCAGGTTTTCTCTTTGTCCAGGCTTGTTAAGAGATATTCGGGATCCTTAGACACTAGAACTGTGTCTCAGGGGTATCAGTTGGAGGTCAGAAATTCTTCCCCCAGAGGAAGGTTCCTTCCTTTTAGATTATCTGTCAACCAGATAAAAGGAGAGGCGTTCCTACGTGGTATAGGAGACCTCTTTTCCATGGAATAATATGTCCCATTCCGACACAGGAACAGGGACAGAGGTTTTAGTCAAATCGGTTTGTAGTTCCCAAAGAGGAGGGAACATTCCAACCATTTTTTGATCTCAAAAGTCTAAACAAGTTTCTCAGAGTTCCATTCTTCAAGATGGAGACTATTCGGACAATTCTTCCATTGATCCAGGAGGATCAATATATGACTACCGTGGACTTAAAGGATGCATATCTTCATATTCCTATCCACAAAGATCATCACCAGTTTCTTAGGTTTGCCTTCCTGGACAAATATTTTCAGTTTGTGGCTCTTCCTTTCGGGCTGGCCACAGCACCCAGGATCTTAACGAAGGTTCTAGGGTCTCTACTGGCGGTTCTCAGACCGCGGGGCATTGCAGTAGCGCCTTATCTGGACGATATTCTGATCCAGACGTCATCTTATCAACTGACAAAATCTCATACAGACATGGTTCTGTCCTTTCTAAGGACTCACGGGTGGAAGGTGAATCTAGAAAAGAGTTCACGACTGTGGCGTACATCAATCATCAGGGAGGAATAAGGAGTTCCTTAGCAATGACAGAAGTATGCAAGATATTTCGGTGGGCGGAGGCTCACTCTTGTTATCTGTCAGCAATCTACATCCCAGGAGTGGACAACTGGGAAGGGGATTTTTTGAGCAGACAGACGTTTCATCCGGGGGCAATGGGAACTCCATCCGGAGGTTTTTGCCACCCTGATTCTCAGATAGGGCAGAAAGGAGCTGGATCTTATGGCGTCTAGTTAGAATGCCAAGCTCCCGAGATACGGATCCAGGTTCAGGGATCCTCAGGCCGAACTGATAGATGCCTTGGCAGTGCCTTGGTCGTTCAACCTAGCTTATGTGTTTCCACCGTTTGCTCTCCTTCCCCGAGTGATCGCTCAGATCAAACAGGAGAGGGCTTTAGTGATTCTCATCGCTCCTGCGTGGCCTCGCAGGACTTGGTATGCCAATCTGGTGGACATGTCCTCTCTGCCACCGTTGCAAGCTTCAATTGAGGCAGGACCTTCTCATTCAGGGACCCTTCCATCATCCGAATCTAATTTCTCTGCAGCTGACTGCTTGGAGATTGAACGCTTAATTTTATCTAAGCGAGGGTTTTCTGATGCGGTCATTGATACCTTGATTCAGGCACGTAAGCCTGTTACTAGAAAGATTTACCATAAGATATCTTTATTGGTGCGAATCCAAGGGCTACTCATGGAGTAAGGTTCGGATTCCCAGGATTTTATCTTTTCTCCAAGAAGGATTGGAGAAAGGGTTGTCCTTAAAGGGACAGATTTCTGCTTTGTCTGTTTTGCTATTTAAACGTCTGTCAGATGTTCCAGATGTTCAATGTTTTTGTCAGGCTCTGACTAGAATCAGGCCTGTGTTTAGACCAATTGCTCCTCCGAGTTTGAATTTAGTTCGTAATGTTCTTCAAGGGGTTCCGTTTGAACCTATGCATTCCATAGATATTGAGTTATTATCTTGGAAAGTTTTGTTTTTGGCTGCCATTTCTTCTGCTCGCAGAGTTTCTGAGTTTTCGGCATTACAATGTGATTTTCCTTATCTTATTTTCCATTCGGATAAGGTGGTGTTACGTACCAAACCTGGTTTTCTTCCTAAGGTTGTTTCTAACAAAGAATATTAATCAGGAAATTATTGTTCCTTCTTTGTGTCCTAACCCTTCTTCTAAGAAGGAGCGTCTGTTACATAATTTGGACGTAGTCCGTGCCCTGAATTTTTTTTAAATTTTTTTTAACATTATTTTTATTAAAGAAACACAGGTACAAATAGACATTTGTCTGCACATATAATGCAGTGTTATAAACATATTACAGTTCACATTTTGAAAGAAGTGTTACACCTCAAAGTTTTTTTTCCACTGTGCAGGGATCAACCATTATAGTCCCAGCAGAGCATTTTTTGCAAATCGACCATATGAGATATTAACTAGGACAGACACTATTCTTATGTGCGCGGGTTGCAGAAGCTTGAATACAAAACCTTGATACTGCACAAAATAATTAAATCTGTGTACTGAGAGGAATGTCCAAACTAGCCAATACCAGCTCATGTTGAACCTGTGCCTCTTAATTTTATAATAATAAACAGAACAAAACAAAACAGCACAAAGGCAAATGCCCAGCTAGGTATCCCAGCTCCGGGTTTATAATAAATATAGTGGTTAGTATGCAGCTCCACATAAGCCAAAATACATGTCTATGCACTGTTGATAAATAGGATAAGGGTTTTTAGTGTAAGAAACTGTGCTTTCTCTGACTATTAGCCTATGTTATATGTGGTGCTGTCAAGTTAGAAGGGAACCCACAGTTCAAGAAGCTGGACAGTTTTTGTACAGAGACCCATACTTTGCATAACTTTTTAAATCAAATCAATAAAGTGTGACAGCATGTTTATGCACAATGCACATAAAATAAAGTAAGGTATATTTATGTGTGAAATTCAAATTGCATTGTGCAAAGTGCCATCTGTGACAGTATTGAGAGAGAGAGTTAACCTGATCTAAGTTGTTATGTAGTGCTTATTTGGAAGATAGTGCAGACATACATTTATCAAAACTGCAGGCGACATGTCACTGAAAAATGCTAGTGCCTTCCGTCCGTCTATAGCAGTGCCTTGAGGAATTTCTAAACATGAGGGGGATAAGCAGATAACCTTACTGCTGCAGAGAACATCGTCCAATTCCTACACGTGCAGAGAGATTAAACAACATAAATAAAGCCGAGATTAACTCGTCATAGTCTGTTCATAGTGCAGATGAAAATTAACGTTGCAGCTATGTGTGAAAGGAATGTGTTAAATTGCGTCTCTTTTGACCAGGAAATCTGATAGACAAACGGCTCCATAGATTTATAGCTCTGGGTCTCCCACGATCTGCATATGCAGCTGACTAAGCTATAAGTATGACAAACAAGCATAATCAGTTGGTAAACATGAATAGCATATAATAAGATTTGAGTAAATTGACAATGAGACCCTTAGCCCTAAGTGATTGTTCTAGTAAGGGTTAAAAATAAAAAATAAATAAAAAGGAGGGTACTAACTGTGTTTAGCTATCTACAATAATTCAGACCTATATAAGAAATCCTCTTATGTTGTGAGTTGTGTCCTAACCTACACGCAAGTGCTGAGGCAAACATATAACAAAAATGCAAGCCAACAGGGCAAAAATTAAAAACTAACACGAAACAATAGTGACACAATGCAGTTGCCCTGCAAGACTAAACTCAGAACAGTTACACTGGTACAGTTCCTCCGTGTACTGGGAGTCCATTGCTGTGAGATAAACCAGCACCTCTTTAGTTAAAGCTGCACATAGCAATTGGCATGTTGTTTCATTGATAAGAGGGAGTTACCAACACCCGATAATCAAAGGGACCATTCTGTGGAGCCGTGGCATAGTAAGTTTGAAAGCAGGATAGCAAAGAGCTATCCACAATGAAATACGCAGTATGAATTTATGACTGAGACATGTGGGAAGCGGAACCCATACAACAAACCCAGAGCAGCTCTAAACCAGGCATGCATATCCCAAACTAATAATGTATTGAAACAAACGTAGCATAACAATTGTTAAGCAAGTTATATCTGGTTGCGTTAGGAAAGGTGAGCATATATGTCCCTAAACAGTGCACCCAGAAGTGCTTTCATATGTGTCCATTTCAGCCGATTCCAACAGCAAGGTAGGGCTTTAGCGCCTTCTTCCTAATGGCTACATGCCAAATCAATCAATGTAGATAATTGTAGGAATAGTCTAGAGTGTCGGGCAGGGGGATCTGTCTACTCAGTGAGTTGCGAGCTGATAGGGAATTTTTCAATAGAGATGTCCAGTTCAGGGTGCACCAGACAAGCAAAGGTTGAGGTGTATTACATGAGGGGGTGACCGTTAAGGCGTGGTGCGGTGCTGATCCAATTTTCATGTCCTCAAGGATGTCGGCAAGTCCAGATGTGTCAGAGTTATAGACTGATTGGTTGGCAAAAGTCACAGTCGCAGGGGAGCGAGAATTGCAATATCTGAGACTAAGTTGCGCCACATCCTTCCTGCCGTCTATTAGGTAATGCGTAGAGCGATAATTAAGGGAGCCAGGAGCAGCTTATCCTTGGTGATTTGTGTAGGATTGCAGCTCTATTTCAGTTTCTTCAATAGTAGACTGCAATGAATAAAATAGAGGTGTGAACATGTTGTTTAGAGCACTGATGATGTGCTGCATTTGGTCAAGCTGGTAGATTGCTTTCAGGGTCCCCCTATAGAGCTTGATGGGCTTTGTGATCTTAAATGACTCGTCGGCGGCCAATAGTTGTTAAATCCTGATCCTGTAAGGTTCCCGGGCACAGTTATTGCCAAGGGAGGTATGGATGGTGAATATTATGGCCACAAATTGTCCTAAAAGCTGGAAACTAATACAGAGCAAAACAAGTTCGTGGCCATCTTGAAGCACCGTCCACCGGAAGTCCACGTGCCCTGAAATTTTACTTGCAGGCGACTAAGGATTTTCGTCAAACATTTTCATTATTTGTTTGTTTTTGCTAGGAAACGTAGGGGTCAGAAAGCTACGGCTACCTCTCTTTCTTTTTGGCTGAGGAGTATCATCCGTGTTGCATATGAGACTGCTGGACAGCAGCCTTTAGAACGAATTACGGATCATTCTACTAGGGCTGTGGCTTCCTCATGGGCATTTAGAAATTATGCTTCTGTTGAACAGATTTGCAAGGCTGCAACTTGGTCGTCTCTTCATGTTTTTTCCAAATTGTACAAATTTGATACTTTTTGTCTCATCTGAGGCTGTTTTTGGAAGACAGGTTCTTCAAGCAGTGGTGCCTTCCATTTAGGTTCCTGTCTTGTCCCTCCCTTTCATCCGTGTCCTATAGCTTTGGTATTGTATCCCATAAGTAAGGATGAAATCCGTGGACTCGTCATATCTTGTAAAATAAAAAAAGGAAATTTATGCTTACCTGATAAATTTATTTCTTTTACGATATGACGAGTCCACGGCCCACCCTGTCATTTTCTAAGACAGGTCTTTATTTTTGTTAAACTTCAGTCACCTCTGCACCTTGGCTTTTCCTTTCTCTTCCTAACTTCGGTCGAATGACTGGAGGGGGAGGAAAGGGAGGAGCTATATATACAGCTCTGTTGTGGTGCTCTTTGCCCCCTCCTGCTGACCAGGAGGCGATATCCCATAAGTAAGGATGAAATCCGTGGACTCGTCATATCGTAAAAGAAATAAATTTATCAGGTAAGCATACATTTCCTTTTTGAGATGTATCATGAATTGGTATATAAATAAAATATAAAAAAAAAAAAGTGTGTAAACGTCTTGTTAAATAGTTTATCATTGCACATAGCCTTTTCACACTTTGGGCTAGATTACGAGGGGCATTCTATCATTAGCGCAAGGAGCATTAACAGTCGCAAGATTGCTGTGTTTTTACACTCAAATCCATATTACAAGTTGCGCACAGTTTAAATTACCTCAAATTTGTTTGCGCGTACTCGCAGTAATTCACTCTCCCTATATTTTCTATGGGCAGCGCTAAGCACCAATGTGCGCTCGTATTACAAGTTGAAAGCAAATACGATTGCTCAAACGCAATCGCATTTAATGCTCAAACTTTTTACACTGTTTAAAAGTTTGCGTAAAGAGTTTGGCTGCAGGAAAAAGTTGCACTAAACTATATTATTAACCTCTAAACCCCCACACCCCCACATTGCAAAGTACCCCACTATACTATTAACCCCTAAACTGCCACACACCCACATTACAAAGTACGCTGATACACTATTAACCCCTAAACTGCCACACCTCCATCGCAAAATACCCACTCACCTCCTAACAGCTAACACCCCATAAGTCAAGCACAGTTAGCAAGCTAGTGGAAGTGCTAAATAGCACTCCACTTGTAATCAAACCACTTGTAATCAAGCCCTTTATCTGCTACTAATTGTACTCAGCAGTACCCAATTTGTGTGAGTCTACAAATCATTGTATGTGGATATACTTCCTGTCTACAAGAAGGAGGCAACATACCCCAACATTACAAATTTTTACATCACCTCATCTCAAAGTATTCCTTAGTTTTTTTGCCTCCAGGATGAAGTGATTGTTTTTCTTACCTTTCCGTGTTTTTTATACTGAGTTGTGCATTTTGTGCCATACTTGCCTTTCCCCCATGTATTTGCTTTTTTATGCAGCAATTTAGTGCCGCTCAGGTGTCTGAACCATCAACTTGGGTTGGGAGCAGATCTACTGATCAAGTAATCCCCTCGTATATATTCTTACTATGTAAAGCTGTGTCTATGTGTATCCTTTCTGTGTGTTATCTATGCGCTGAGCTTATTACTAATACTAGACAGGAGTTTTTCTGCATTATATCTCTCAAGACAGCCAATGAGGTGATGTCCCACCGCCTGGACTTTCAGGGATATACTGAGCTATTTCTTACATTAAAGAATATACACTGAGTGCACAATTATTAGGCAAGGGAGTATTTTGACCAAATCATAATTTTTATGCATATTGTCCAACTCCAAGCTGTATAAACTTGAATACTTATTGGATTTAAGCATATCAGGTGATGTGTATTTGTGTAATGAGGGAGGGTGTGGCCTTAGGAGATCAACACCCTATATCAAGGTGTGTATAATTATTAAGTAGCTTCTTTTCCTCAGACAAAATGGGCCAAAAAAGAGAATTGACTCTGAAAAGTCAAATATTGTAAAAAGTATTTCAGAGGGATGCAGCACTTTTGAAATTGCCAAGATATTGGCGCGTGATCACAGAACCATCAAACGTTTTGTTGCAAATAGTCAACAGGGTCGCAAGAAATGTGTTGAGAAAAAAAAAGACGCAAATTAATTGCCAAAGATTTGAGAAGAATCAAACGTGAAGCTACCAGGAACCCATTACCCCCCAGTGCTGTCATATGCCAGAACTGCAACCTACCTGGAGTCCCCAGAAATACAAGGTGTTCAGTGCTCAGAGACATAGCCAAGGTAAGGTAGGCTGAAACCTGACCACCACAGTACAAGACACATAAGTTAAAACGTCAAGACTGGGCCATGAAATATCTGAAGACAGATTTTTCAAAGGTTTTATGGACAGATTAGATGAGAGTGACATTTGAGGGACCAGATGGATGGGCCGTGGCTGGATCAGTAACAGGCACAGAGCTCCACTTTGATTAAGACGCCAACAAGGTGGCGGTGGGGTACTGGTATGGGCTGGTATTATTAAAGATAAGCTAGTTGGACCTTTTCGGTTTGAAGATGGACTCAAAATCAATTCCCAAACCTACTGCCAGTTTTTAGAAGACACTTTCTTCAAGCAGTGGTACACATCCCATGACCCTGCAACATGCTCAGCCCTGGGTGCTCACTGGCACAGGAAGCTGTGCTATCCCTAGAGTCATAGGCAGTTAACCCCAAACAGGTCTGGGTGCAAGAACCATCGGGAAAATTACAAAACAAATTAATGCAACACACAGAGAAAGTCCAGCACTTACAAGCTCTCAGCTAACATTAAAAGCAAAAATGGAAGGGTTAGTTACCGCATTTGGCCAAATGGGACAAGCCCAGGTACCACGTCAAGGTCCCTTCCAAAAACCTTAAACCTAAAACAGCCACACAAAGCAAGCTCTTAATCCAACAAACTGGAAACAAGTGAAGGGTGCACAGGCTTATGTAATCACCCCAGACATATACAAAACACGGAAGGGGACTGCACTGTCAGACTGGACCGGGTACACATCCCATGACCCTGCAACATGCTCAGACCTGGGTGCTCACTGTCACTCACAGGAAGCTGTGCTGTCCGCAGAGTCACAGGCAGTTAACCCCAGACAGGTCTGGGTGCAAGAGCCATCGGGAACCATCTGTGGTTGTATTAATTTGTTTTGTAATGTTCCCTATGGTTCTTGCACCCAGACCTGTCTGAGGTTAACTGCCTATGAGCACCTAGGGCTGAGCATGTTGCATGGGATGTGTACCTGGTCCGACCTGAGAGTGTAGTCCCCTTCTGTGTTTTGTATGTGTATATATATATATATATATATATATATATATATATATACACACACATACATATACAGTTTCTCACAAAAGTGAGTACACCACTCACATTTTTGTAAATATTTAATTATATTTTTTCATGTGACAACACTGAAGAAATGACACTTTGCTACAATGTTAAGTAGTGAGTGTGCAGCCTGTATAAGTGTAAATTTGCTGTCCCCTCAAAATAATTCAACACACAGCCATTAATGTCTAAACCGATGGCAACAAAAGTGAGTACACCCCTAAGTGGAAATGTCCAAATTTGGCCAATTAGCCATTTTCCCTCCCCGGTTTCATGTGACTCTTAGTGTTACAAGGTCTCAGGTGTGAATGGGGAGCAGCTCAGTGTTCAGACCATATGCTGCACACTTTATTAAATTGGTCTGTATGGCTGTCGCCCCAGAAGGAAGCCTCTTCTAAAGATGATGCACAAGTAAGCCCGCAAACAGTTTGCTGAAGACAAGCAGATCAAGGACATTGATTACTGGAACCATGTCCTGTGGTCATATGAAACCAAGATAAACTTATTTGGTTCAGATGGTGTCAAGCATATGTGGCAGCAACCAGGTGAGGAGTACAAAGACAAGTGTGTCTTGCCTACAGTCAAGCATGGTGGTGAGAGTGTCATGGTCTGGGCCTGCATGAGTGCTGCCGGCACTGGGGAGCTACAGTTCATTGAGGGAACCATGAATGCCAACATGTACTTTGACATACTGAAGCAGGTCATGATCCCCTCCCTTAGGAGACTGGGCCGCTGGGCAGTATTCCAACATAACGACACCAAACACACCTCCAAGACGATCACTGCCTTGCTAAAGAAGCGGAGGGTAAAGGTGATGGACTGGCCAAGCATGTCTCCAGACCTAAACCCTATTGAGAATCTGGGGGGCATCCTCAAATGGAAGGTGGGGGAGTGCAAGGTCTCTAACATCTACCATCTCCGTCATGGAGGAGTGGAAGAGGACTCCAGTGGCAACCTGTGAAGCTCTGGTGAACTTCATGCCCAAGAGGGTTAAGGCAGTGCTGGAAAATAATGGTGGCCACACAAAATATTGACACTTTGGGCCCAATTTGGACATTGCCACTTAGGGGTGTACTCACTTTTGTTGCCAATGCTTTAGACATGGCTGTGTGTTGAGTTATTTTGAGGGGACAGCAAATTTAACCTGTTATACATGCTGTACACTCACTACTTTACATTGTAGCAAAGTGTCATTTCTTTTGTGAGATACTGTATGTATGTATATATATATATATATATATAATTACAATAAAAATAAAATTTTACTGTATGTGAAGAATATATATATCTGTATATACCACTGGTTTTCAAACCTGTCCTCAGGCCTCCCTAACAGGCCACATTTTGAGGGTATCTGAACTGGAGCACAGGTGATTAGTAAACATGGTTATTTTACCTGGACTCATCCAAGGTTATCCTGAAAACCAGGCCTATTGGGGAGTCCTGTGGACAGGTTCGAAGACCAGTGTTGTTCTCAGAACCAACGTTTCATTCGGGCCCCTGACTGGAGTAACCCCTTTCACTCCCTGATGGCAACTCTGAGCAACATGTTTCACAGTTAAACTTTGTCTTTATGCCAGAATATTTACTAATTACATTTACTTGACCTTCAGTAATTGTTCTGTGACAGTTTTCAGTCTAATAAATCCCAGACCAGTTCACCTGTACTATCAGCTCCAAAATGGCAGAAAAATACTGTCAGATGCTGTTGTTTAGTTACAGTGAGAGACTGCAGGGGGCGCTGCTTTCTTTCACTTCTATAGAGTTTCACACACAAGTAAAATAATCTAATCAGCAAATGAAATGTTACACCTCTTATGATTTGCTTATTATGCTACAATAAGAACTTGACACTGTTAATTTTCAAACCAATTCAGTCTCATTCTCAGTGATTTGTTATTATTTTTTTCCAATTGGTTTATTTTACTCAATAAAATGTAATATTTATATTTATTTCATGTAATTGGCAAGAGTCCATGAGCTAGTGACGTATGGGATATACAATCCTACTAGGAGGTGCAAAGTTTCCCAAACCTCAAAATGCCTCACCACACCCACAATTCAGTTTTACAAACCTATGGAGGTGGTGAAGTAAGTTTGTGCATTGCCCATGGAGTGCAGATCTTGCTTTATTTCGGCTATCTCTTCAGGTATACATGAACGGATTATGTCAGCGTTGTCCTGTTTGGACGCTAGTGTGGAGAGGATTGTGTTTGGAACAGGCGTACTTTCCTCTGGGTCTTCCATATTTTTTGCGGTGTTGGCGCCTTTTTTAGTGGCGACTTGCTAGCCTCTTCGATCGTAGCGGTTTTTGAGCTTGAGGGTATAAAGAACTGGTCTACCAAGCTGTCTTTGTGGCTGGGCAGTTTTGGTAGCTTATTGGGTTTTACTGACCGTTTAGCATTCATTTTGCAAGGCTGTCTTAAATTAGACAAGTGTCCAATCCCTTCTCCTCAAGAGCTGATAAAATAACTGAACCTTTCTGAGTGAGGAGGAGCAGGTTTATCTGCTTTATGATGTGCTGTATAGACAGCCTCCAAGCGGGACACAATAAAGCTTCTCTGTAAGTGAGTAAATCATGATAGCCCGCTGTCACTAAACAAGCATAGTTCATAAAGGCCTCAGGTGAAGTGTGTAGAGCGGGACCTAACTACTATATACAGCTCAGAGTAGCTGCCGGGCAGTGCCTATTGCATTTGTTTATTTATTTAATAGGTGGGCCTAACTTTCCCTGTCTCTGCAGTTTTATGGCACAGATGTCGGAGCCCTTTAGTGTCCCTGCGCTTGCCTTTCCAAGGTAATCTGCCTTAATTAGGGCCAGGGGTTAAGGTGTTGTATACTCCCTGACCGCAGCACATTGCCACGCTATTCTTGTATGTGTCGCCACGAGGCGGCAATATGGCGGCTCCTCGCCCAGATATAATGCGGTCCGGCTGTGTCAAGGAGTTGCGCCTCTCTAGAAGTAGGTGTTGCGTGCCCCGACTCCCCTCTCTACCTTGCTCTCCGCCTCTAGGCTATGCGGTGATGTCCCTCTTTGTGTGCCGTGAGGCTGGTTCCTCCGTTGCTCGTGGGCCTGCAGCTTGCAGAGGAGTTTCAAAGTGCGGCTCGGGCAGCAATGTCAGATATGTCCGGTAGCAGTAGTGAGCATTCTGGGTCTCTTGTTGTTGTAATCCCGTGGTTCCTTATGTGTCAGGCTACCATTTGTACATATTTTGCCAGCGTTATACAATGGATTTATGGCTATTTTAGGCGATGATATGGAGCTGGGTTTCAGAGCTCAGGAGTTACACAGCCTCCATGGCTGCGGCCGGCTCCGCCCCCCATATTGTTATGTTTTTATTGTATAACAGCAATTAAAAAGTTTTTTAAACATAATTTTTATACACAATTATCCTAACCGGCTAGTTTGACCGTTAGTCTGTCACCCAATACTGACCTCTGGGTATACCGCCCCTTTCATTAGTGACCTAGTGACTTAGGCGCTTTGTACATAAATTCACATTAATCGCTTTATGTATTTATATAAAGTTCTAAATATATGTATTTACTTATATTTGCCATGAGTCAGGTTTATGCATATTTCCCTTTTGCAGTCTAGCAGTTTCAGTATGGCAATCATGTTTTTGGAAGTTTTTTTCTTACCTGGGGTATAGTCTCTTTTTCATTTTGACTTGTTTTTCTTTTAATCTTGTGGGCAAATTAGGCTCGCAAGGGTGCAAAATGCTGTTATATGTTGTTGCGTCATGCTTGGTGCGAGAATTTTTTGGCATGAATGATGACGCAAGTTCGTCATTTCCTGAGTGTTAGTTGACTCCAGGTTGTTTGGCGCGAAGTTGTGTCTGTTATGACGCGAGTTGCGTCATTTCCGGATGTTTGTTGGCGCCAAAATTTTTTTATACTTCCTTTTGCGTCGTCCGTCATACTTGGTGTAAAAAAAAAAATTGGTTTTATTTTACCCAACTTCCTATATGCTCCTTGGCTTCTTTATGCTCAGAGGGCTATGCTTTTTGCTTTTTTGCCTATTTTAGCATTTGCATTTTTTTTGCATTCCTAAAACTGCTATATGAGGAAATAAGATATTTTTGTTTAAATGTTATTTTTTCTTTTACATTTTACAAGGTGTCTCAAACTGATCTTTTCTCAGAAGCTGCTGTAGGAACCAAGCTGCCTAAACACAGTTCTACCAAAGCTAAGTGTATCTGTTGTAAGCTAGCAGGACTATATCTCCTGCTGAAGTATGTAACAGTTGTCATGATAAGCTTTTGCATGCCGAAAATGTTTCTATTAGTACTAGTAGAGTATCTGTTGTTCTCTCAACATCTAATGTACATGATATCCCTGTTGATATGAAAAATTATATTGCTGATGCAATACAGAAGGCTATGTCTGCTATTCTGCTTTCTAATAAACGTAAAAGGTCTTTTAAAACTTCTCATAATACTTATGAATTTTGTAGTGACCGACAACATACTGATATATCCATCTCTGATGAGGATCTCTCTGACTCAGAAGATCCTACTTCAGACATTGACATTGATAAATCAACTTATCTTTTTAAGATTGAGTATATTCATTCTTTGTTGAAAGAAGTATTGATTACTTTGGATATTGAGGAGTCTGGTCCTCTTGATAACAAATCCAGTAAACGTTTCAATTCTGTTTATAAACCTCCTGTGATTACTCCTGAGGTTTTCCTTGTTCCTGATGCTATTTCTGATGTGATTGCTAAGGAATGGTCTAAGCCGGGTACTTCTTTTGTTCCTTCTTCGAGGTTTAAAATGTTTTTCTTTTGCCAGTGGCTAAATTAGAGTTTTGGGGAAAAGTCCCTAAGGTTGATGGGCTATTTTTTTTTTACTCTTGCCAAGCATACTACTATTCCTATTAAGATAATACTTTTAAAGATCCTTTAGATAGGAAAATTGAATCTTATCTAAGAAAAGCTTATTTACATTCTGGCTATATTCTCAGACCTGCCATTTCTATGGCTGATGTTGCGGCTGCATCGACTTTTTGGTTGGATAGCTTAGCACAATGGGAAAAAGATACTGATTTGTATAGCATTGTTCGTTTGCTTCAACATGGTAATCATTTTATCTGTGATGCTATTTTTGATATCATCAAGATCGATGTTAAATCTATGTCTTTGACTGTTTTAGCTATAAGAGCTTTATGGCTCAAATCATGGAATGCTGACATGGTATCTAAATCTAGGTTACTATCGCTATCATATCAGGGTAATAATTTATTTGGTTCTCGGTTGGATTCTATTATTTCCACTATTACTGGGGGGAAGGGAGTTTTTTTGCTTCTAATCGGTTTTGTTCCTTTCGTCAGAATAGAGAACAGAAAATCACTCCTTCCCCTAAGGACTCTGTCTCCAATTGGAAACCATCTTCGAGTTGAAATAAATCCAAGCCTTATAAGAAGCCAAAGCTAGCCCCCAAGACTGCATGAAGGTGCAGCCCTCAATCCAGTTCTACTGGTGGGGGCAGATGGAAATTATTTCAAGACGTTTGGGCAGGTTCCATTCAGAATTATTGGATTCAGAATATTGTCTCTCAGGGGTATCGAATAGGTTTCAGAATAAGACCTGTGAGAAGATTATTTCTCTCTCACGTTCCAACAAATCCTGTGAAAGCTCAGGCCTTTCTGAAGTGTGTTTCAGATCTGGAGCTTTCAGGGGTAATTGTTCCAGTTCCACTTCTAGAACAGGGTCTGGGTTTTTATTCAAATCTATTCATTGTCCCGAAGAAGGAAAATTCATTCAGACCAGTTCTGGATCTGAAGTTCTTGAATCACTTTGTACAGGTCCCAACAAGATGGTGACTATAAGGACTATTCTGCCTTTTGTTCAGCAAGGTCATTACATGTCCACAATTGACTTACAGGATGCATATCTTCCCATCCCGATTCATCCAGACCACTATCGGTTTCTGAGATTCTCTTTTCTAGACAAGCATTACCAATGTGTCGCTCTTCCATTTGGCCTAGCGACAGCTCCAAGAATCTTTTTGAAGGTTCTTGGTGCCCTTCTATCTTTAATCAGAGAGCAGGGTATTGCGGTGTTTCCTTATTTGGACGATATCTTTTTACTGGCTCAATCTTTTCATTTAGCAGAATCTCACACAAATCAACTAGTGATGTTTCTTCAAAGACATGGTTGGAGGATCAATTTACCAAAGAGTTTCTTGATTCCTTAGACAAGGGTCACCTTTTTAGGTTTCCAGATAGATTCAGTGTCCATGACTCTGTCTTTAAAAGACAAGCGACAAATAAAATTGGTTTCAGCCTGTCGAAACCTTCAGTCTCGATCATTCCCTTCAGTGGCTATGTGCATGGAAGTTTTAGGTCTCATGAATGCAGCATCAGACGCGATCCCTTTTGCTAGTTTTCATTAGAGACCTCTGCAGCTTTGCATGCTGAATCAATGGTGCAGTGATTATACTCGGATATCACAATTGATATTCTTAAATCCCAACACTCAACTCTCTCTGACTTGGTGGTTAGACCATCATCGGATTATTCAAGGGGCCTCTTTTGTTCATCCTTCCTGGACTGTGATTTCAACAGATGCAAGTCTCACAGGTTGGGGAGCTGTCTGGGGGTCTCTGACAGCACAAGGGATTTGGAATCCTCAAGATGCGAGGTTACCAATCAATATTTTAGAACTCTGTGCTATTTTCAGGGCTCTTCAGGATTGGCCTCTATTAAAGAGAGAATCATTCATTTGTTTTTAGACAGACAATATAACAACTGTGACATATTTCAATCATCAGGGTGGGACTCGGAGTCCTTTAGCAATGAAAGGAGTATCCCGGATACTTTCTTGGGCGGAATCCAACTCCTGTCTAATTTCTGCGATTTATATCCCAGGTGTAGACAATTGGGAAGCGGATTATCTCAGCCATCAGACTTTACATCCAGGGGAGTGGTCTCTCCATCCAGATGTATTTTGTCAGATTGTACAGATGTGGGGTCTTCCCAAAATAGATCTGATGGCTTCCCATCTAAACAAGAAGCTTCCCAGGTACCTTTACAGATCCAGGGATCCTTAAGCGGAGATGGTGGATGCGTTAGCAGTTCCTTGGTTTTATCAACCTGCTTACATTTGTCTGCCTCTAGTTCTTCTTCCAAGGGTGATCTCCAAGATCATAATGGAACAATCGCATGTGTTTCTGATAGCACCAGCATGGCCTCACAGATTTCAGTATGCGGACCTTGTCCGGATGTCAAGTTGCCAACCTTTGCCACTTTCTTTAAGACCAGACCTTCTGTCTCAAGGGATGTTTTTCCATCAAGATCTCAAATTGCTAGGTATGGTATGGTATGGAAATTGAACGCTTAGTGCTTAGTTATAGAGGTTTCTCTGACTCAGTGATTAATACTTTGCTACTGGCTCGTAAGTCTGTTTCAAGGAAGATTTATTATCAGGTTTGGAAACCTATATTTCATGATGTTCTTCCCATAAATACTCTTGGCATTCTTTAAGAATTCCTAGAATTTTACAGTTTCTTCAGGATGGTTTGGATAAAGGTTTGTCTGCAAGTACTTTGAAGGGACAAATCTCTGCTCTTTCTGTTTTATTTCATAGAAAGATTGCTAATCGTCCTGACATTCACTGTTTTGTTCAGACTTTGGTTTGTACCAAGCCTGTTATTAAATCAATTTCTCCTCCTTGGAGTCTTAATTTGGTTTTAAAGACTTTGCAGGCTCCTCCTTTTGAGTCTATGCATTCTTTGGATATTAAACTACTTGGAAAGTGTTGTTCCTTTTCGCTATCTCTTCAGCTAGAAGAGTTTCTGAATTGTCTGCTTTCTCTTGTGAGTCTCCTTTTCTAATTTCCATCAGATAAAGCTGTTTTACGGACTTCATTTACATTTCTTCCTAAGGTTGTGAATTCTAGCAACATTAATAGGGAAATTGTTGTTCCTTCTTTGTGTCCTAATCTTAAGAATACTCTTGAAAGATCTTTACATTCTTTGGATGTTGTAAGAGCTTTGAAATACTATGTCGAAGCTACTAAGGATCTCAGAAAGACTTCTAGTCTATTTGTTGTTTTTTCTGGTCCTAGGAAAGGTCAGAACGCCTTTAACATTTCTTTGGCATTTTGGTTAAAGCTTTTGATTCACAAGGCTTATTTGGAGGCGGGACAGTCTCTGCCTCAGAGAATTACAGCTCATTTTACTAGATCAGTCGCCACTTCTTGGGCTTTTAAGAATGAAGCTTCGGTTGATCAGATTTGCAAAGCAGCAACTTGGTCTTCTTTGCATACATTTACAAAACTTTACCATTTTGATGTATTTGCTTCTTCTGAAGCAGTCTTTGGTAGAAAAGTTCTTCAGGCAGCTGTCTCAGTTTGATTCTTCTGCTTATGATTTAAGTTTTCTTAAAATATATTTAATTTTTCAGCAGAAATAGCTGTTTTTATTTATCCCTCCCTCTCTAGTGACTCTTCTGTGGTCTTCCTCATCTTGGGCATTTCTATCCCATACGTCACTAGCTAATGGACTCTTGCCAATTACATGAAAGAAAACATAATTTATGTAAGAACTTACCTGATAAATTCATTTCTTTCATATTGGCAAGAGTCCATAAGGCCCACCCTTTTTATGGTGGTTATGTTTTTTATATAAAAGCACAATTATATTTCCAGTTCCTCTTTTTGTATGCTTTTTTTACTCCTTATTGTATCACCTCAGTTCTTGGCTATTCGTTAAACTGAGTTGTGGGTGTGGTGGGAGGTGTATTTATAGGCATTTTGAGGTTTGGGAAACTTTGCCCCTCCTGGTAGGATTGTATATCCCATACATCACTAGATCATGGACTCTTGCCAATATGAAAGAAATTGATTTATCAGGTAAGTTCTTACATAAATTATGTTTTACTATCCCTGAATGTTGCTGTTATGTATATAGTGAGATACACAGACTAACCCCTGCCCTACACTGGTGCTGTATATTGGGCAGTATTGTAGTATAACTGATGCTTTTTCAGCATTTTTAGCATCTTTGCTATCACTCCATATAAACAGAAATAGAGCCTTTTTTTTATTTACCTATCAAATCTATCTATCTATCTATCTATCTATCTATCTATCTATATATATATATATATATATATATATATATATTTAGACAAATTAGGGTGTATGTGCACTCTCACCAACGTTCCACAGCTCTCAGGGTGCTATGCAGTGAATTGTAGAAATATAGAAAAGAAGCACTCACTGAATTTTCATCAAAATGTGGCAAAATGATTTTAATACAGTTTGTGACGTTTCGGGACAGCAACAGTCCCTTCCTCTGACAAGTTAGCACTAAACAAAATCAGCCTTTAAATAGGCTCCCAAACACACTCCCCTCAAGATCAGCCAATCCCGGCTGAATAATTAAACACACCCGTGTGGTGGCCAATAGAAATTAATGATACATTTGTGCATGTGAATGTTGTGAAATAATTAATCCATAAAAGGTACTTAAAAACAAACAAACAAGCCCAAAGTGAACCCTATTGTTGGTAGTCATGTCCCCTTAGTAAAATCTGAGTCAAATAAATTAATAAAATAATGAGATATGACCAAACTTTGATCGAAGGTTTATAACCAATCAGCAGTCGATTTGTATCAGACTCTGATACGTCATCCACTCAGTAACCAAGCCCAACCTCCTATTGTTAAGGACGCGGACATTATGCAAAGCTGAAAACTAAGATCAATCGTAATATAATATTACAAAAAACTTTTGATACTGAAAAACGTCGGCTTGCGTATTACCATCTCAGCTCAGTCCAAATATGATCATCGGATCGCATTAGATCCCAATTGTATGAGTGATATCGAAAAATATATATGAAAATAAATAGCGTTCCTGAAATACCCCTATGAGTACCAAAATCTACAGTTTGCGTAAAAGCTCATGAATGTCAATGTTATTTACATACCAGATCGCCATATGTTAATTATCAATGTAGCTATGAAGCAATGTAAACAAAGGAAACGGAACCATCCAATCTCCAAATGCCATGTCAGAATAGGTGTGTATGTAGAGGCGTGTATACAGAGACGTATCGCTGCCTTGAAGTGTGACATTACGGTGTATACCACCAACCTACACTAGCGTAAATAAAGTACTCCTTCATGACACCCATAAATCAAGAACCCTTATATAGACACTAGTCGAGACAATACAGGAACAACACAAAACCTACAGTACACGTAAAAGCCCATGATCACCAATGTTATCTATCTACCAGATCGCCGTATGGTAATTAACAATATAGACAAGAAACAATGTAAACAAAAGGAAGCAAAACCATCCAATCTCCAAAAGCCATGTCAGAATTGGCGTGTATGTAAAGGCGTGTATACAAACGCGTATCACTGCCTTATATTATAATGTTGCGGTGTGCACTACCAACCTACAATAACGAAAAATAAAATGTAATAGTTCTATATGGATTAATTTATTTATTTATTTAAGATAGTATCCATATAGAACTATTAAATTTTATTTTTCGTTATTGTAGGTTGGTAGTGCACACCGCAACATTATAATATAAGGCAGTGATACGCGTTTGTATACACGCCTTTACATACACGCCTATTCTGACATGGCTTTTGGAGATTGGATGGTTTCGCTTCCTTTTGTTTACATTGTTTCTTGTCTATATTGTTAATTACCATACGGCGATCTGGTAGATAGATAACATTGGTGATCATGGGCTTTTACGTGTACTGTAGGTTTTGTGTTGTTCCTGTATTGTCTCGACTAGTGTCTATATAAGGGTTCTTGATTTATGGGTGTCATGAAGGAGTACTTTATTTACGCTAGTGTAGGTTGGTGGTATACACCGTAATGTCACACTTCAAGGCAGCGATACGTCTCTGTATACACGCCTCTACATACACGCCTATTCTGACATGGCATTTGGAGATTGGATGGTTACGTTTCCTTTGTTTACATTGCTTCATAGCTACATTGATAATTAACATACGGCGATCTGGTATGTTAATAACATTGACATTCATGAGCTTTTACGCAAACTGTAGATTTTGGTACTCTTAGGGATATTTCAGGAACGCTATTTATTTTCATATATATTTTTCGATATCACTCATACAATTGGGATCTAATGCGATCCGATGATCATATTTGGACTGAGCTGAAATGTAATACGCAAGCCGACGTTTTTCAGTATCAAAAGTTTTTTGTAATCTTATATTACGATTGATCTTAGTTTTCAGCTTTGCATAATGTCCGCGTCCTTAACAATAGGAGGTTGGGCTTGGTTACTGAGTGGATGACGTATCAGAGTCTGATACAAATCGACTGCTGATTGGTTATAGACCTTCGATCAAAGTTTGGTCATATCTCATTATTTTATTAATTTATTTGACTCAGATTTTACTAAGGGGACATGGCTACCAACAATAGGGTTCACTTTGGGCTTGTTTGTTTGTTTTTAAGTACCTTTTATGGATTAATTATTTCACAACATTCACATGCACAAATGTATCATTAATTTCTATTGGCCACCACATGGGTGTGTTTAATTATTCAGCCGGGATTGGCTGATCTTGAGGGGAGTGTGTTTGGGAGCCTATTTAAAGGCTGATTTTGTTTAGTGCTAACTTGTCAGAGGAAGGGACTGTTGCTGTCCCGAAACGTCACAAACTGTATTAAAATCATTTTGCCACATTTTGATGAAAATTCAGTGAGTGCTTCTTTTCTACATTTCTATATATATATTTATATATATATATTTTAAATGCTTTATTGAAGTATATGCAAAATAAACATAGTTGGTGATAAGCGCATAACAATTAATGAGAGTTATACATTTTTAAAATGGTTCTTGCTGTGCAATCTTAGCCAGTATATGTCAGCTGTAGAGTCCTTTGCACTCTGTATCTCTCATTTTAATTCAATATATTTCTGGTTGTTGCCCATTATTTGTGATACTGGCCTCTTTTGGACCATTGTAAAAGTTACTTAGATGTTGTCACGGGCTAGTAATGGAAGGGTGCCTATTTTAACAGTCAAACAAATCATATACATAATAACAGTTGTTTAAGGTACGGTACATTTCCTACCAGGGTACTTACAATAATTTATACATAGCTTTTATACCAATATATTGTGGTTCAGGTTAACCATATTATTTCTGTTAAAACAGTTTTAAATAAGGAAAATAAAATACAACAAATAGCGCCTGTAGCTTCACAGTTTGCATTCAATCCATTTTGATTTTTGCATTTGTGCGTTTTAAGAGAGAAAATCTCCCTCGTTCCTCCGGTTTAACTACTGTAGGGAGGGTTGGTCTGCCAGTCTTTATGAGGGTTTAGGTGAGGTAGAGGATATCGTATTTAGCTATCTCTGTTTGCGTTCCATCTCATTGTTATGTACTCGTGTGTTTCTATCTTACCTACTCTGAGGAAGTGGTATCCTTCTAGTGTAAGCAGGTTTTCTACTTGTTGTTTCCATGATGTGAGGTCTGGTACCTCCGAGGACTTCCATCTCTGTGGAATCAACATTGTAGCACTATTGATGATGATGAATAGAAGCGATTGTTTTATTCCATTCTAATGTTTGGAAGTTTATGGTTCTACTGGTATGCCTGTTGATAGTGTTTTGTTGATATGTGTAATAACACAGTGTCACCGTCTGTAACGATCAGGCATCTGCCTTCATATGAAGCCAGAGCACCGATTGCGCTTTGGCTCCATATGAGGCAGATGCCTGAAGCATCAGGAGCTCCAGATCTCTGCTGTACCTTAACAGCCAAGAGTGCTGGAGCTTCTTGAAGTGACGATGTGTATATACGTTGTGCGGTACTATAGCCAAAGTACTGCACGCCATATATATATAGGTCGGATTGGGTGAAGGGGTTAAAAGAATAGTCAACTAAAAAAAATGTATTGTTAAAAAAGATAATCCCTTTATTACCTATTCTGCAGTTTTGCACAGCACACATGGTTATATTAATACACTTTTTACCTCTGTGATTACATTGTATCTAGGCCTTTTCTTACAGCCCCTGATCACGACTATTTATTATCTACTAGTACTAAAGCCCGTGTACACGGGCCATTTTTTTCAGGACAGCGGTCCCACCCCTTGCTCTCTCCCCCCTTTCTTTTGCTCTCTCTTTCCCCCTCTCTTTTGCTTTCTTTCCCCCTCTCTTTTGCTTTCTCTCCCCCTCTCCTTTGTTCTCTCCCTCCCCTCTTTTGCTCTCTCTCTCCCCTCTTTTGCTCTCTCTCTCCCCTCTTTGGCTCTCTCCATCCTTTCTTTTGCTCTCTCTCCCCCCTCTTTGGCTCTCCCCCCCCCCCTTTGGCTCTCCCCCCCCTCTTTGGCTCCCCCCCCCCCCCCTCTTTGGCTCTCCCCCCCCCTCTTTGGCTCTCTCCCCTCTTTTGCTCTCTCTCCTCTTTGGCTCTCTCTCTCCCCTCTTTGGCTCCCCCCCCCCTTTGGCTCTCTCTCCCCCCTCTTTGGCTCTCTCTCCCCCCTCTTTGGCTCTCTCTCCCCCCTCTTTGGCTCTCTCTCCTCTTTGGCTCTCTCTCTCCCCCCTCTTTGGCTCTCCCCTCCCCTTTGGCTCCCCCCTCCCCTTTGGCTCCCCCCCCCCTTTGGCTCCCCCCCTCTTTGGCTCTCTCTCCCCCCTCTTTGGCTCTCTCTCCTTTTTGGCTCTTTTTCCTCTTTGGCTCTCCCCCCCTTCTCTTTGGCTCTCTTCCCCCCCTTCTCTTTGGCTCTCTTCCCCCCCTTCTCTTTGGCTCTCTCTCCCCCCCTTCTCTTTGGCTCTCTCTCCCCCCCCCTTCTCTTTGGCTCTCTGCCCCCCCCCCTTCTCTTTGGCTCTCTGCCCCCCCTTCTCTTTGGCTCTCTGCCCCCCCTTCTCTTTGGCTCTCTGCCCCCCCCCCCTTCTCTTTGGCTCTCTGCCCCCCCTTCTCTTTGGCTCTCTGCCCCCCCCCCTTCTCTTTGGCTCTCTGCCCCCCCCGCCTTCTCTTTGGCTCTCTGCCCCCCCGCCTTCTCTTTGGCTCTCTGCCCCCCCTTCTCTTTGGCTCTCTGCCCCCCCTTCTCTTTGGCTCTCTGCCCCCCCTTCTCTTTGGCTCTCTGCCCCCCCCTTCTCTTTGGCTCTCTGCCCCCCCCTTCTCTTTGGCTCTCTGCCCCCCCCCCCCTTCTCTTTGGCTCTCTGCCCCCCCCTTCTCTTTGGCTCTCTGCCCCCCCCTTCTCTTTGGCTCTCTGCCCCCCCTTCTCTTTGGCTCTCTGTCCCCCCCCTTCTCTTTGGCTCTCTGCCCCCCCCCCTTCTCTTTGGCTCTCTGCCCCCCCCCCTTCTCTTTGGCTCTCTGCCCCCCCCCCCCTTCTCTTTGGCTCTCTGCGCCCCCCCTTCTCTTTGGCTCTCTGCCCCCCCCTCTCTTTGGCTCTCTGCCCCCCCTTCTCTTTGGCTCTCTGCCCCCCCTTCTCTTTGGCTCTCTGCCCCCCCCTTCTCTTTGGCTCTCTGCCCCCCCCTTCTCTTTGGCTCTCTGCCCCCCCTTCTCTTTGGCCCTCTGCCCCCCCCCTTCTCTTTGGCTCTCTGCCCCCCCCTTCTCTTTGGCTCTCTGCCCCCCCTTCTCTTTGGCTCTCTGCCCCCCCCTTCTCTTTGGCTCTCTGCCCCCCCCTTCTCTTTGGCTCTCTGCCCCCCCCTTCTCTTTGGCTCTCTGCCCCCCCCTTCTCTTTGGCTCTCTGCCCCCCCTTCTCTTTGGCTCTCTGCCCCCCCCCCTCCTGCTCCCTCTCTGGCTCTGTCTTCGCGGGACCCCGCCCGGCCACGCCCCATCGCGGCAACACCCGCCCGGCCACGCCCCTCGCGACGCCCGGCCACGCCCCTCGCGACGCTCCCGTCGGCCACAAACAGCTGTGAGGTCTGGGGAGCGCGTTGCCGCTTCTCACGCAGCAGACCTCACAGCTGTTGAGTAGCTCGCGCTCCCTATCTCACAGCTGCTTGTATGCTGTGTACCTCGCGCTCCCAATCTGTCAGCTGTCAGCTATGCCGAGGTGCGCGAGAATAGAATCTAAGGCCAAGTGTTTGTCTGTACTGCGCATGACGGCTTCAGACAAACACTTGTCTTTTATAATATAGGATTGACTTGCATTTTATCTAATTAGTGCATTGTCTGCCACAACCCGTGGGCGTGAGCCCAATGTTATCTATATGGTTCACATGAACTAGCACTCCCCTGTTGTGAAAAGCTAATAAAAAGCATTTAGTGGCTTAGAAACAGGCAGCAATTTAGAGGTTTTAATGTTATAACATATATTAATGTAACAATGTTGATTGTGCAAAGCTGGGGAATGGGTAGTAATGGGTAGTAATAGGTAGTAAAGGCATTTTATATCTTTTTAAACAATAACAATTTTGGTGTTGACTTTCCCTTTAATAAAAGTGACCAATACAAACCTCATCAGCCCTAAAGCATCAGGCAGGGCTGTGCTTGTCTTGTGTAATTTACACCTTATCTGAGGGGCTGATTATGTCTGATTGTTATATACATTTTGTTTCATTGTGCTATGAAAATGAACTTTAGACCTGGAACGCAAGAAACAGCAATGGGATAGCTTGTACTTTTATTAAAACTGATGTCTCACTATTATGTGAGGTTTTATATTGAATGGAATTGTAATAAAAAATAAATACATGAAATGGGAAATATAATCCAAAGACAAATAAATACATAAATAACCTTAGGACATCTGCAAGATCACCAGTAGAATTCACGTAAATTACAGACCACTATTTGTGTTTTGTTTTTGCCATTATCATCACATCAACCTGTTTCAGATATTTATTAACCCCTTAACGACTGATGCATTAATGAATAATAGGACAAGACATAAAACTGAACACACATCCGGAGGGAAATAAAATGTATAACAAAATCACTTGAATTAATAAAATCATATTCTGAGTTTAAACCATCTGGAATTTGTGTACATAACCTCAATATCCAAAACACGTTCCGATGTAAAAAACTATTAGTAAAAATGAATTCATGCGGTTGTTGATGAGATTGTGTGATTTCAAGGCCGGGATTGGATCATGCAGGACTCCTTATGCTGCTAGGCACGCCCCGACCCCCCCCTCCAGGCCGATCCTTGCCTACATCAAAAGGGGAAGCTGCAAGGCTCTGTATATATGGTATAATGCTGTCCTAAGTGCTTTAAAGTCTAGTGCTGTTAGAATGGCAATTCATTTTCTGACAGTGAAAGGGGGTTAATTTAATTCATAGCAACGAGTTTAGAAACTCAGCACCTGAGCAGGCTATACACAAAACAGGTAACTCTTGTGGTAATTACAGAATTACCAGCTTTTTGCCTCATATGTTTAAGTTCTCTTTGATACAAATGTGATGGTTGTTTTTTTATTTATTTAGTCATTTTTTTAAGTTTGGGGGTTCTGAACTTGATAAGAGAACATAATAAATAATCCCATTCTATTTGTGTTCTTACAAGTGTGACACAGGTGGTTTATGTGCTATGTGCACTGCTAATATGTTGTTAACAAAACACAGATAATACATCCTCATCACACTGGTTTCTTTCCTTTAGGAAAAATTTCACTTTTTTTAAATCTTATTTAAATTGTACTAAAGCTAAAGTTATGAAAATATTTTAATTATTGTTAGAGAGGATAAATGCACTCATCATTATGTTTAAATGGTGTTCTTTATAAATGAATTAACACAAATTCGAAGAAAGACGTCCACATGTATTGATTCTTTGAACATTTAATTAATTTTGCAACATAAAGTGCTACAGTCACTAATATTATTTATCCACTCACTGCACTTTGTTAACAAATATAGATCCATCAGTTACTGCATATAAAGGAATTATATTTGCACATCCAACAGTGTCCAGTAGGTGACACTGCAGGATATCACTGTATCAACCCTTTCCTATGACTCTTAGAGAGTCTTGGACATTAGTTTTATTTAATGGTTAAGTTAGCACTTATATTATTTTGTACCTTTAATGTAAAAATGCTATCAGTAGATTACTAATTCATACTGCAGATTCCTTTATATATTCAGAAACCCCAGACATTTACATAGGTATTAATACAAGTGTACAGAAATGTATCACTGAAGCAAAAGCACAACTGTGGGATAAAAAAAAATGATATTGCAAAAATGTAATTGTGATAAAAAAAATGAAAAGCAGTTTTATTCAGTTTATAATCATGATAATATATAGAGTAACGTAACAAAGGACCTGTTATTAAAGGGACATGAAACACAAATTTTATTTCATAATTCAGACAAAACTGACAATTTGAAATACCTTTACAGTATACTTCTATTATAAAATGTGCTTCATTCTCTTGGTATCCTTTGTTGAAGGAGCAGTAATGCACTACTGGGAGCTAGCTGAGCACAAAGCAGTTGCAGAACCAGGGGTATAATGAGGGTATGATCGGACAGAGCAGTTGCAGGGTCAGGGTATGACATAAGTTCTGATGTGGGTAAGGGTATGATCTAAGGTCTGATATGGATATATGGATGACAGAGCAGTTGCAGGGTCAGGGGTCTGATGTGGTTATGGAACTATCACAGCAGTAGCGGGGCAGGAGCCGTCTGATCTAAGGTCTCATGTGGGTATGGGTGTGACAGAGTAATTGCAGGGTCTGAGGCTGATATGGGCATGAGGCTGACAGGGCAGTTGCAGGGTAAGGGGTATGATCTAAGGTCTAATGTGGATGTGAGGCCTTAGGCAAGACTCAAATATGAAACCCCTCGACACGAAACAAAATGCAAAAATCAACCAAATAAATGTAAATATGAATTTTGCTGACATTTGTCCCTATGTGCATAACCAAACCCCTCCTATGGGTATTGGAAAATATTCAACCTGAATTCATTCTCCAAAAGTTGCTCCCAAATTAGTACATTAAATTACAAGTCTCTGCTACCAGTGTCTTCACAAGACCATAATATTTGAGAGTACAACAATTTGACCACAAGCCTAAATATCAATATTGCAGGGGGTAAAGATAGAGTACCTCATCTTCTACTACCTATTCATAATTCTTTTTTTTAATCCTCCTTTACCCCTATCTGGTGCTTTATTCTACATTGATGACGTTACAATACATTTGAAACGAGTTAATCTGTTATTGATATAATTGGTTTTTTTTACTAAAATAATAATATATTTCTCAGAGTAAGGAAATACTACTCTGTAGGGGAAGACTTTATAACTATAAATAATACTGATGTTGAGATGCTATGAGTGCTAGGCTCTTTTTTTTCTCCTTCAAATCAGAGCTCAGATCATAATGGCCCCTGACACAGAAGCTGCTTTGTAAGTACACAGCCCACATAAAATCTGATCCCAGGCCCTCAAACATCCAAGTCAGCTATATAACCAAAATAGACCTCAGACGAAACCCTGAAGTTCCAACCCTTTTGTCCACCCAGTACCCACATCAAACCTGAGATCACACATCTTGTCCTGCACCCACTCTGGCAGCTTCATCCCTAAATCAGACGTCAGATCTGCCCCTTCAGAGAGTAGGAGAGAATTAAGAGAAAAAGTAAAGCGATTGAGGCTGGTGAGAGAGAGTGAAGACATAGACCTCTAGTTATCAACGTGTCTACCTCAAATACGCTGGAAGTCCGCAGCGTATTTGTGGCGAGGCTGATTCGCCTTAGTTATCAAGCCCTAGACACCGGCAAAAGTAGAATTTAGTAACGTAAGCTTCGATCCGCCGGACTCAGTCCGACACAGATCGATTCTTACGTCACTCCACATGTTCCGCACACAAGTTCGGCACAATCTGACTACTTTTGCTAGTTATCAAAAAACTAGCAGGTACGCTCGGCACTTTTCCGGCCCAGCGTACCTGGTTTTCAAACCGCCGCCCTGGAGGCGGCGGATCCCATAGGAATCAATGGGAGTCTGACCATAGCGAAAGTTCATGTTCGCTGCTGCCAGACATCCCATTCATTCCTATGGGAGCTGTCTACACCTAACACCCTAACATGTAACATGTACACCCCTAATCTGTCCCCCCTACACCGCCGCAACTAAATAAAGTTATTACCCCCTAAACCGCCGCTCCCGGAGCCCACCGCCACTCTAATAAATATGTTAACCCCTAAACCGCCGCTCCCAGTCCCCGCCGCAACTATAATATATGTATTAACCCCTAAACCACCGCTCCCGGACCCCGCCGCAACCTATCTTAAACTTATTAACCCCTAATCTGCCCCCCCTACACCGTCACCACCTATAATAAATTTATTAACCCCTATCCTGCCCCCCCTACACCGCCGCAACTCTAATAAAATTATTAACCCCTAAACCTAAGTCTAACCCTAACACCCCCCTAACTTAAATATTAATTAAATAAATCTAAATAATATTTGTCTTATTAACTAAATTAATCCTATTTAAAACTAAATACTTACCTTTAAAATAAACCCTAATATAGCTACAATATAAATAATAATTATATTGTAGCTATTTTAGGATTTATTTTTATTTTACAGGCAACTTTCAATTTATTTTAACTAGGTACAATAGCTATTAAATAGTTATTAACTATTTAATAGCTACCTAGATAAAATAAAGAGAAATTTACCTGTAAAATAAAAACTAACCTAAGTTACAATTACACCTAACACTACACTATACTTTAATAAATTATTCCTATTTAAAACTAAATACTTACCTGTAAAATAAACCCTAAAATAGCTACAGCATTGTAGCTATTTTAGGATTTATATTTATTTTACAGGTAACTTTGTATTTATTTTAGCTAGTTAGAATAGTTATTAAATAGTAATTAACTATTTAATAACTACCTAGCTAAAAGAAATACAAAATTACCTGTAAAATAAATCCTAACCTAAGTTACAATTAAACCTAACACTACACTATCATTAAATTAATTAAATAAATTAGCTACAAATAACTACAATTAAATAAAATTAAATAAACTAACTAAAGTACAAAAAATAAAAAAAGCTAAGTTACAAAAAAATAAAAAAATAAGTTACAAAAATGTACAAAATATTACAACAATTTTAAGCTACTTACACCTAATCTAAGCCCCCTAATAAAATAACAAAGACCCCAAAATAAAAAAATGCCCTACCCTATTCTACATTAAAAAGTTACCAGCTCTATTACCTTACCAGCCCTTAAAAGGGCCTTTTGCGGGGCATGCCCCAAAGAATTCTGCTCTTTTGCCTGAAAAAGAAAAATACAACCCCCCCCCAACATTAAAACCCACCACCCACATACCCCTAATCTAACCCAAACCCCCCTTAAATAAACCTAACACTAACCCCCTGAAGATCATCCTACCTTGAGTCTTCTTCAGCCAGCCGACCACCGATGGAACCGAAGAGGAGATCCGGAGCGGCAGAAGTCGTCATCATCCAGGCGGCGCTGAAGAAGTCTTCCATCCGATAGAAGTCTTCATCCATGAGGCGTCTTCAATCTTCATCCATCCGGAGCGGAGCCATCTTCAGACAAGCCGACGTGGAGCCATCCTCTTCTTCCCGACGACTAACGACGAATGGATATTCCTTTAAGGGACGTCATCCAAGATGGCGTCCCTTCAATTCCGATTGGCTGATAGGATTCTATCAGCCAATCGGAATTAAGGTAAGAAAAATCTGATTGGCTGATTGAATCAGCCAATCAGATTGAAGTTCAATCCGATTGGCTGATCCAATCAGCCAATCAGATTGAACTCGCATTCTATTGGCTGTTCCGATCAGCCAATAGAATGCAAGCTCAATCTGATTGGCTGATTCAATCAGCCAATCAGATTTTTCCTACCTTAATTCCGATTGGCTGATAGAATCCTATCAGCCAATCGGAATTGAAGGGACGCCATCTTGGATGACGTCCCTTAAAGGAATATCCATTCGTCGTTAGTCGTCGGGAAGAAGAGGATGGCTCCGCGTCGGCTCGTCTGAAGATGGCTCCGCTCCGGATGGATGAAGATTGAAGACGCCGCATGGATGAAGACTTCTATCGGATGGAAGACTTCTTCAGCGCCGCCTGGATGATGACTTCATCGGATGGAAGACTTCTTCAGCGCCGCCTGGATGAGGACTTCTTCCGCTCCGGATCTCCTCTTCGGTTCCATCGGTGGGTCGGCTGGCTGAAGACGACTCAAGGTAGGATGATCTTCAGGGGGGTAGTGTTAGGTTTATTTAAGGGGGGTTTGGGTTAGATTAGGGGTATGTGGGTGGTGGGTTTTAATGTTGGGGGGGTTGTATTTTTCTTTTACAGGCAAAAGAGCAGAATTCTTTGGGGCATGCCCCGCAAAAGACCCTTTTAAGGGCTGGTAAGGTAAAAGAGCTTTGAACTTTTTTAATTTAGAATAGGGTAGGGCATTTTTTTATTTTGGGGGGCTTTGTTATTTTATTAGGGGGCTTAGATTAGGTGTAAGTAGCTTAAAATTGTTGTAATATTTTTTAAATGTTTGTAACTTATTTTTTTTATTTTTTGTAACTTAGCTTTTTTTATTTTTTGTACTTTAGTTAGTTTATTTAATTGTATTTAATTGTAGTTATTTGTAGGTAATTTATTTAATTAATTTAATGATAGTGTAGTGTTAGGTTTAATTGTAACTTAGTGAATACAGCGCCAACAAGAGGCCAAGGGATAAATATACTCACAGAGAGATAAAAGAAGATTTAATGAACCATGTTAAAAAGCATCAGTAATAAAAGACTATATATAAAAAATGTAAAAAGCACATATAAATAAAATTACAAATACAGGAATATCTTACAGAAGCGGCTCAAAGGGCCAAAGCTGATAATTACAATAAAAACAGAGGTAATAACAGGTGATCAGTGTGAGTGGTACACCAGAATAAGAGTGTATACTGATAAAACAGAATTAGCCTAAGTACAACTGTAGCAAGTGCATCAAGCAAAAAACTAATAAACAATAATACAAACAATAGTGTTCAAAATTAGTGTTACAAAAATAGTGTTCCAAAAAATAGAAAAATGCACTGCAGTGCAAAAAAAGGGGGTAGCAAAATAATTGTATAAATACAATCAAATAGTGAGTTAGTGCAAATGGATATAAAAATGCTAGCTACTTAATCCAGTGAGGTTAAGATATAATTAAATAAAATACACAATATGCAATAACATAAAAAATAAAATACACAATATGCAATAACATAAAAAATAATAAAATATAAAATATAATCCAAAAAAGTGTTCAAAAAGTTGATCAACAAATGTTAGTGAAGAACAAAAATAAGTCAATCAAAACTAAAAAATGGAAAAAATGGGTGATGAAAAGCAAGGTGAAAGTGAGGAAATTGATTCCTTCCAATGTTAGTTACTTTGACAGATCCAAATTCCTGAGTGTGGTTGCTGAAGTAGCTGAATGGATCCACCGATGGAACCGTTGAGAAAGGCCCTTTTTTGAGGGCAGAAACGCGTTGACATATTGGTAAGCATTACTTTAATCTTTACTTCATTCTCATATTGGATACACTATGTTGTGAATTTCTTTTTTTACAGGGACACTTTTTAGGATACCATAGGAGCAGCTGACAGGTGCTAGGATCCATTCAGCTACTTCAGCAACCACACTCAGGAATTTGGATCTGTCAAAGTAACTAACATTGGAAGGAATCAATTTCCTCACTTTCACCTTGCTTTTCATCACCCATTTTTTCCATTTTTTAGTTTTGATTGACTTATTTTTGTTCTTCACTAACATTTGTTGATCAACTTTTTGAACACTTTTTTGGATTATATTTTATATTTTATTATTTTTTATGTTATTGCATATTGTGTATTTTATTTTTTATGTTATTGCATATTGTGTATTTTATTTAATTATATCTTAACCTCACTGGATTAAGTAGCTAGCATTTTTATATCCATTTGCACTAACTCACTATTTGATTGTATTTATACAATTATTTTGCTACCCCCTTTTTTTGCACTGCAGTGCATTTTTCTATTTTTTGGAACACTATTTTTGTAACACTAATTTTGAACACTATTGTTTGTATTATTGTTTATTAGTTTTTTGCTTGATGCACTTGCTACAGTTGTACTTAGGCTAATTCTGTTTTATCAGTATACACTCTTATTCTGGTGTACCACTCACACTGATCACCTGTTATTACCTCTGTTTTTATTGTAATTATCAGCTTTGGCCCTTTGAGCCGCTTCTGTAAGATATTCCTGTATTTGTAATTTTATTTATATGTGCTTTTTACATTTTTTATATATAGTCTTTTATTACTGATGCTTTTTAACATGGTTCATTAAATCTTCTTTTATCTCTCTGTGAGTATATTTATCCCTTGGCCTCTTGTTGGCGCTGTATTCACTTCTTACTACTTGTGCATATTTTTTGGAGGTTGGTTAGGATCTCTGTTTGGATACAGCTTGGGGATTACCTTAGCGCTTGTACACACACCCTTTTTCATTAATTGTAACTTAGGTTAGGATTTATTTTACAGGTAATTTTGTATTTCTTTTAGCTAGGTAGTTATTAAATAGTTAATTACTATTTAATAACTATTCTAACTAGCTAAAATACATACAAAGTTACCTGTAAAATAAATATAAATCCTAAAATAGCTACAGTGTAATTATTAATTAAATTGTAGCTATTTTAGGGTTTATTTTACAGGTAAGTATTTAGTTTTAAATAGGATTAATTTATTTAAGTATAGTGTAGTGTTAGGTGTAATTGTAACTTAGGTTAGTTTTTATTTTACAGGTAAATTTCTCTTTATTTTAGCTAGGTAGCTATTAAATAGTTAATAACTATTTAATAGCTATTGTACCTAGTTAAAATAAATTGAAAGATGCCTGTAAAATAAAAATAAATCCTAAAATAGCTACATTATAATTATTATTTATATTGTAGCTATATTAGGGTTTATTTTAAAGGTAAGTATTTAGTTTTAAATAGGATTAATTTATTTAATAAAAGAAATATTATTTAGATTTATTTAATTAATATTTAAGTTAGGGGGGTGTTAGGGTTAGTGTTAGACTTAGGTTTAGGGGTTAATAATTTTATTACAGTGGCGGCGGTGTAGGGGGGGCAGGATAGGGGTTAATAAATTTATTATAGGTTGCGGCGGTATAGGGGGGGCAGGATAGGGGTTAATAAACTTATTATAGGTGGCGACGGTGTAGGGGGCAGATTAGGGGTTAATAAGTTTAATATAGGTTGCGGCGGGGTCCGGGAGCGGCGGTTTAGGGGTTAAACTATTTATTTAGTTGCAGCGAGGTCCGGGATCGTCAGGATAGGGGTTAATAACTTTATTATAGGTGGCGACGGTATAGGGGGGGCAGGATAGGGGTTACTAGGTATAATGTAGGTGGCGGCGGTGTTTGGGAGCGGCGGTTTAGGGGTTAATACATTTATAAGAGTTGCGTCGGGGTCTAGGAGCGGCGGCTTAGGGGTTAATAACTTTATTTAGTTGCGGGGGGCTCCGGGGGCGCCGGTATAGGGGGTAGAACAGTGTAGTTTAGTGTGGGTGCTTAGTGACAGGCTAGCAATAAAGCTGTCAAAAAGCCAAAGAGCAACGAGATCGGATGAGTGATAACTATCACAGTCCGCTGCTCATCGCCCCGTACTTGGTGCGCAGCTTTTTGACAGCTTTTTTGATAACTTAGGCAAAATTTTGCCGGTCCGCGGCGGCTATGGTAGGCGAGCTTAGGCGGGCGTATTGAACCGGCGAAGGCAGGTAAAGTAGACACGTTGATAACTACCCCCCATAAAAGGAGACAGAATATATATATATAAAGAGAGAGATAGAGAGAGAGGAGAATGGAGGGAGAAAACAGGAGAGAGAACATGAAAGAAAGGAGAGAGTTGAGAAAGTGAACAGAGTGAATGGTAGAAAAGGAAAGATTGGAGAGAGGAAATAGAGCAATCAAAGAGAGAAAAATTGAGAAAGTGTGGAAAAACAGAAGAGAGTTAAGTGAAAGAGGAAAGAAAGAGTAGAGTGAAAATGTAGAAAGAGAGAAAATGGAAAGTGAATAGAAAGGGTAAATAAAGGAGGGAGCAAGTGGTGAGGTTGATTGGAGATTGCAAAAGTAGAAGAGTGAAGAGGGAGGAAAATAATATTGAAAGATATAAAGAGAAAAGAAGAAAGAGAAAGGTCAGAAAGAAGAGAAAGAAAAGAGAGGCAAAAGTTAATAGAGAAAGGAGTGAGAAAGAGAGAAGAAAGGTAGTAGGAAAAGCAGAATGAGAGATTCAAGAGAAAGTGAAGGGAATAAAAAAGAGACAAGAGGCAGAAATTAGAGGAGAATAGAAAGAGGAAGGAGAAGAGAATGGAAATATAGCATACAAAGACAGAAAGAGGAGTGTAGAGCAAGAGAGAAAGAACAGAGAGAAAGAATAGAGAAGAAGAGTGCGGAGAGACGAGAGAGCGTGAAGAGGGAGACTGGAGAAGGAGAAAAGAAGATAAAGTAGAGAGAGAGAAATGTAAATAGAGAGAGAGGGTGGGGAGAGAAGGTAGATTGAAGAGAGGGAAAGTAAGAGAGAGAGTTGAGAAAAACAGAAAAGAGGGGACAAAGTGGAGAGAAAAGAAGAAAGCATAGATTTAAGAAAGATAAGGAAGGATAGAGTGTTTATAGAATAGAGATAGGTAGAGAGAGATAAGGGAGACCATGAAAAGAGAGATTGAAGAGAATAAAGAGAGGAGTGGGGAAAGAGTAAAGAGAAACAGAGAGATAGTGAATAGAAAGAGAGAGAAGGGGAGAAAAAAGAAAAGAAGGATAGGGATAGAATAAGAGAGAAAAGAGAGAGAGAGAGAAGGAGATATCACAGAAAGAGAATGAAACTAGCAAAGGAAGGACAGATGTTTTTGTTAATTGTTTTTAAACATTATTAGCATTGCAGACAAAATTATCTTCTAGGGCTCCCAAAAACAGACTATCCCATTCTCGCTACTTCTCTTCAAGCAGTGTGTGAATAGTTTTCACATCCTCAGGTTTTTTTTTTTTAACATAATTTTTATTTATTAAGACAAAAAAAGAATTAGCAGTATACAAAAGAAAGAGGGGTACATCTCAGTGGAGGTCATATTTTAAACACATAATTAAACATTGTTCAGATCAGTGAAAAAAATTTAAACAAAAAAAGAAAAATCTTGTCTGCTAGCCTTCGTCTTAATATTTATATAGGTAAGTTTGTCTCAAAAATGAGAGCGGGAGAAAAGAAAAACAGAAAGAAAAACTTTTATCCTTGATGAAATATTACCCCCTTTTGTAGATTCCCCTTCCTTTGGCCAAAGGAATGGGGCATTAGCAAGTGGCACGGTGGATAATAAACCTAATACAGAACCGGACATAACAAAACAAAAGAAGAGAGGAAAAAAAAAAAGGGAGGGGAGAGAAAGAAAAAGGATTTTGCCTCCTGTATCTACTCCATCACCCCGTCATTACCCCATCTTCGAATCCGGCTAGGTTTAATACCAGTCTGCAGGAAAAACATTAGATAATACTAAAGATTCGAAATATTCGGTCCTACGAAAAGTATAAGTAAGAGAGAATTGTATATTCAATGGGTAGTTTAAAATAACTTTCAACCATTTTAAAAAAAAAAGTTTTCGTTTTTTTCCTATTTAGTGGAGATATAGTTAGTTGTTCAAAAACTATCTGAGAGTAAATATGGTTTATAAAACATGGAATTGAAGGTGCCTGCTTGCTTTTCCATTCTTTTAATATCAGGTTACGGCCTAATGCAATTACTGTATTAATAAAGTTAATATTTGTTTGCTTGATATCTACTGTTAGAAAGAAAAAGATGTCTCTGGATGTCAGTTTAACTTTGTTCTCTAGATTTTTATTTATCCAGAATTCTACCTTACTCCAGAACTGAGCAATTTTCGGACACAGCCAGAAGCAGTGTATTAAATCTGCTTTCGTATTGTTACATTTTGGACAATTATTGTTAGAGTGGGTATTCCATTTGGAAACTCTCCAGGGAGTCAGATAAGCGTTATTGAGCAACTTTAGATGGGACTCCTTCCATGATGTAGGAATAGTAGCAATTTTAGCCCATTTAAAAGATGAGATTACTACTTCTGACGAAATATCCCCATAGTAGATGTTCAACTTCTCTATCAAATTGTTAATTAATAATTGACCTTGTTTCGCGAGCATAATTTTATATAGTAATGCTATACTATGATTACCAGTTTTATAGCCTACTATATAAGATTTAATTTGCGCCCATCCCGTAGAATTTATGCTAGATTTTTTAATTCCCATCACAAAATGTCTCATCTGAAGATATGCAAAAAAATTCTTATTGGATAATTTAAATTCCCTGGCAATGTCTGAAAAGGGTCTCATTTGCAATGAAGAGTTTAAACATTGATGAACATGAGTCAAGCCTTGTTGTGACCATTTGTTGTAAACCTCATAAGATAAACCCGGTATAAATTGAGGGTTACCTTGAATTAAAAGATATGGGGTTAGTTCAAAATTGATATCTATCATTATACTTAATTTTTGCCATGCTTCAATCGAGTTACATATCATCTTCATATTTTTAATATTATTAGGGAGATGGATTATCGGGCAATGAAGCAGTGCAGAAAGTGAATAAGGGGCACACATTTCCTTTTCTAAGGAGAAAGGTGTAAGATAATTGGCTTCCGTTATCCAATCGACAGCAAAGCGAGCTAAATTTGCGATGTTATATTTTTTAATATCTGGAAAAGATAAACCCCCGTCTTCGGGTCTGAGAGTTAATTTTGAGATAGATAATAAATGTCTCTTATTATTCCAGATAAAGTTAGCACAGTCCCTATTAAATCTCTTAATATCTTGATTCAGAATAGGTAAAGCGATATTTTGCATAATATACATTAGCTGTGGAAATAAAATAGTTTTGATGATCATTACCTTCGCAGAGAGAGAAATAGGGAAGACCCTCCATTGTTTCAGTTTTTCTGTAGCTTTTCTGAAGAATGAAAGATAATTTAATCTATACCATTGGTTTGGATCGGCATGGATATTGATCCCTAAATACTGAATACTAGAAGATTCCTGAAAGGAGTGTTTCTGTATACTTTTTTTACTTTTATGTATCCAAAGTATTTCGGATTTATTAACATTAATTTTATATCCCGAAAAGGTACTAAATATTCTGATGCAATTCAAGGCCTTAGGTATGCTTTCCTTAGAATTTTTAATAAACAATAGAAGATCATCTGCATAGAGAGATAATACTAATTTTTGCTCTCCTAACTTGATGCCCTGTACTTCTTCGCGTAGATAGATTGCCAAAGGCTCTATTGACACATTAAATAGTAACGGAGAAAGAGGGTACCCCTGCCGCGTCCCTCTATGAAGAGTAAAATAAGGAGTCTGACTACCATTTATTAATAGGGAGGATCTTGGCTGATCGTATAGGTTCTTTATAAATTGCAAGAAATGGCCAGAGAACCCAAATTTAGTCAAAGCAGAAAATAAATGATCCCAAACCACGGCATCAAAGGCCCTTTCAGCGTCAATTGTTATTAATGCGAAATCCAAATTGTTTGTCTTTTTTGTATGTAATTTATTCCAGAGATGTTCTAATAACAGTAGTACCTTCCGAGTATTTTTAGTCGCTGATCTGCCAGTCATAAAACCAGTTTGGTCTGGGTGAATAATAGGGTCAAGGCATATTTTAAGACGATTGGAGATTATATATGTCAGTAACTTGAAATCTGTATTAAGTAGTGAGATAGGTCTGTAAGATTTGGGATCTAAGGGGTCTTTACCTTTTTTTTAAATCAAGGATACTATAGAGAGAAAAATATTTAGACAAAGGTTGGCCCAAAATAAAATAACTGTTAAACAGTTGAAGTAAAACATCTGCCAGGTCTAATTTTAGTATTTTATACATTTCGGATGGAATCTGATCGGAGGCCAGGAGCCTTATTACATTGAGCATGGTTTATAGCTTCAACTAACTCATCTTTGGTAATGGGTCTGTTTAGAGTAGTAAGTAAATCTGCAGGTAACTGAGGTAGCCCTATCTTTCGCCAGAAGAAGTCTTTGTTATCCAAATTATCTTCTTGAGGGGAATAAAGTTCTTGGTAGTATTCTAAAAATAATTTTTGGATGCTATTTTGGTCTGTAACCCTATTTACACCATCATTGACTGCTTCTATTGTATTTCCTTTCTTCCTCGCTTTATCTAACCGTGAAAGGAATTTAGCCGATTTGCCGAACTGACCTTTATATTTGGCGCTTAAGTTTATCTCTTCTGATAACGTTTTCTGTCTAAAAAAGATATCCCTTTCTGTTTTAGCTTTTCTATCATTTTCTTTAGTAGAACTGGAAGGTGCGTTAGTATATTTGCGAAATGAATTCTGGATAACTGAACTTCTTTCTGAAATATTTTTTTTTTCCTCGTTACCATGTATGCTTTAATCTCGCCCCTCAGAAAGGCTTTGGCAGTTTCCCAAAAAATTTCTATTTTTTCTTTATAGGACCTATTTAGATGTGCGAATTCCCTCCATTTATTTTTTAACCAATTCCCAAATTCCAAATTATTTACTAAAAATTTTGGAAAGAAGAAATTATTAACTACCCTTCTCTGATGTGAGTTTAAACATATATCTAGTGAAATAATAGCATGGTCCGAAATTATTATATCATGTATTTGCGCCTTAGTCTTTGTTTTAATCAACGGCAAGATATGAGAAAGAAATCTATTCTAGAGAAGGAGCCATGTGAACAAGAATCACAGGAAAAGACCTTCGAATCTGGGTATTACAGTCTCCAGATGTCATGCAGTTTCAGATTTTTAATAACTAGTTTGAATATTTCTGCCTTCTGTTTACGAAATGGGGATTTTTTTTAACTAAATTTATCTAATACTGCTGTTGGTATCAGATTAAAGTCTCCTGCCAAAATTAAATTTTGACCTATGTATTTAGTTAGCATAAAAATTAGATTATTCCAAAAGTCAGGATCATACATATTTGGGCCATAAATATTACAAATTATCAGCTTTTCCCCCTTTATTTGTATTTCTAATACTATCCATCTTTCTTGGGGATCTAGTATTATGTTGGTAATATTATACACTAAATTTTTATTAATCAAGAACGCCACCCCTCTTTTTCTTTTGGAACATGGAGAGGCTATCACCTCCCCAACCCATCTGGTGCGGAGTTTAGCAGCTTCCTCCGCTTTTAGATGTGTTTCTTGTAATAATACTATATCAGGGTTGTGTTTAGCTAATTGGTTGATTATAGTTTTCCTTTTGATTGGGGAGGTGATGCCACCCACGTTCCAAGACAAACATCTAATCTTTCCTCTCATAGAGGAAAATTAATATCTATTTTCAGTAAGGGTGACGGGGGAGGGGAGAGACACTAGGGGGGAGAAGGAGAGAGAGAAAGAAAAAAAAAACAAAAAAAAAACCCATCTATACCACACAGAGTTATCCAACCGAATGCCACACACACATACATAAAACATAAAAAAAGTTTTCTGCAATAATATTAATAAAAAAAATAAAATTGTTTGCTTCATTTATCTTCCTTGTAGATACATCACTTAAAAGTAACTAACATTTCTTAAGATTTATGTAGTTTATTTGTTTATATATTTTTCTTTTCCTTTTTCTCTTTTTTTAAGTGAGTGACAGTTTTTTATCTTTGAAATAAACTTGAGCTTCCTGAGCACTGTCTAATTTAGTTACACCTTCTGTCTCATTGATAAGTATTTTTGCAGGATAAAGTAGCTTGGCTGAATATCCACACTGTATCAGTTTGGTACAGAAAGGTGCCATTTCTCTCCTTCTAGAGGCAGTGTCGGTGGAATCAGGTTCTTAATTTGATCAGGCTTATCTCTTTGTATCCTTTATTGAAAGGGCAGCAATGCATTGCTGGTAGCTAGCTGAATACATCAGTTGAGCCAATGACAAGAGGAACGTATATGCAGCCACCAATCAGCTGCTAGCTCCAGTAATACATTACTGTTCCTGAGCCTACCTAGGCATGCTTTGCAACAAAGGCGACCAATAGAATGAAACAAATTAGATAATAGAAGCAAATTAGAAAGTTGTTTAAATCGGCTTGCTCTATCTGAATGACAAAAGTTTAATTTTAACTTTACTGTCCCTTTAAAGCAAAACTGAAGTTGCTGGGATGGCCAGGCACTTCACCACCTTGTGGCTTTTACAACATGTTGTTTAGGCCAGTGTTTCTCAATCGCATTTTTGTATATGAAATAGCTGTTTCTGTTATTGAAACCACAACCAAATTAAATGGGCTGAGCTTCCAGGGAGAGCAGACCTAATTAGTGTATCTATATTTACACAATTTCCTCTTGTTGAAAAGCAGGAAGAGTTTCAATGCACAATATAAAAGGTTGTGGCCACATAACAAATAATTCAAATGACATAAAAATAGCACATAATTAAAAAGTGCCAAATGATGTAATTCAAATTGAGTCCCAAAGTTAAGTTCAGATAGTATCACCTTGGATACCAAACTTTGGCATATCTTAAATTGTATAGGTGAAATCCAAAATGTAAACTCACAGGCTTACCCGGAATGGCTTCTTACCGGACCTCTGATCTGGTCTTAATTCAACATCACATTCGCAGAGAAAAATAAATTAATCCTAAGGATCTTTCTTGATCAACCTCACGCAGCCGTTTAGCTGCCGCAAGTGGTTTGGGATTCTAAGGAGTCTCAGGGAACACTGTCACCTGTAGTGCTCTACACGTCATCTGCCCAACCAATCAGGAAACCAGCAACAGAAGCTTGAATTATTCAAACACTCCATGAATGTTCAGATCAAAGTCTAAAACAGTCGGCAGCTCGCTACGCATTTTGGTGCTATACTTGCGCCTTTATCAAGCAATATAACTGTTAGACTTAGTCAGTCTTTTTATAGTCCTTCTCAATACGCCTATTTCCCAATTGAAGGGTATTTTTGATTTTTTAAAGGCACAGAGTTTAAATGTTGGGTAGTCCAATAACAAACTTTAAACCTGTAGATATTATTAATTATATCGAATTGAATAGTTGCCATCTAAAGAATTGGCTTATTAATATCCCAAAAGGACTTAGACGTAACTGGAGCGAAGATAATGTTTTTCTCCAAAAGCAAATGTCTTTAAACAAAGATTCATATAGAAAAAGTATAACGGTGACATGTTGGATAAAACTATTTCAGAAATAAGAAATAAAGATAGACACAATGTCCTACTGTATAAGAAAAGGGAAAAACATAATTTATGTAAGAACTTACCTGATAAATTCATTTCTTTCATATTGGCAAGAGTCCATGAGCTAGTGACATATGGGATATACAATCCTACCAGGAGGGGCAAAGTTTCCCAAACCTCAAATGCCTATAAATACACCCCTCACCACACCCACAATTCAGTTTAATGATTAGCCAAGCAGTGGGGTGATAAAGAAAGAAGTAGAAAGCATCAACAAAGGAAATTTGGAAATAATTGTGCTTTATACAAAAAATCATAACCACCATAAAAAGGATGGGCCTCATGGACTCTTGCCAATATGAAAGAAATGAATTTATCAGGTAAGTTCTTACATAAATTATGTTTTCTTTCATGCAATTGGCAAGAGTCCATGAGCTAGTGACATATGGAATATCAATGCCCAAGATGTGGATCTCCACTCAAGAGTCACTAGAGAGGGAGGGAATAAAATAAAAACAGCCATAATCTGCTGAAAAAAATGTATCCACAACCCAAAAAAAAAATAAGTTTATTTCATTTGAAAGAAAAAAACTTTAAAAATCAAAAGCAGAAAAATCAAACTGAAACAGCTGCCTGAAGAACTTTTCTACCAAAAACTGCTTCCAAAGAAGCAAATACATAAAAACGGTAGAATTTAGTAAATGAATGCAAAGAGGACCAAGTTGCCGCTTTGCAAATCTGATCAACTGAAGCTTCATTCTTAAAAGCCCACGAAGTGGAGACTGATCTAGTAGAATGAGCTGTAATTCTCTGAGGCGAGGCCTGACCCGACTCCAAATAAACTTGATGAATCAAAAGTTTCAACCAAGAAGCCAAGGAAATAGCAGAAGCCTTCTGACCTTTCCTAGGACCAGAAAATAAAACAAATAGACTGGAAGTCTTCCTGAAATCTTTAGTAGCTTCCACATAATATTTCAAAGCTCTTACCACATCCAAAGAATGTAAGGAACTTTCCAAAGAATTCTTAGGATTAGGACACAAGGAAGGGACAACAATTTCTCTACTAATGTTGTTAGAATTCACAACCTTAGGTAAAAATTAAAAAGAAGTCCGCAAAACTGCCTTATCCTGATGAAAAAAATCAGAAAAGGAGACTCACAAGAAAGAGCAGATAGCTCAGAAACTCTTCTAACAGAAGAGATGGCCAAAAGGAACAACACTTTCCAAAAAATGCATAGGTTCAAATGGAAAAACCTGTAAAGCCATCAGAACCAAATTAAGACTCCAAGGAGGAGAAATTGATTAAATAACAGGCTTAATAAGAACTAAAGTCTGCACAAAACAGTGTATATCAGGAAGTATAGCAATCTTTCTGTGAAATAAAACAGAAAGAGCAGAGATTTGTCCTTTCAAGGAACTTGCATACAAACCCTTATCCAAACCATCCTGAAGAAACTGTAAAATTCTAGGAATTCTAAAAGAATGCCAAAAGAATTTTTGAGAAAAAACACCATGAAATGAAAGTCTTCCAAACTCTATAATAAATCTTTCTAGAAACGGATTTACGAGCTTGTAACATAGTATTAATCACTGAGTCAGAGAAACCTCTATGACTTAGTACTAAGCGTTCAATTTCCATACCTTCAAATTTAATGATTTTAGATCCTGATGGAAAAACAGACCTTGAGATAGTAGGTCTGGCTGAACAGAAGTGGCCAAAGCGGGCAACTGGACATCCAAAGCAGATCCGCATACCAAAACCTGTGTGGCCATGCTGGAGCCACCAGCAAAACAAATGATTGTTCCATGATGATTTTGGAGATCACTCTTGGAAGGAGAACTAGAGGCGGGAAAATGTAAGCAGGATGATAACACCAAGGAAGTGTCAGCACATCCCCTGCTTCCACCTGAACATCCCTGGACCTGGACAGGTATCTGGGAAGTTTCTTATTTAGATGAGAAGCCATGAGATCTATCTCTGGAAGACCCCACAACTGAACAATCTAAGAAAACACATCTGGATGGAGAGACCACTCCTCTGGATGTAAAGTCTGGCGGCTGAGATAATCCGCCTCCCAATTGTCTACACCTGGGATAAGCACCGCAGAGATTAGACAAGAGCTGGATTCCTCCCAAACAAGTATCCGAGATACTTTTTTCATAGCTTGGGGACTGTGAGTCCCATCCTGATGATTGACATATGCCACTGTTGTGATATTGTCTGTCTGAAAACAAATGAACGGTTCTCTCTTTAGCAGAGGCCAAAACTGAAGAGCTCTGAGAATTGCAAGGAGTTCTAAAATATTTATTGGTAATCTCGCCTCTTGAGATTTCCAAACCCCTTGTGCTGTCAGAGATCACCAAACAGCTCCCCAACCTGAAAGACTCGCATCTGTTGTGATCACAGTCCAGGTTGGCCGAACAAAAGAAGCCCCTTGAACTAAACAATGGTGATCTATCCACCATGTCAGAGAGTGTCGTACATTGATTCAGCATACAAAGCTGTAGAGGTATCATGTGAAAACGAGCAAAGGGGATCGCGTCCGATGCTGCAGTCATGAGACCTAAAACTTCTATGCACATAGCCACTGAAGGGAATGACTGAGACTGAAGGTGCCGGCATGCTGCAACCAATTTTAAATGTCTCTTCTCTGTTAGAGACAGAGTCATGGACACTGAATCTATCTGGAAGCCTAAAAAGGTGACCCTTGTCTGAGGAATCAAGAAACTTTTGGTAAATTGATCCTCCAACCATGTTTCCAAAGAAACAACACTAGTTGATTTGTGTGAGCTTCTGCAGTACGCAAAGACTGAGCTAATACCAAGATATCGTCCAAATAAGAAAACACTGCAATATCCTGTTCTCTGATTAGAGAGTAGGGCACCCAGAACCTTTGAAAAGATTCTTGGAGCTGTTGCTAGGCCAAATAGAAGAGCAACAAATTGGCAATGCTTGTTTAGAAAAGAGAATCTCAGAAACTGATAATGTTCTGGATGAATCGGAATATGAAGGTATGCATCCTGCAAGTCTATTGTGGACATATAATGTCCTTGCTGAACAAAAGACAGAATAGTCCTTATAGTCACCATCTTGAAAGTTGGTACTCTTACATAACGATTCAAAGTTTTTCAGACCCAGAACTGGTCTGAATAAATTTTCCTTCTTTGGTACAATGAATAGATTTGAATAAAACCCCAAACCTTGTTCCTGAGGAGGAACTGGCATGATTACCCCTGAAGACTCCAGGTCTGAAACACACTTCAGGAAAGCTTGAGCTATTACTGGATTTACTGGGATACGTGAGAGAAATAAATCTTCTCACAGGAGGTCTTACTCTGAATCCTATTCGATACCCTTGAGAGACAATGCTCTGAATCCCTTGATTTTGGACAGATTTTATCCAAATATCTTGAAAAACCTTAATCTTCCCCCTACCAGCTGAGCTGGAATGAGGGCCGTACCTTCATGCGGACTTAGGGGCTGACTTTGGTTTCCTAAATGGCTTGGATTTATTCCAATTTGAGGAAGGCTTCCAATTGCAAGGAGACTCCTTGGGGGGAAGATTGAGTTTTTGTTCCTTATTCTGACGAAAGGAATGAAAATGGTTAGAAGCCTTAGATTTACCCTTAGGTTATTAATCCTGAGGCAGAAAAACTCCCCCCAGTGACAGTTGAAATAATAGAATCCAACTGAGAACCAAATAAATTATTACCTTGGAAAGGAAGAGATAGTAATCTAGATTTAGATGTCATATCAGCATTCCAAGATTTAAGCCACAAAGCTCTTCTAGCTAAAATAGCTAAAGACATGGATCTAACATCAATTTTGATAATATCAAAAATTGCATCACAATAAAATGATTACCATATTGCAATAGGCGAATAATGCTAGATAAGTCAGAATCCAATTCCTGTTGCGCTAAATTCTCCAACCAGAAGGATGATGCAGCCGCAACATCAGCCAAAGAAATTGCAGATCCGAGAAGATGACCTGAATATAAATAGGCCTTCCTTAGATAAGTTTCAAGCTTCCTATCTAAAGGATCCTTAAAAGGAAGTACTCTCTTCCATAGAAATAGTGGTACGTTTAGCAAGAGTAGAAATAGCCCCATCAACTTTGGGGATTTTTTCCCAAAACTCTATAGATTTTGCTGGTAAAGGATACAATTTTTTAAACCTTGAAGAAGGAATAAAAGAAGTACCTGGCTTATTCCATTCCCTAGAAATCATATCAGAAATAGCCCCAGGAATAGGAAAAACCCCTGGAGAAACCACAGGAGGTTTAAAAACAGCATTTAAACGTTTATTAGACTGAACGTCAAATAGGACTGGTTACCTCAATATCCAAAATAATTAACACTTCTCTTAATAAAGAACGCATATACTCTATTTTAAATAAATAAGTAGATTTGTCAGTGTTAATGTCTGAGGAAGGATCTTCTGTATCAGATAGATCCTCATCAGAAGAGGATAAATTATGTTGTTGGTCATTTGAAATTTCATCAACTAAATGAGAAGTTTTAAAAGACCTTTACGTTTATTAGAAGGTGGAAATGCAGACAAAACCTTCAAAATAGAATCAGAAACAAATTCTTTAAAATGTACAGGTATATCATGCACATTAGAAGTTGAAGGAACTACAACTGGCAATGTGCTATTACTGATGGATACACTAACTGCATGTAAAAGTTTATCATGACAACTATTACAAATGACATTCGGCGAAATAATTTCAACAATTTTACAACAAATGCACTTAGCTTTGGTAGGACCGATGTCAGGCAGCAATGTTCCAGCAGAAACTTCTGAGGCAGGATCAGATAAAGACATCTTGCACAATGTAAGAGAAAAAACAACATAAAAAGCAAAATTATCTATTTCCTTATATGACAGTTTCAGGAATGGGAAAAAAAGCAAATAGCATAGGCCTCAGAGGAAAAATCAAGAGGCAAACATCAATGGGGTATTGAAATAATGAAAAAGTTTGGCGCCAAGTATGACACACAACGTAACGTAAACTTTTTGGCGTCAAAAAATAACCGGAAATGACACACTCGCATCACTAATGACGCAACCGTGTGAAAGGTATCGGCGTCAAGTATGACGCCGGAAATGACGAAGTTGCGTCATAGACGTATTTTTCCGTGCCAAAAATATTTTCACGCCAAGAATGACGCAATAAAGTTTAGCATTTGACGCACCCGCAGGCCTAATGCCACCCGCAATTTGCAAGAAGTAGTCAATTGAAAAAAGACTAAACCCCAGGTAAGAAAAAAATTTCTATAAAAGATGTTTATATTACCCAAATATGAAACTGACAGTCTGCAGAAGGAAATACATGAACCTGACATAAATGCATAAAGTGCCAAACCATAGCTGAGGTGTCTTAAGTAATAAAAAACATACTTACCAAAAGACACCCATCCACATATAGCAGATAGCCAAACCAGTACAGAAACAGTTATCAGTAGAGGTAATGGTAAATTGAGAGTATATCGTCGATCTGAAAAGGGAGGTAGGAGATGAATCTCTACGACCGATAACAGAGAACCCATGAAATAGACCCCCGTTAGGGAAATCATCGTATTCAATAAGTGATACTCCCTTCACGTCCCTCTGACATTCGCTGTACTCTGAGAGGAATCGGGCTTCAACAATGCTGAGAAGCGCATATCAACGTAGAAATATTAGCACAAACTTACTTCACCACCTCCATAGGAGGCAAAGTTTGTAAAACTGAATTGTGGGTGTGGTGAGGGGTGTATTTATAGGCATTTGAGGTTTGGGAAACTTTGCCCCTCCTGGTAGGATTGTATATCCCATATGTCACTAGCTCATGGACTCTTGCCAATTGCATGAAAGAAATAAATGTATAGACAATAAGAAAGCAGGACCTATTGTTCTTAATTATTGTGCCCAAAATAGACAATTGGTGGATATCATAAATAAACACTGGCACATTTTAAAAAAAGATGGAGGACAAACCAAAAATAATATTTAAACAGGTTCCAAATATAAAAGATAAAGTGACTGGAGGATATTTACACAATGAAACTAAAATTACATGGTTTGCAGAAGCCCTAAAAGGTGGAAAATGTATAGGATATAATAGCTTCACTACACAAAAAAATAATAATATAAATACTTTAAAATCAAAAAGAACTAATAAAGAATATTACATCAAACAAGTAATAACTTGTCAAACTAACAATGTCATATTTATTGGAATGTTCTTGCCAATTATTTTATATTGGTAGAACAACTAGACCATTGGCAACTAGACTAAGGGAACATGTTTATAACATTAAAAATGGTTACGAGAAACAGTGTCAGACTACTTTAGAAGAGTTCATAATAAAAATCCAAAGGATATAATTTTGTATTTAGGAATCCAAAAAGTTGTCCAGCATTGGAGGGGTCGAAACCTAACTAACAAATTAGGGCAAATAGAGATGCAATGGATTTTTAATCTCAATACGTTAATACCCTTTGGACTAACTACATCATTTCCTAAACTAAATTCAACATCCTCCCTATCAGAAATAATGAAATATCGAAATATATATGATTCTTTCTGTATTAATATTGAAGGTTCTATTCAAATATAATGAACTATTGCCATTTGTAGAGAATGTGGTCCACAAACCCATGTATGGAAAGCTAATCAAAATATCTATGACTATAAATATTACACAGTAGTTTATATGTACATGATAGGAATTCCCATCATGAGGTCTGCATACAATAGACAGATCAAATATTTTTTTAAATATTTTTTAATATAGACTAATATTTACTCAGTTCCCTGATATACAAAAAGATTGTGTGGATAAGAGGTTAACACTCTGATCTTGGGAATTTATATATTGCAAGTATAGGTTTGATTCACAGTGGGAATATTTTATTAAGATGAATTTATAGATTTTTAAATCTTTTTTTATGGTAACAATAAATATGTATGTTTTAATTTTATTTATCTATATAATGTATTTGTATTTTAAACATTAATGGCTTATGTGTTATTTCTGTTATGTTGCCACATTGGCACTTTTCCTAAATACGTATTAGATATAAAGTACAAGAGTTTGTCTCATTTATAGTTAACTTAAGGGACAATTAAGAAGAACGAATGGGAAAGAAGCTTAGACTATAAAGTAAGCAACGTGGGACACCTGGATATCCTTGAAAAAGCTGGCTACGACCGGTGAAATGTACGTTGGATTTGATTGGACTGTTGGGACTCTGATGTTACAAGGAGGGCTGGAACTTTAAAATTTACACTTTATAGCTGTCTGTGAATGCCGTGTTTGGTGATTTTTCAGTCGGCTTTGTGTTTTACAATTGTTCCCTTATCCTGAGTGATTTTACTGGAGTAATAACGAAGTTTGAAGTCCCCTGATCCATCTATACCTTAACACATGAGCCGTTTTACTGAGAGCTAAGTTATAGCTCCTAAGAATGTGAGTAGATACTTCCACCTCTTTTTTTTATATAATTTTTGTATACAGGACTTCACTATTTGTTGTTATTTCCTTTTCTTCCAAGGATTTTAACTTCTGGATTCCTGAAGATCAGATATCTTTATCAGTGCTTTATCACATAATTTTTTCTTTGTTGGTTATACATTTATTTTTTGATTAAAATTCACATTTGGCATCACACAATATTGGTAAAACAGTGATCTTTATAATAAGTCAAATCTAAACAGGATATAAATTAAAGAAACAAAAAAAATAAAGTATACAGTATATAATAAATTCAACACAAAATCCAATAGAAAATTATTTCAATCTATTAAATATTGCAGGGAAGAATCAATAGATTGTCAAATAAACTGATTTAGATCAAGTTCTGCATTTAAACCACTTGGAAGTAGTGTATTAAATTTAAAAATGAACTCTGCTGCAGCAAATAAAAGTTCATTTTCAACATCTCCTCCTCTATTCCTTCTTAGTTTTTTTATTCCCCAATATTTTAAACCTGTAGATTTTAGGTTATGAAATTCCTTAAAGTGTTTGGATAAATGATCTTTACAATTACCCCATTTAATATTTAAAAGATGCTCCCTAATTCGGTCAAGTAAGGGGCGACTGGTCTGGCCCAAGTATTGAAAATGACAGGAACACTGTATAATATATAATACATTTTTATCTGTACATCTTATAGTATCTTGGATGTGGTATTCATAAATAGTCTTGACGTTGCCAGACGAAACGCGTTGGGATTTTTGGTCAGAGCGAGCATCCGTAGTGAGTACCCGGTGAGAAAGTGGGACTTTTTTGAATTACCTGCAGAGGTTACGCTGATAGGAGGCGTGTGGTTCAAGCTCAAGAACGGCGATACACGGAGACACTACCGGACGCTATTTCAGATTGAATTTTAGTGGAAAAATCACTGATGTGCTTTTTAAGTACATACTTCTTGTAAGTATGTTTTTTGGTATGCGTGTGATCAAATATTAAATTTTACATTTGAATCGTGGGTTGCGCTGTGTTCTTTGTTCGCACTTCACACTTCTTGGATTTTAACTTGTTGGAGACGTTCAGGTTTTTTTGCACAGCATCACCCACTTCGTTGTAATTGACGACACCTTGTGGAATACACAGCACTATTTGGCAAAAGTATTTGGAGACATTGCAAGTATCATTTTTCTTGGAACTATTGTATGTTTCGTTTTTGGATAAATTTTTTTCCCTTCTGAGTGGCGATATTATATCCAATATTGCTGGTATTTAATTGTGAACCAGTGTCATATTTCATGATTTTGTTATTATCAATTGCTTTATTTATCTATATTATTTCCGTGTATTAGTGTGTGATTTTAGCGCTGCTTTAGTATTTGTTTTTTCATTTTATAAATAGTCTTAGTTGCTTTTTGGGTTTTATTGTTATATCGACAGACTTTAACTTTACAACTATGGCATGAAAAGAAACCCTTTATTTAATTTCCTTGCAAATCTATATAATTTCTATTTTTTCTTTAAAATTGAGTAGCGGCAAGAATGTTCTTCAAATTCCATGCCTTCCTAAAGATGACAGAAGGACGGACGGTCTGATATTAAATCTGTTAAAAGTGGGTCTTTCTTAACAATATGCCAGTGTTTGTTCAGAATCTTTTTGACAAGTCTATGATCTTCATTGTAATTTGTGATAAAGGAAAGCCCCATATGTTGATTCTTAATTATCTCATTGTTATTCTTGTTTTTAATTTTTGGTTTTAATAAATCTGTTCTCTCTGTGTTTCTAGCATATTCTTTGGCAGTGTGTTCCTTAATTTCATCATATCCCCTCTATTTAAATTTGCATTCTATAATTACAGCTTGATCTTGGAAATCTTTTAGTTATGTACAGTTTTTTTCTCATTCTGAGAAACTGTCCTTTTGGAATATTATTAATCCACCTCTCTAAATTACAGCTTTCGGAGTGTACATAATTTGTTTGCATCTACTGATTTAAAATGGGTTACCGTAGAAATGGTATTGTTTTTAATGATAAGTTTCACATCCAAATTCATTGTTTATTTGCTTTGTTCATGGGTGGATTTCCAACCCCAATTATTAGAGTTTAAATCTTCAAAAAACTAATGAGTTCTATATCACCATTCCATACTAGGAAGATGTAATCGATAAAGTGCTTAAAGAGCACAAGGTTTGCACTGCATGGGGAATTTAAAATATGGACTTTTTCAAAGCACCCCATAAACAAGTTTGCATAACTGTACCCTTTAGTTGTAGATAGTATCTCCCAATAAAATTAAAATAATTATTAAACAAAATAAAAGAGATACAATCAATAATAAATTTATTTTGAGAAATTATCATTTCATAATCAGTATCTAGTTGATATTTTATAGCTTCTAATCCCCATTGATCGATATTAGTATAAAGTGAATTTACATCACATTCCCCAAGTCTATGCTATACAAGTTCTATATAAGTCTATGCTAGATACATAGACAATCTTATAATAATTTGGAATGGCTCTGGAAAACAAGCTGATGATTTCTTAAGATACCTAAATTATATGAACTTAAAGTTCACACACCAACTAGACTAAAATAGGATACGATATCTAGAAGCCTAAACGATAGGATCCGCGAACATATGACCTTTATTGAGAAATACTCTTAACTAAAGTGCTAAAAAGTACACTAAAACCCATAAACTACCTATTAACCCCTAAACCGAGGCCCACCCACATTGCAAACACTATATTAAATTTTTTAACCCCTAATCTGCCTAACCGGACATCGCCGCCACTTCAATAAATGTATTAACCCCTAAACCGCCGCGCTCCCGCCTCGCAAACACTAGTTAAATATTATTAACCCCTAATCTGCGGCCCTAACATCGCCGACACCTACCTACATTTATTAACCCCTAATCTGCCGACCCCAACGTCACCGCCACTATATTAAATTTATTAACCCCAAAATCTAAGTCTAACCCTAACACCCCCCTAACTTAAATATTATTTAAATAAATCGAAATAAAATTACTACAATGGAATAAATTATTCCTATTTAAAACTAAATAAATACTTACCTATAAAATAAACCCTAAAATAGCTACAATATAACTAATAGTTACATTTGTATCTAGCTTATGGTTTATTTTTATTTTACAAGCAAGTTTGTATTTATTTTAACTTGGTAGAATAGTTATTAAATAGTTATGAACTATTTAATAGCAACCTAGTTAAAATAAAGACAAATATACCTGTAAAATAAAACCTAACCTAAGTTACAATTACACCTAACACTACACTATAATTAAATAAATTAACTAAATTAACTACAATTAATTACAATTAAATTAAATAAACTAAATTACGGAAAAAAACACACACTAAATTATAGAAAATAATAAAATAATTACAAGATTTTTAAACTAATTACACCTAATCTAATCCCCTAATAACATAAAAAAAAACCCCTAAAATAATAAAAATCCCTACCCTATACTAAATTACAAATAGCCCTTAAAAAGGCTTTTTGCGGGGCACTGCCCCAAAGTAATCAACTCTTTTACCTGTTAAAAAAAGACAATACCCCCCCAACATTACAACCCACCACCCACACACCCAATAAAACCCACCCAATCCCCCCTTAATAAAACCTAACACTACCCCCTTGAAGATCACCCTACCTTGAGACATCTTCACCCAACCGGGCAGAAGTGGTCCTCCAGACGGTCCAAAGTCTTCATCCTATCTGGGCAAAAGAGGTCCTCCAGACAGGCAGAAGTCTTCATCCAGGCGGCATCTTCTATCTTCATCCATCCGGAGCGGAGCGGGTCTGGCGGTGTACTATAGTACAGATAAAAGCAATAAATTTGTCGACTTTAGCGTTCAATCCCGGTATTGGTTCATGAAGAAGGGCTTGGGTAGGGGACAATTGGATATTATTAAAGATTTCACTTAGCAGTGTAGATATCTGCAACCAGACACTGGTCACATGATAACAGTGCCACCAGATATGGGAGTAGGAATCCCTGTCCTCGCAACCTGTAAGACATTTTGTTTTGGCTGGTCGATAGAGTGTAATCAAGAAGAATAGAAATACCACCTAAATGCTACTTTCAGATAATTTTCTTTGAGGTGAGCGCAAATAAAGAAGGAAGAGCCTCATCTCAGAATATCACACTATTTTCTATCCAACCAATTAAAATGAAGATCAGATTCCTATTTACTCATGAAAGGGAGTTTGGTTGTTTTGGAGGACATATTTAATAGTGGATATAGGTTGGAAATGGCGCCTCATGGACATTTGGGGGCTAGACAGAGGTGTTCGAGATAAGTGTCAATGTTGGACGTATCCCTACCTAAAACCTCAAATACTCTTGTTCGAAGTTGAAGGTATTGAAACCAACTAGATTGGTTTTGCAAATTAAGTTCTTTATATTGATTATAGTTAAAAAATGTATGGCCTTGCAGTGTCTGCAATTCAGTAAATACCTCTTTTGGCCCACTTATATCGCAATGTGAAATCGTAGTTAGTAGACAAGATTACCAGTGGGGTCGTCCTAGATGTGTTGGTAATTATAGGATATTTACATTTTAAAGATTACCATAATGAGAATGTAGGAAATGGATAAAAAAATGTCCTCCAAGACTAGGCTCTATGGGATCTATCAGACCATAGCAATTTGTATATTGGGAAGATCATCATCATATCTGAGTCTATCAGGACCCATTGGATATTATCTGATTTGTTATGCCATAGGGTTGTCTGCGCTGTTCGAGCTGCAAAATAATATGCAAGTAAGTCAGGAAGCCTTATCCCTCCTCCCCTCCTTTGGTGGCTCAATGTTCTTTTATTGACTCTTGGTCTTTGCCTCTTCCATATAAAAGAGATTATATCTTTTGACGTTTCTGTAGAACATTAATTGGGACATTGACAGGGAGAGACCTAAATAGGTATAAACAACTTTGGGAGTATAGACATCTTAATCGCCATTAGATGGCCATATAGAAATATGTTTAATTTGTCCCATTTTACTAACATATTTTTTATTTGTGAGATCATGGGGAGATAATTAATCTGGTATAGAGTCTAATTTGTTTGTTAATAAGATTCCCAGATATCGCATGCCCTTGTTTACCCAACCAAAATTAAAGTTGAGCTCAAGCAATTTCTTGGTTTGTTGTGGCAAGTTAATGCTTATGGCTTCACATTTATCTTGATTAATCTTATTCCTGAAATTTTGGTGAATTTGTTTATGATACAGTATATTAAGGGAAGGGATAGCATGGGTTTAGTGAATAAAAATAGTAAATGAGTACAGCACCTGTTAGTACCTTTAAGTGGGTATTAGTTCTGTTTGATGCCCGTGGAGAAAGGGTTACTGCCACCCTCACAGAAACATAGACAAATGGTATCCACAGCACCAATTTAGGTAAAAGAAAAAACCTTTATTTTCACATTACATGCGACGTTTCGGCCTTCATGGCCTTAATCATGCATACAAAACATTTCAGCCTCTATCCTCAGTATATAGGCTAATCAATTAAAACATTAATTACTAACAGATTTGACAAAATGTTTCACACAGAGCAATTACTCCCTCTGGTGTTAGTCATATTTTACTACATCGTATACAATTTAACTCTCAAGTTACCAAAATACAATTGCTAGAGGAGTTTCCACTGAATGCACAAGTGTCATTAAAAACAAGAAAATATATAGGAACAAGTCTTACTGCAATCTTATATGTCTGTAATTACACCACTAAAGTGTATTACTAGCACCTTTTACCAATCTTTCTGAGAAATTTTACCTATGTGTTTAAATAAACAAGAATTAGAACAAAAGCTGACTATTACATTTTTTGATTATTTTTTTTGAATTTTTACATTTAGAGGAAGACAGAGAAATATATTTCTCTATTTAACCCTTTAGGGTACATGCAATCTAACTTGTGGATGCAGTAAGTTTCTTTTTGTTTAAGGATCCCTCCCTGTCACCCCCTCTTCTTAATGTACCTACATGGTCAATGATCTGCCATCTAATTTGACTTATGTTATGGCCTGCTTGAATATAATGGTTAGAAACAGGAGCTTCTTTATTACCACATCTCAAGTTAGACTTATGCTGATTGATTCTTTCCCAACCTTTTCTAATCGATTCTCCAATGTAAATAAGAGAACACGGGCATTTAATAAGATAGATCACATAAGATGTCTCACACGTATAATAACCATTAATTTTATATTTATGCCCTGTTCTTGGGTGGGAAAATTCTTTCCCTTTAATCATTGCATGGCAATTAGAGCACCCTAGACAGGGATAGGAACCAAAAGATTTCTGACCCATATGGCTTTGTTTAAGACTTTTAGAGGGTCCCAAATCATTTTTAATCAGTGTGTCTCTCAAATTTCTAACCCTCTTAAAGGCCATAATGGGATTATTTTGGAATATCTCCATATCTCTATTACAATTTTTTATGATATCCCAATGCTTTCTTATGATTTTAGTTACTTCAGTACTGTACAAATTGTATTAATTGTGCAAATACAGTAACTAAAGTAACTAAAATCATAAGAAAGCATTGGGATATCATCAAAAATTGTAATAGAGATATGGAGATATTCCAAAGTACACGGATGAAGGGAGGGACAAGGCAGGAACTTAAATGGAAGGAAACACTGCCTGTAAAACCTTTCTCCCAAATAAAGCCTGCGAAGAAGCAAAAGTATCAAATTTGCAAAATTTTGAAAAAGTATGAAACGAAGACCAAGTCGCCGCCTTGCAAATCTGTTCAAAAGAAGCCTCATTTTTAAAGGCCCAAGTGGAAGCCACAGCTCTAGTGTAATGAGCTGTAATCCTTTCAGGAGACTGCTGTCCAGCAGTCTCATAGGCTAAGCGGATTAAGCTTCTTAGCCAAAAAGAAGGAGAGGTTGCCGAAGCCTTTTGATCTCTCCTCTGTCCAGAGAAGACAACAAACCAAGCAGATGTTTGACGAAAATCTTTAGTAGCTTTTTTTTTTTTTAAATCTTTATTTATTCAAGAACATGCATCAATTCCAGACCATCGAGTAAACTTTGACATCAGGTATACATAGTAAGAAGATATGAACATCTATTCCACTTATAGAGATGCCTTTACAGTAAAAGATAGGGCAAAAAGTAACAATGTAAGACAATGAACTGGACCAACACACGTCCTTGCATTTTAACTTTATTTTTCTATCCTGCCTATCTCCTCCTAACCTTTACCTCCATCGCTATTCCTCCTCTCCGGGGTGTCATCCCATCTATCTGTTTTGAATGTATTAGTGCCTGCCTTCTCGGGATGGGACATAACCAACGAAATCAAGCCTCCACTCCCCCCTCAGCTGTGCTTCAAGAATGTAGTCAGTGTTACGTATCGGGTAAAGTACTTGTATTTGTTGATTCTGATCTAGTGTATGCAAATAAATTTCCCATTTTCTCATGAAACGTTTTGTGCGTTGCTGGGCATCTCCCATAGTGTCTACCTGCTCATAGAGCATTTGTCTATGTATTTCTCTCTTAAGCTGAGTCAAGGATGGGGCCTCACCTTTTAACCAGTTTTTGAGAACAATTTTCCTAGCCTGTATAATCACCATATGTGCGAATTGTGTATTTGTTTTGTTTAAGTTCTGACAGTCTAAGAAAATAACTGATCTGGCCGTTAGTGTGGTGACTGTGACTCCAATGGTTCGCATCCAGTGCTGGACCATCCCCCAGAACCTCACTAGTCTGGGGCATGTCCAGATCATATGTAAGAGATCTGCATTGGCTTGTTTACATTTCGGGCAAGCCCCTACAGATTCTGCTTCCCATGTCTTGTATAGTTTGGGTGTGATATAGGCCATTTCCAGTAACTTGGTGTGGGACTCTCTATGATCCATGGACAGTGTGGCTTTTTGAATCTTTTGAATGCTATGTTTAACTTGAGCAGCCGAAACCTCGTCATTTAAGAGTGCAGACCATCTATCTCCAATATGTTTTTGTGTGTTCTCATTGTTTGCCTTTGTCAGTGCTCTGTAAATTGGGGTGATTGATGTGTTCCCTTGTGTGTATAGCTTACATAACTGGTAAACCACCTGCTCGTTCCCCAAAAATGTATCAGATCCTAGAAGCATGGATACATAGTGTCTCGCTTGGAGATATGCGAAGTGGTGTGATCTCGGTAGGGCATATCTTTCCTGCAAGTATGCAAATGTGTGTATTGTCTTCCCGTCCCCTTCCAGTAACTTGGATACTACATTTAGTCCCAGAGCCTCCCAGTCCCTGAAGGCTTGTGTGGACAACCCTGGAATAAAATTGGGATTTCCCTGTAATGGAATGTATGTAGAAGTTTCATGATTAAACTGCAGTTTGTTACATATTTTCCTCCATGCGAACAGAGGTTGCTGAATTAATGCATGTTGTGCGAGGTGTTTATCAATCTTTGTGGCCTGCAAATGTGGCAACATAGCCAACGACCACGGTGCTATAAGTTGGCGCTCTAAGTCAGGGATTGTAAACTTGCTCCCTCCTGTCAACCAATCTAATACGTATTTAGCTTGAGTTGTCCAACTATATAGTTCTATGTCTGGGACTCCCATGCCTCCCGAGTCAATAGTACTTCTCATTCTGTCTGATTTAATTCTATGTTTCTTATTGGCCCAGATAAAGGAGAGAAACAAAGAGTTCCAGAATTTCAGATCCATTTTACAGAGTACCATTGGCAACATTTGCAGTTTATACAAAATTTTGGGAAATAGGATAATTTTTATGAGACCTATCCTGCCTGATAATGAGAGTGGGAGCTTAGCCCAATGAGTGATTAGATCCATGGCTTCTCTTTTTAGTGGGTTGTAGTTGACTACATACCAATCATCTGGGTTTAATGACAGATCTACCCCTAGATAGCGAAAGGATTTCCCTGCCAGTTTAAAATTACACTGAAAGTCAGGCACCACAGTGTTGTCCGTCAGCCAGATGATCTCTGTCTTATCAGTATTCATTTTATAGCCTGACACTTGACTAAAACTACTGATGATATCCATTAATTTGGGTATGTTGGAACTGGGATTTTGTATGTATAGGACCATGTCATCTGCGAAAAGTGAGAGATGTAGTGTGGTTGTGCCCAGTTTGAGACCCTCTGTTTGTGATCTAATTTTTATTGCTAGGGGCTCTAGAGCCAGGTCAAAGAGGAGGGGTGACAAGGGACACCCCTGCCTCGTGCCCCTTTCCAGTGTGAATGGTTGGGAAAGAGACCCATTCACCAAAATTGCTGCCTGTGCGTTGGAGTATAGGATCTGTAAAGCCTCAATAAAAGGCCCTTCGATTCCGAATTTCCTAATGGTACAAAAAAGATGTTCCCAGAGGACCTTGTCAAAGGCCTTTTCCGCGTCCACAAGCAGTACACATGCTTCGTCTGCCTCCATAATTGGCCTTTGTGTTTTATTATTCCAGTAGTGTGTTAATATGATTTGGAGAGTTCTGACATTTTTTACCGCTGATCTACCTTTTATGAATCCCGTCTGATTCTCATGGATAATGTCTGGTAAAATTACTGCTAACCTCCCTGCCAGGATTTTTGTTAAAAGTTTATAGTCCGAATTCATAAGTGAGATCGGCCTATATGAGGCTGGATTTAGATGGTCCTTGCCTGGTTTGTGTATCAGACTAACATTGGCTTCGGTGAATCTCCCAACTTCCCTCACCTCCCCTTCCATAATATTATTAAAGAGCTCAGACAGTGCTCCCGCTACTTCTTTCTGAAGCAGTTTATAAAACTCTCCCGGTAGTCCATCCGGCCCGGGAGCTTTTTCTAAGGCCATGTTTCCTATTGCTTTCTCAATTTCTTCTACTGAGATGCGGGAGTTTAATAGGTGGCGCTGACTCTCTGAGATCTGAGGGAGCGTAATGGATTCCCAGAAGGCTTCTCTATGTAAGGGGTTGACGGCTTGGGCTTTGTAAAGATCTGAGTAGTAATGTCTAAAGGTCTGCTGTATACCTTTTGTGTCAGATAATATTATATTTTGATTCTTGATAGCCGCTATGAAATTAGGAGTTTTAGTTAGTTTGGTAAGTCTAGCAAGCATTCTACCTATTTTATTTCCGTGCCTATAGAATCTAGCATGGGCTTTTGTCATGTCTCTAGCTGTGATCTGTAGTAGGAAGGTGTCTCTCTGTGTTTTGACAGTTTTGTATTGGAGCCTATTAGCCTCTGTAGGGTTGCGTAGATAACGGTTTCTCGCATTAAGGAGCTGTTTTAGTAGGAGTTCTTCCCTCAGTCGCTTTCGCCTCTTAGAGGCGATCACATATGAGGTAACCACCCCTCTAAGTACCGCTTTTCCCGCTTCCCAGAAGAGAAGTGGGTTCTCCCTATGTCTATCGTTCAAGTTACAATATGCTAGCCACTCTCCCACTAAGTGGTTCCTAAGGTTAGCATCATGCATCAGGTATCTAGGGAATGTCCAACCCTCTCTGTGTGTTTTAGTGGAGTCAGTTTTCAATGTAAGTGTGATAGGGGCATGATCAGAAATCGTCGGGCTATCTATTTTAGTGTCTAGAATTCTCACATTGAGGGACGGAGATGTCAAAAAGTAGTCTATACGTGATAAGGTATCTTTAGTAGGTGTGATGCAAGTGTAGTTTCTTGTTTCAGGATTTCTCTCCCTCCAAATATCAACAAGCTGTAGTGCTTTTTTAAACTTATTCAATATGATAGAGTCTTGTTTCACATTGTATTGTCTGCTGGGGCCAGTAGAGGCGCACTGTGGGTTTCTGTATCTATCTGCCGGAACCTGAGGTGTAATGTTGTAGTCCCCTCCCAAGATTACTGGCGTGTCCGCCAGCTTTAAAAGGTGTATCCTCATAGCACTCCAAAACTCTTTTTTGTGTGTGTGTGGCCCGTATACTCCTCCCAAAATCAGGGGGAGCCCCTCTAAGCTAATCTTGAGAAGGACAAATCTTCCTAGAGGAACTAGTATGGTCTGGGAGATTGCATAGTTAAGATCCTTCCTAAATAAGAAGGCTACTCCTCTGGCTCTGCTGTTTTCATATGGCGTGTATATAACCTCTCCAACCCACTGTTGTTTTAGTTTCTGATGCTCACTTGGTTTTAGATGGGTCTCCTCTAAAATAGCTATGTCAGCTTTGTGGGATTTTACATACTTAAGTATGGCTTTCGGTTTTATAGGAGATGTGATACCCCCCACATTCCAGGATATTATGCGTACTCCCATGATATGGATGTACCTCTACCCCCTCTTTGTACAGAACCGATATGTTGTATGTCTACTGCGTAGGTACTGATGGGATGACACCCCGGGGTATTACCTGTATCGTCACAATGTCACGGAGTACTTATTTCAATTCCCTCAGAGGATGAGTTTCTATTTCTGGTTTGGGAAGAAGAAAAAAAAAGGGAGGGATGGAGAACAATTCGTTGAACACAACAACCTACTGAGCTTACCAAAGTCAACCCTGGTCAAACAGGACAATAACTAAGCTGTGCAAATAACTAAACAGTATAACTAAACAATATAAACATTCAAATAACCCCCCCCCCCCGCCCCCCCCCCCCGCCCCACATCTTCAAAAGGATATATGGCTCATACCATGCACTGCATGGCAAGTCCTGTGATAAGAGCATAAAGTTTTCAGCCTTTTCATAACATCTTCTACTAGTGAGAAGGATCTGTACAATGTTCATGTGCAATTAGTTAATGAGACTTAGTCAGATCTTGTCAATCCTCATCATCTCCACTCTGGTTCGCCTCTTCCACGAGTGAGTTGTTCCTTTTTGGTTTGTGAGATTCCATGAAGACCTTGAGCTGGGAAGTGTTGTCAAAGAATTTCGGGCCTTGCGCCGTCTGTATCTTGAGCTTCGCCGGGTATAGAAGTGCGATAGATTCACCCCTTTCTAGCAGTTCTTTACAGTAGGGAGAGAATTCCCTCCTTTTTTTAGCCACTTCAGAGGAATAGTCTTGGAATAGATGGATCCTGCACCCCTCATGGGTTAGCTCTGATGTTTGTCTGTATGCTTTAAGGAGCATGGTCTTGTCCTTAAAGTTAAGGTATTTGATCATGACTTGCCTGGTTTGGGTATTTTGACCTCCTTTTTGTTGTTGTAGTTGACCCACCCTATGCGCCCTTTCAGCCACACATGGTATATTGGTGTTAGCCAGTCCCAGCAATTTTGGTAGAGTTTGTTCAGCAAAGTCAATAAGATGTGAGCCAGGAATGGACTCAGGGAGGCCAACCACTCGCATGTTATTCCATCTGGACCTATTCTCTAGGTCATCTAACTTGTCCTGGAGCAGTTTGTTTTGCCTTTGTAGTTGTGCAACGTTCAGTGTGGCTTCTCTCTGCTGATTCTCATTATCTGCTACTCTTTGTTCGACCGTGTTAAGTCTCGTGGAGAAGACTTTCAAGTCTGTTGTTATTGTGTCTAATCCTGTCTGCAACTGCTCAATCTTGGGGAGAAACAGAGCCGATAGTTGGGACACTATAGGGTGGGTCTCTTGCTGGGTCATTTCCTGTAAATCAGAGGAGGTTGAAGGTGGCACATAAACTTCTACTTGACTTTTAAGCCTTCTGTCCTGTTGCCGTAACTTGCTTGTCATCTTGTCAGTACTTTTGTTATACAACGTATAATACTTTTGCATGCAGGCACGGTAGCGCTCTGACTCCTACGCTAACGGCAGGGCCAGCAGCTTGTGAGCGTTTAGGGTGTAAGATATTAGAAGTGTGCTCAAGGGCCACTGCTCCTCTCTGCGGCTATTTGGCATAAGTCACTGAGTAAGGCTACGAGTAAGACATCAGTATTAACACATATTGTAGAGATATTGATTCATAACTCCTTTTTCAGATTTAACTCCGCTTAGGGGGAAAAGAAAAGAGAGAAAAAAAAAAAAGACAGAAGGCTCCAGGCTGAGGATTAGAATGTGGGAGGAGGGGGGAGGGCCCAGGGACGGGGGGGGGGGGCTCAGCTGGCCTTACGCCATCCTCATATCAGTACTTCTCTTCAAAAACAAAAGTTCCTGTAGGTTTGATACATAGATGGGATTCTAGTTCCCTGCAGCCACTTGTTTGAGTTTTATTTTTAAATGAAATAAAATAAAAGGAGAACAGAGAAGTGGACGCTGTTGTGCTTGTCTCACATGTACTGTGGTTAAAAGGGTCACTAAACTTCTCAGGCAGTGTGGTTAGGGTGTCCGCCCTCTCTTATAATTTGCTTATAGTTCTTTGCTCCTTTGTGTGGGATTAGAAGGTGCCCTACTTTACAGTCCTGATAGGTGATAGCAAGGAGCTTTAGGACACCTCTAAACTACTGCGAAAGTGAAAGAAGTGGTGTAAGACAGAGTTCCTGACAGCAGTTTCAATGCTCTGTGTAATAAAGTGTGTCCGTTTTTAGTGAAACCCTTTAATTTTTGCTCCTCTTGATTTGGGGCCTTCCCCACACTCCCCGACAACCAGTGTGACTAATCTCGGGGTTCTAAAATGTCTTTGGGGCCTGCAAGACCTGATATATACCCCTCTCTGTATTAGAGCCGTTATCCAAGATGGCGGCTGGGAGACTGTTGCGCAACTCACCGACCGGCTGGGCTGTTGCAGATCTCCGTGTCTCAGTAGTAAAGTCCCAATCTCCACAACCAGGGTGTGACCAGGTAATTTACCCCTCTTCCTCCACTCGAGGTTTACTGTTAGGAGGGTCCGTTCCTTCTGAACGCCGCCGCGATCTTACACGTGGCTTCTTCTTTTTCCCCTTGCCGATGGGGGAGCAGATGTTCACGCTCCCTGCTATGTTGTGTCCGGGCAGGTAAATAGAGTATGTCCTGCCAAGGAATGTAGCTTTCCGGGCTGTTTAATAGCAAAGTCTCAGGTATGTGAGCCCAAAAGTACGGAGCTCCACAATCCTGCTGCCTACTGCTTCGCCCGCCCACCGGAAGCGACCATCATCTTTAGTAGCTTTTAAGTAAAAACTTTAAAGCACGGACCACGTCCAGATTGTGAAACACAAGGATGGAACAACAATCTCTTGATTGATATTCTTGTTAGATACCACCTTAGGTAAAAACCCAGATTTGGTACGCAGGACTACCTTATCCGTATGAAAAATCAGATAAGGAGAATCACATTGTAAGGCAGATAACTCGGAGACTCTACGAGCCGAGGAAATAGCTACCAAAAAAAAGGACTTTCCAAGATAAAAGTTTGATATCTATGGAATGAAGAGGTTCAAATGGAACTTCTTGAAGAACCTTAAGAACCAAGTTTAAGCTCCATGGTGGAGCAACCGGTTTAAACACAGGCTTGATTCTAACTAAAGCCTGACAAAATGCCTGAACGTCTGGAACATCTGCCAGATGCTTAACTAGCTGACAATCCTTTTTCCAAACCTTCTTGGAGAAAAGATAATATCCTAGGAATCCTGACCTTACTCCATGAGTAACCCTTGGATTCACACCAATAATCTGGTGTGCAGATAATTGTGAAAGGTGAAATCTCCCTTTTGGGGGGGAAGCTTTGAAGTCCAGAAGATATTCCTGGGATATAATTTCCAACGCCCAGGGATCCTGAACATCTCTTGCCCACGCCTGGGCGAAGAGTGAAAGTCAGCCCCCTACTAGATCCGTTACCGGATAGGGGGCCGTTCCTTCATGCTGTCTTAGAGGCAGCAGCAGGCTTTTTTGACCTGCTTACCTTTTTTCCAGGTCTGGTTTGGTCTCCAGACCGTCTTAGATTGAGCAAAAGTTCCCTCTTGTTTATTATTAGAGGAAGTTGATGCCGCACCTGCCTTGAAGTTTTGAAAGGCACGAAAATTAGACTGTTTGGCCCTAAATTTGGACCTGTCCTGAGGAAGGGCATGACCTTTTCCTCCAGTGATATCAGCAATAATCTCCTTCAAACCAGGCCCGAATAGGGTCTGCCCCTTGAAGGGAGTGTTAAGTAGCTTAGATTTTGAAGTCACGTCAGCTGACCATGATTTAAGCCATAGCGCTCTGCGTGCCTGTATAGCAAAACCAGAATTCTTAGCCGTTAGTTTAGTCAAATGAACAATGGCATCCTAAATAAAAGAATTGGCTAGCTTAAGTGCTCTAAGTTTGCCAAGTATGTCATCCAATGGAGTCGCTACCTGTAAAGCCTCTTCCAGAGACTCAAACCAGTACGCCGCAGCAGCAGTGACAGGGGCAATGCATGCAAGGGGCTGTAGGATAAAACCTTGTTGAATAAATATTTTCTTAAGGTAACCTTCTAATTTTTTATCCATTGGATCTAAAAAAGCACAACTGTCCTCGATAGGGATAGTAATATGCTTTGCTAGAGTAGAAACTGCTCCCTCCAACTTAGGGACTGTCTGCCATAAGTCCCGTGTGGTGGCGTCTATTGGAAACATTTTTCTAAAAATAGGAGGAGAAGAGAACGGCACACCTGGTCTATCCCATTCCTTATTAATAATTTTTGTAAACCTTTTAGGTATTGGAAAAACATCAGTACACACCGGCACTGCAAGTATTTATCCAGTCTACACAATTTCTCTGGCACTGCAATGGAATCACAGTCATTCAGAGCAGCTAAAACCTCCCTAAGCAACACGCGGAGGTGTACAAGCTTAAATTTAAATGTAGAAATATTAGAATCAGGTATCTTCCTGAGTCATTAACATCACCCACTGACTGAAGCTCTCTTTCCTCAGCTTCTGCATATTGTGAGGCAGTATCAGACATGGTTCTTAAAGCGTCAGTATGCTCTGCATTTTGTCTCACCCCAGAGCTATCTCGCTTACCTCTAAGTTCAGGTAGTCTGGCTAATACCACTGACAGTGTATTATCCATGACTGCCGCCATGTCTTGTAAAGTAAATGCTATGGGCGCCCTAGATGTACTTGGCGCCATTTGAGCGTGAGTCCCTTAAGCGGGAGTCAAAGGGTCTGACACGTGGGGAAAGTTAGTCGGCATAACTTCCCCCTCGTCAGATTCCTCTGGTGATAAAATTTTTTAAAAGACAGAAAATGATCTTTATTGCCTAAAATGAAATCAGTACATTTGGTACACATTCTAAGAGGGGGTTCCACCATGGCTTTTAAACATAATGAACAAGGAGTTTCTTCTATGTCAGACATGTTTATACAGACTAGCAATGAGACTAGCAAGCTTGGAAAACACTTTAAATCAAGTTAACAAGCAAATATAAAAAACGGTACTGTGCCTTTAAGAGAAACAAATTTTGTCAGAATTTGAAAAACAGTGAAAAACAGTGAAAAAATGCAGTAAATCAAACGAAATTTTTACAGTGTATGTAATAGACTAGCAGAGCATTGCACCCACTTGCAAATGGATGATTAACCCCTTAGTTCAAAAAACGGATCAAAAAAATGAAATAGACGTTTTTTAACAGTCACAACCAACTGCCACAGCAAGCTGTAGCCCTACCTTCCCCAATAAACAACGGGAGTAAGCATGATACCAGTCGTTATTAAATCACTGTATTCAGGCTTAACTTACATTAATCCGGTATCAGCAGCATTTTCTAGTGTTTTCCATCTCTAGAAAAAATTATAACTGCACATACCTGATAGCAGAATAAACTGCACGCCATTCTCTCGCTGAAGTTTTACCTCATCTGTGTAATCCCCTCAGACATATGTGAGAACAGCAATGGATCTTAGTTACAACCTGCTAAGATCATAGAAACCTCAGGCAGATTCTTCTTCTATTTACTGCCTGAGATAAAATAGCTCAACTCCGGTACTATTTAAAAATAACAAACTTTTGATTGAAGAAAATAAACTAACTATATTTAACCACTCTCTCCTACAACGTCCTTGCTTGTTGAGAGTTGCAAGAAAATGACTGGCTATGACAGTTAGGGGAGGAGCTATATTGCAGCTTTGCTGTGGGTTTCCTCTTGCAACTTCCTGTTGGGAATGAGAATATCCCACAAGTAATGGATGATCCGTGGACTGGATACACCTTACAAGAGAAATAAAGTTTTTTTCTTTTACCTAAATTGGTGCTGTTGATACCATTCATGGGTTTAGTGAATGATAGAATTACGTCATCTGCAAAAAGACTGATTTTATATTCATAAGTGTTTATTTGAATCCCTGAGATATCTTTATTTTGTCGAATGTTGGTTGCTAATGGCTCTATGCATAGTGCAAATAGCAATGGTGAAAGCGGGCAACCCCGTCTCGTCCCATTAAAGATGTGTATGAGTTTGGATTTGTATCCAGTGATTTTGACATAGGCTGATGAATGAGAATAAACTCAAGACATTGCAGTGCAGAATTTTCCTGAAATCCCCATGATCTCCAAAACAGAATTTACATGATCGAATGCCATATCTGTATTCAAAGATAGAAACAGAGAAGGCATCTTGTTAACTGATGAATAATCCATTAGATCGATCAATTTCCTAATATTGTCTGGGGCTTCCCTATTTTGAATGAAGCCTTCTTGATCTGAATGTATGAATTTGGGTATCATATCATTCAGTCTAGTTGCTTAAATTTTGGTGAATAGTTTGATATCCTGATTTATTAATTAAATGGGTCTGTAGTTATTACAGTGTTGTTTGTTTTTGCTCGGTTTCGGTAGTACCGAAATACGGGCAGTTAAAAGTGCTGCAGAATCTGTTGGTGCTTTACAAATAACAGATAATAATAATAATCATGTGGAATATCACTTCCATCTAATATATGGTTAAATGTTGTGACCAAAATGGGGCTAAGCTCGTGAATGAACGTTCCATACAAGATACATGAATAACCATCAGGGCCAGGTGCTTTGTTAATTGTTAAATTGATAATATTTTGTCGTACCTCATGAATAGTGATAGAGGAGTTTAATTTATCGAGATTTTCGGTTTCGAGCTTGGGTAATTTACACGTTTACAAAAATTCTAGAGTGTCTGATGTTATCTGGGTTTTATTACTATTTGTAGACAGAGTGTAAAGGGTTTGATAATAATTGACTAAGCTGTCTGCAATAATTTGTGGATGGTTAGTAATCTGTTTATCAGGTTTCTGAATTTGGGGAACTGAAGTTAGTCTTGTTATATCTTTTAATTTGCTTGCAAGCATCTTGTCAGGCTTGTTACTATGGATAAAATATTGGGTATCCATGAGTCTTAATGATCTGGTAATTTCTAGGGTTAGTAAGTTATCAAGAGAGGATTTTTTAGAGTTTAGAAGTTTGAGTGTAGTGGCCTCATGGTCCAATTTATGTTTATTTTGTAGCTGTAAAATCGTGTCCCTGGGTTTTTTAATTTGTTGTTGTGAGGTTTTAATTCATTTATTTGATTTCTTAATCAAAAGGCCTTGAGTAAAAGCTTTGAGGGCTCCCCAAATATATAATGGGTTGGCTACTGAGTCATGGTTAATCATTAGAAAATTATTAATTTCTGTTTTTTTTTTAAATTAATCTTTATTTAATATATCAATGTATATAAAACATATTGCATACGACACGTAAGTTTCTGTACAACAAGACAAAAAAGAAAATAAACTAGCAGCAATTACATATCAACTTAACATATACACCAATACTTTGACCCTTTTATATATTCCAATTAAACAAAGCCAACAAACAAACAAAAAAAAAAAATTAAAAAAATTAAAAAAATAAATAAATAATATTATAAAACCTTCTCTAGCTCCCCACGCGTCCCTCTCTCCAGCTCAGCCAATTAGTAGACCTAATTTAACTTAATATTTATAATTTGTTCTATGCGTTATGTAAGGTCATTACCCTGAGAGCGAACAAAACGCTTCCAGATATTGCAGAACTTTTCTCCTGAAGTCCCTCCTATTTTAAGATCATAAGCTGCTTTAATTACTGCATCTAATAGTAATTTCCTTATTTCCGCTATTGACGGAACTTTATCTACAATCCAGTATCTAAAAATGAGTGTTCTAGTAATTGTGAATGCTACACCAGAAAGTTAATATCTCTATCCCATGAAGCATTGGATCTAAGAAAAAAAATGGAATCCTTAGTTAAGTAGATTTTCCTTTTGAATATAGTAAAAAAAAAGAATTCTAGTTTCTTCCAGAACTGGTTTAGTTTTGGACAGTTCCATATCAAATGGATTAAATCTGGATCAACCGAGTGGCATTTAGAGCAACAATTAAGCACTTTTTTATTCCATTTTGCCACTCTACGTGGAGTAAAATAGTCTCTATGTAATAGTCTAAATTGAATTTCTCTATGGTAAGATGAAGGGAGTAACTTTTGGGTAATAGTTAGACTCTTCAGTAGTATTTCTTTCATGTAATTAGCAAGAGTCCATGAGCTAGTGACGTATGGGATATACATTCCTACCAGGAGGGGCAAAGTTTCCCAAACCTCAAAATGCCTATAAATACACCCCTCACCACACCCACAAATCAGTTTTACAAACTTTGCCTCCCGTGGAGGTGGTGAAGTAAGTTTGTGCTAGATTCTACGTTGATATGCGCTTTGCAGCAGGCTGGAGCCCGGTTTTCCTCTCAGTGTGCAGTGAATGTCAGAGGGATGTGAAGAGAGTATTGCCTATTTGAATTCAATGGTCTCCTTCTACGGGATCTATTTCATAGGTTCTCTGTTATCGGTCGTAGAGATTCATCTCTTACCTCCCTTTTCAGATCGACGATATACTCTTATATACCATTACCTCTACTGATTCTCGTTTCAGTACTGGTTTGTCTTTCTACTACATGTAGATGAGTGTCCTGGGGTAAGTAAGCCTTATTTTTTGTGACACTCTAAGCTATGGTTGGGCACTTTTATATAAAGTTCTAAATATATGTGTTTAAACATTTATTTGCCTTGATTCAGGATGATCAATATTCCTTATTTCAGACAGTCAGTTTCATTATTTGGGATAATGCATCTGAATAAAAACATTTTTTCTTACCTTAAAAATTGACTTTTTTCCCTGTGGGCTGTTAGGCTCGCGGGGGCTGAAAATGCTTCATTTTATTGCGTCATTCTTGGCGCAGACTTTTTTGGCGCAAAAAAATTCTTTGTCATTTCCGGCGTCATAATTGTCGCCGGAAGTTGTTCGTGTTTGCGTCATTTTTTTGACGTTTTGCGCCAAAAATGTCGGCGTCACCGGATGTGGCGTCATTCTTGGTGCCAAAAGCATTTGGGCGCCAATAATGTGGGCGGCTTTTTTGGTGCTAAAAAATGTGGGCGTCATTATTGTCTCCACCTTTTTTTCTCACATTATTTAAGTCTCATTTTTCATTTCCTTCTGGTTGCTAGAGGCTTGTTCATTGGCATTTTTTCCCATTCCTGAAACTGCCTTTTAAGGAATTTGATAGATTTTGCTTTATATGTTGTTTTTTCTCTTACATATTGCAAGATGTCTCAGATTGACCCTGGATCAGAAGCTACTTCTGGAAAAACGCTGCCTGATGCTGGTTCCACCAAAGTCAAGTGTATCTGCTGTAAACTTGTGGTAACTGTCCCTCCGGCTGTAGTTTGTGATGAATGTCATGATAAGCTTGCTAATGCAGATAGTATTTCCATTAGTAATATACCATTACCTGTTGCTGTTCCATCAACATCTAATACTCAGGATGTTCCTGTTAATATAAGAGATTTTGTTTCTAAATCTATTAGGAAGGCTATGTCTGTTATTCCTCCTTCCAGTAAACGTAAAAGGTCTTTTAAAACTTCACATTTTTCAGATGAATTTTTAAATGAACATCATCATTCTGATTTGTCTGTTTCTGATGATGATTTTTCTGGTTCTGAGGATTCTGTCTCAGATATTGACACTGATAAATCTTCATATTTATTTGAAATGGAATTTATTCGTTCTTTACTTAAAGAAGTTTTAATCGCATTAGAGATGGAGGAATCTAGTCCTCTTGATACTAAATCTACTAAGCGTTTAAATTCGTTTTTTAAACCTCCTACAGTTATTCCGGAAGTTTTTCCTGGATGCTATTTCTGAAGTAATTTCTAGGGAATGGAATAATCTGGGTAATTCATTTACTCCTTCTAAAAGGTTTAAGAAATTGTATCCTGTGCCATCTGACAGATTAGAGTTTTGGGACAAAATCCCTAAAGTTGATGGGGCTATCTCTACTCTCGCTAAACATACTACTATTCCTACGGCAGATAGTACTTCCTTTAAGGATCCTTTAGATAGGAAAATTGGTTCCTTTCTAAGGAAGGCTTATTTATGTTCAGGTAATCTTCTTAGGCCTGCTATTTCTTTGGCTGATGTTGCGGCAGCTTCCACTTTTTGGTTGGAGGCTTTGGCACAACAAGTGTCAGATCATAATACTCATAGCGTTGTTAAACTTCTTCAACATGCTAATAACTTTATTTGTGATGCCATCTTTGATATCATTAGAGTTGATGTCAGGTATATGTCTTTAGCTATTTTAGCTAGAAGAGCTTTATGGCTTAAAACTTATCCCAGGTGTAGACAATTGGGAAGCGGATTATCTCAGTCGCCAGACGTTACATCCGGGCGAATGGTCTCTTCACCCAGAGGTGTTTCTTCCGATTGTTCAAATCTGGGGTCTTCCAGAAATAGATCTGATGACCTCTCATCTAAACAAGAAACTTCCCAGGTATCTGTCCAGATCCAGGGATCCTCAGGCGGAGGCAGTGGATGCATTGTCACTTCCTTGGAAGTATCATCCTGCCTATATCTTTCCGCCTCTGGTTCTTCTTCCAAGAGTGATCTCCAAGATTCTAAAAGAGCGTTCGTTTGTTCTGCTGGTGGCTCCAGCATGGCCTCACAGGTTTTGGTATGCGGATCTTGTTCGGATGGCTATTTGCCAACCTTGGACTCTTCCGTTAAGACCAGACCTTCTATCTCAAGGTCCTTTTTTCCATCAGGATCTCAAATCATTAAATTTGAAGGTATAGAGATTGAACGCTTGATTCTCAGTCATAGAGGTTTCTCTGACTCCGTAATTAATACTATGTTACAGGCTCGTAAATCTGTGTCTAGGAAGATATATTATCGAGTCTGGAAGACTTACATTTCTTGGTGCTCTTCTAATCATTTTTCCTGGCATTCTTTTAGAATTCCTAGAATTTTACAATTTCTTCAGGATGGTCTGGATAAAGGTTTGTCTGCAAGTTCTTTGAAAGGACAAATTTCTGCTCTTTCTGTGTTTTTTCACAGAAAGATTGCTAATCTTCCTGATATTCATTGTTTTGCACAGGCTTTGGTTCGTATAAAACCTGTCATTAAGTCAATCTCTCCTCCTTGGAGTTTGAATTTGGTTCTGGGGGCTTTACAAGCTCCTCCGTTTGAACCTATGCATTATCTGGACATTAAATAACTTTCTTGGAAATTTCTGTTCCTTTTGGCCATCTCTTCTGCTAGAAGAGTTTCAGAGTTATCTGCTCTTTCTTGTGAATCTCCTTTTCTGATTTTTCATCAGGATAAGGCGGTGTTGCAGACTTCATTTAAATTTTTACCTAAAGTTGTGATCTCTAACAACATTAGTAGAGAAATTGTGGTTCCTTCATTGTGTCCTAATCCTAAGAATTCTAAGGAAAGATCGTTGCATTCTTTGGATGTAGTTAGAGCTTTGAAATATTATGTTGAAGCTACTAAAGATTTCCGAAAGACTTCTAGTCTATTTGTTATCTTTTCCGGTTCCAGGAAAGGTCAGAGGGCCTCTGCCATTTCTTTGGCATCTTGGTTAAAATCTTTGATTCATCATGCTTATGTTGAGTCGGGTAAAACTCCGCCTCAGAGGGTTACAGCTCATTCTACTAGGTCAGTTTCTACTTCCTGGGCGTTTAGGAATGAAGCTTTGGTTGATCAGATTTGCAAAGCAGCCACTTGGTCTTCTTTGCATACTTTTACTAAATTCTACCATTTTGATGTGTTTTCTTCTTCTGAAGCAGTTTTTGGTAGAAAAGTACTTCAGGCAGCTGTTTCAGTTTGATTCTTCTGCTTATAATTTCAGTTTTTTTCATTATAAGATTAAAACTTTATTTTGGGGTGTGGATGATTTTTTCAGCGGAATTGGCTGTCTTTATTTTATCCCTCCCTCTCTAGTGACTCTTGCGTGGAAGTTCCACATCTTGGGTATTTATTATCCCATATGTCACTAGCTCATGGACTCTTGCTAATTACATGAAAGAAAACATAATTTATGTAATAACTTACCTGATAAATTCATTTCTTTCATATTAGCAAGAGTCCATGAGGCCCACCCTTTTTTGTGGTGGTTATGATTTTTTTTTGTATAAAGCACAATTATTCCAATTCCTTGTTTATATGCTTTTGCACTTTTTTCTTATCACCCCACTTCTTGGCTATTCGTTAAACTGATTTGTGGGTGTGGTGAGAGGTGTATTTATAGGCATTTTGAGGTTTGGGAAACTTTACCCCTCCTGGTAGGAATGTATATCCCATACGTCACTAGCTCATGGACTCTTGCTAATATGAAAGAAATGAATTTATCAGGTAAGTTCTTACATAAATTATGTTTTTTTCCAGGTTGGAAGAATCAACCGCTGATATCCAATAAGATGCCAGTTCTGTTAATGCTGAATTTTCATCTAAAGACAGCAATAGTTTATATATGAAAGATAGCAGACCTTTTCTAACCTTAGAAACATCAATTAAAGGGTGAACTTTCCATATTTGAGGAGCGATCCTAATCAATTTAAGGATATAATCCTTAACTTGTAAAAAATAAAACATATGTTTCTTTTGTACTGCGGGAAATTTTTCTTGGAACTTATCAAATGTATACAGTTTATTTAAGGTGTAGTTATAAAAATCACTCACTACTAGTGGTCTCTCTGGTGACCATTTCTTAAAGGTATCAGATATATTACCTAAGGGGAAGTGAGGATTACCGCTTAACGGCATCCATTTTGAGATATTTTGGCTCGTTCCAATACTGATAGATAGATTTCTCCATACTTTTATTATATCCCTGTACAAAGGGTGTAACCGAAGGCTCTTTCCTAACTCTCTTTTTGTGGCACAAAGTACATAATTTAAGGATAGCGGAGAACAAACTTGATTCTCTATGGACTCCTCAGAGTATAAAAAGGACCTTGATAGCCAATCAAGGGGGAAACGTAGAATTGCCGCCTGGTTGTAACGCTCTAAATTAGGTAGAGCCAGGCCCCCTTTATTATAGGGCTGATATAATTTAGTTAGTTTCAACCTTGGTTTTCTACCACTCCATAAGAACAACCTTAATGATTGGTTAAATCGGTTTAAGTCGTTTCTATCTATCAGAAAAGGAAGCATCCTTAACGTGTACAAGATTTTAGGAATAATAAACATCTTAAAAAGAGAGATTTTTCCCGACAATGATACCGGAAGTGATGCCCAAGATTTTAGTCTATTTCTACTATCCCCTAAAATTGTACCAAAATTGTCTTTATACCATTCTGTTGTATTAGCTGAGATTTTTAAGCCCAAATACTCCAGAGTTTTGGTTTCTATAAATTGAAAAGTTTGTGGTTCCCCAGAGCTCTCTTTAAGCCACAAGATTTTTTATTTTGAAAAGTTTGTTCTGTAGCCCGAGACCTCACCGTACTGTTCAAGCAACCCCATAATCGCACTAATTTGCCTTTTTGGTTCAGCGACAAATAACAGAAGATCGTCCGCAAACAAGGCGGTTTTAAGTTTTGTTTGTCCTATACTGATTCCAATCAATAAATCTCTCAGTTTAATGGCCAGGGGTTCCATTATAAGGTCAAATAGTAATGGTGACATTGGGCAACCCTGACGGGTGCCTCTTGTCAGGATGAAAGAATCTGACATAGAGTCATTGATCAAGATGGAAGCCTTAACATTTGTATAAATCTTATCAATAAAATACTTAAAGTGACCCCTGAAGCCAAATCTCTCCAACACTTCGATCAGAAAGGGCCACTCCACCCTGTTGAAGGCCTTCTCTGCATCCAGGGATAGCAGGAAGGCCTCCGGCAGGGCAGAGCGATCCCCCCCATAATGACATATCACCTGTAGAATTTTTCTTATATTCATCTCTGATGCTCTTCCTATAATAAACCCTGCCTGATCTTGGTGCACAATAGCCGGCATTAAAGGTTTCATCCTCGCCGCGATTATTTTCATCAAAATTTTATAGTCTAGTCCTAATAACGAAATAGGTCTATACGAGATCATATCTGTTGGATCCTTATTGGCTTTTGGAATCAAGATTATATTAGCCCTCTTAAAATTCTCAGAGATCTTAGATTCTGTTCCGAAGTATTCATTATATAAATCAGACAGTACTGGCCCTATCTCTGTTCGCAATATTTGATAGAACTCAATAGGTAAGCAATCCGGGCCTGGAGCTTTCCCTCTCGCCATTGAACCAATAATTTTGTAAATCTCATTTTCTGTTATTGGCTGATTTAAAAGATCACAATTTTCTGTTGAAATTGTAGGCAAGCAAATCCCGTCCAGGAACTTTTTAATAGTGTCTGCATCTGGACGTTGAGATGAATAAAGATCAGAATAAAAAGCGTGAAATAGATGTGAGATCTGCTCTTGTTCTGTAACTAATTGATCTTTTACCTTTATTGCTGCTATTGGTCTCTTCCAAGACTGTCTTTTAAACATTGAGGCCATAAATTTACCTACTTTGTTACCAAATTTTGCAAATCTGGCACTGTTTTTGTATAGGAGTACCTGTGCTTCTCCCAAGAGAAATGTCTCTCTTTCTTTTTTGGTCTGAAAATAATTCTCAGTATTTACCTTACAGGGTCTTTCCAAAAGTTTAATATATGATTCCCTCACTTTATCTGAGAGAGCCTTATCTTTTCTCGCCTTCTCCTTCTTTGCTTTCGCCACATAACTAACTATTTCCCCTCTTAGGTAAGCTTTTGCTGTTTCCCAAAAAAGCTGAGTATTGTCCCTGCAATGACTGTTAAATGTTCTAAAATCTTCCCAAGATTTAGTTAAGAAGTTTCTAAAATCAATAGAGTCTCGCAGATAGACCGGGAAAAAGAAGGAATTATATAAGAATTTCCTTTTCGTTGTAATAGCCAGGATAACCGGGGGGGGGGGGTGGTCTGACAAGCTAAAATCCCCAATAATACATTTCTCGATCTTTGGTACCAAAAGATCTGAGATTAGAAAAAGATCCAATCTCAAAAGCGTATTATGGGACATGGAACAACATGTGTATTCTAGGCTATTGGGATTTAAGAGCCTCAATATATCTACTAGTTTAAGTGAGTTATACAGTAAATTAAATATTTTCTTTTCAAACTTTAATTGTGTAGATTTGATTTTAACTTTAGTATTACCACTCCCCATTTTCCTTCTGTCCAGATAAGAATTCGGAGTAACATTAAAATCCCCTGTCATCAAGATTTTAGCTTTTGGAAATTTGAACATTTTCTTTACCAATAGATTCCAGAACCCTTCATTAGGGGTATTTGGGCCATAAATGTTTACTAACAAATATTCTTCATTGTGAATAGAAAGTCTAATAATTACATATCTCCCTTCCTTATCTACAGATGTATTTAAAATGTTATATTCTAGTCTTGTATGAAAAAGAACCATAACCCCTCTAGAGGATTTTGTATATGATGAAAAAAAAGTTTCTCCCAACCATCTAGCTTTGATCTTTATATGCTCTGTATCGGATAGGTGGGTTTCCTGTAGGCAAGCTATGTCAAAATCCCTTTTTCCTAGGAGGTTCATAACTGCCTTTCTTTTTATTGGGGAGTGAATCCCCCCTATATTCCAGGTTAGAATTTTAACCATTCCACCCAACAACAAAAGATGAGCAATAAATCAAGCCTAGTGGGGCGCGCAGGGGGAGAAAGGAGCACGGGGAGAACAAAGAGAAAAAAAAGAAAAAAGATAATCACATAACTTAGCAGGGCATTTACACCACCTTAGTTCAACCTCTATACCTGCTTTAAAAGAGCTTATACTTAGCAGCAGTCTAATGACTGCTTTAAAAACATAAAACAGGACTATATTTATTACATACTCCCCTACACTTAGGAGAAAACTATTTAACAGTTTGTGCTCTAACCACATGCTTTCAGTCGTCCCAAAAATTATATCTATTAGCATCAGTAAATATGTGGCAAATCTATACATTTTACACTCAAATATCGTATTCTCAATCTTATAAAAATTTATGTGCGTGGTACACTCTCAAATTTTAACCCGAAAAAAAATATAAAAAAATATTGATATATCTTAACAGGGTATTTACACCAGCTTACTTTAACCACTATACCTGTTTTAAAAGTGCTAGTACTTAACAAAAATCTACAAACTAAGAAAAAAAAAAAAAAAAAAATGAAGCAGCTCTGTACATTTTACATACATCCCTATACTTAAAACTAGGATTTTTAGTGTTGTGCACTACTCACCTAATTTTAATCAACCAAAAATTTATGTACAGTAGTATCAACAAATATATGGCAAATCTGTACATTTTACATACACCCTTATACTATTAATTTTGTGCTCTAGCAACTTATTCTCAAATTTTATAAACATTTGTGTACATTAATGGGTAATGCATTCTCACAATTTGAACCACTTTTTTATGAAAAGAACGGGGAAAAAAAAAAAAAATACCCCATGACAGTTTTCGCTGTATAAATGGGAGGAAAAAAAAATACCCCATGACAGTTTTTGCTGTATAAATGGGAGAAAGGAAAAAAAATAAAAAAATAAATACCCCATGACAGTTTTCGCTGTATAAATGGGAGAGGAAAAAAAAAAAAAAAACACACACACAATAAACAAAAAAACATTTGTACAAAAGTATACATAGCCCTAATGTCAAATGGAAGGAGGACTCTCATTCAGTTTTTCTCCCTATTTAACTTCACTCTCCAGGAAAGACTGAGCTGTTCCAGGGGAATCAAAGAAAAAAAATCTGTGCCAGATTTTATCTTAAGTCTAGCTGGATACAGCGATGAAAAAAATCTATTTTCAGCCACTAAGCGAGAGCATATAGCTGAAAATTGCTTCCTTTTCATTGAGGTCTCTATAGAAAAGTCTTGGAAGAGCAGGATCTTTGTTCCTTGATATTGCAGGGATTGTTGCTTCCTGTAGGCTCTCAGAATTTCATTTTTCCCCTGGAAATTTAGAAACTTCACTATGACTGGCCTCGGTCTTCTACCGTTTGGCATTGATGGATCCCTTTCTCTTCCCATCCTGTGTATTCTCTCCATTATGAAGATATTCTCCCCCATATTTAAGCCAAGCATCTCTGGGATAGAATGTTCCACAAATTTCTGGTTTTAGTGTTTGAGTAAATAATTTATCTCTAAGAAGTGTGCGGTTTAATGTCCAACTACTATTTCTAAGAGGGTCAATCAAACCTTCTAAAGTTGTAAATAATATATTATGTATGATTGGACCACATAGTAGGTATAATTTTAGAGGCAACGACTAGGGAAAAAAGTATCTGACTAAGAAGGATATAGTCAATATGAGAGTAAATATTGTGTGCAGTGGAGTAGTAGGTGTAATCTCTCATTTGGGTATTGTGTGCCCTCCAGCTGTCAATCAGATTATGGTCAAGTAAGAAGTCATATAATGTTTTTTTAGGCTTATGTGTTTGAGTTAGATGTTGGGTTAATGACTTATATAAATCAGAATCTACCACCAGATTAAAATCTACTCCTATAATCAATCGATATTTTTTACAGTTAGTTAGTAAATTACTTATCTTAGCCAAGAAGGTGGCCTCGGACTCATTAGGAGCGTATATATATATATTTCCGATTATAATGGAGGTATCATGAATTCTACCTTTTACTATAATATAACGTCCTTACTTATCAATAAAAGTCTCATCCTCCTTAAAATTAAGACCTGAATGGACAAGTATGGATACTCTATATTTCTTTTTTTGACAGGTAGAATGAAATTGTGTGGAGTAGACTTTATCCCAATATAGTTTTAGTGAAATTGGTCTCTTGCATTTGTGGATTTATATTTAGATATGGCTTTGCGTCTTTTTATGTTGAGTGTAATCCTCTAACATTGTAAGAAACAACATTTATCTAAGTGGTAGGAAAAATATGAAGGATTTTAATGAATCCTAACTCACCTTGACCTTGAAGGCTGGACCTTAGTCCATATAGTAGACTAGAGTATTCGGGCACATACATTAAAAGAGGGAAATGGGATCTTGAGTGCTGGAATCATGTGTAGTCTTGACCTAATAGGAAAACAAATATAGACAGAACAAACATGTAATAGAAACCATAGCATATTAAAAATAAACAATAATAAACTGTATCTAAAATTCAGATACATCTGTGAATAACCATAAGGTATTTTCAAAATAAACATGGTTTAAATAAGTGGTGGCGGACCCAACAGATAAGGAGAGGAAGGGGAGGAATGATGGGGAGAAATACAACACCAGGGGTTAGCAGTCACGTAATATAAACTGTGAGATAGAACTGTAGAAAAAGTTCAGTCATACAGAAATGTCCCTAAGTGTGATATGTTCTAGTAAAGTAAATCTAAATGGATATTTTATTTAGAGTCCAGAACTGGTTTCAGGTAGGGCTTTCTGATTCTTGTTTGGGTCTATGCACTTTGCCATTTTTGCAGACTGGAGTCCAGGTACGGGCTAAAGCTTTGCGCTGGGGTTTAAGAGACTAAGGCCTAGATTTGGAGTTTGGCGTTAGCCGTGAAAACCAGCGTTAGAGGCTCCTAACGCGGGTTTCTTACGCACTCCGGTATTTAGAGTTCAGTTACCGATACTCAAAAATCACTCAACGCTCAAATTTCTACCGACACCTCAGACCCAGTAGTAAACATATACCGACAAAATAAACATTCACGAATCACAAAACAAATATTACACAAACTACACTTACACTCATACAAACACTACACTATGTTTATTTTTAAGATTTAATAATTTTTCATCAAAATACAAATGATCAAAGTTGCGAGATCTAGGGTGTTAGAAAAAAAACTACACAAATCCATTTTCCCATTGACTTACATTGACACACGGGAAAAGACCCTCATATACCTACATCTAACTAATAACATTATCCCAAATATACACTCATCGATGCATACAAACAATATACACCACATGACATACAAAAAATATTTATTTATTACAAAAAGAACACGATTTAGTTACTTTTTCACACAAGCTCATGACGTCACTCACTTTACGAGGAAAACCAGTCTTAGAAAAAAAAAATGACCAAATTTTAGAGCCTCTATTGACTTCTATTGGGAAGACGTGCTCGTGCACGCGAAACCCACATTTCCCTAACGCACGCAAATAGCGTAGACCGAAAAACTCCAAATACCAGCGCTAGAAAATACATGCTTTTATGCGTTAGACCCAGCTATGATAAATAGATCAAGAAATGACTATTTCCCTATGGTGGATTTATGGATTTTAATTATTGAATATTCACAACACCATTAAATTGTTTAAGACTTTTATATTACATCAACTACAAATCAACATCACTAGTAACAAACTTTTTGTTATCAAAATATTACATTTAAACGGACACAAAAATAATGTAAACTTTTCAGGATTCACAAACACTACACAATGGGAAACAATTCTCATTTACCTTTATTATTGCATTTCAGTTATTCAACTCGTATGCTTGCAGCAACAGCATATCTACATATGCTTAACACATGATCAGTCATGGATGCACATACATTACTTTTAACATTCACTCATACATGTGCATTCAAATGATGGGGGAAAAACACATTACATTCTCTATAGGAATCACAAAACACAACATATGGATTTGACTGTACTTTTAACATCATGATTCCATCACCAGAAACCATTAGGAATTACGTACAACAAGAACATCATTACACCAGATTACAGATGTCACTTTATGGGAAGGAACAACAATGTCAGACCGCTATATAGAAGTCAGCATATGTGGGACACAATCACAATATATACGTACATGTACATAACACGCATCACCCATCACGCAACCACAAAGCACACATTTAGATTTTATTCAGCACACAATAACAATGTAGCACAATACAACAACACAATGAGGATTTCAGAACTACATAGGCAGGTTAATAATATCATGACGTCATTAGAAGATTCAACCATACACATCACAGATTCACCACTGTACCGCCCCTTTCTGAACTTTAACACTCAATACTACAATACAACATATACGTAAATAACAGTTTGGAACAGCATTATTAGGGAGATTTGAATGGGACAATTAATAAATATTGTCAGATCGCAAATCACTTATATATATAATACTACAGATGACAGCCGGAAGTTCAGAATTATTATGCAGATTTTAATCACAATATTGACATCTCGGCAATCACTTATATATACAATACTACAGATGACAGCCGGAAGTTATTCAGTATTAGTGCCATTTGAATGGGAAGCATACAATATTGACAGCTTGGCAATCACTTATATATACAATACTACAGATGGCAGATGGGAAGTTCTGAATTATTATTGCGATTTGAAAGGGACGCATACAATATTGACAGCTCGGCAATCACTTATATATACAATACTACAGATGGCAGACGGGAAGTTCTGAATTATTATTGCGATTTGAAAGGGACGCATACAATATTGACATCTCGGCAATCACTTATATACACAATACTACAGATGACAGCCGGAAGTTATTCAGTATTATTGCGATTTGAATGGGACGCATACAATATTGACAGCTCGGCAATCACTTATATACACAATACTACAGATGACAGCCGGAAGTTATTCAGTATTATTGAGATTTGAATGGGACGCATACAATATTGACAGCTCGGCAATCACTTATATATACAATACTACAGATGGCAGACGGGAAGCTCTGAATTATTATTGCGATTTGAAAGGGACGCGTACAATATTGACAGCTCGGCAATCACTTATATATACAATACTACAGATGGCAGATGTTAATTTATCGTTTACAAACAATATTGCAGCAACATTGATCGATCACATTCGATGCACATTATACACAACTATGCACTTTCATTCATGTTAGCCTGGACGTGTGCTTGTTACTATAAGATCGCATTTAATAAATATTGATTACGCATATGATCAAACATTACAAACATGCACTGTATGTGTGATATTTGACACTTTCACATTTAGATTCATTGTTGGAAAACAAAATTTCAGCAAACAACAAAAAAAAACGCCCACTGTGAAAGCATTCACGCCGCTCACATACAAACAAGTGAATACAATCAGCAATCATTACAAACTCACTACCATTGGACTAATTGTACTATAAATCCCCCAAACAACATGGCCAATGCATCACTTGTGATCCACATCAGATCAAGTGCATACCTTGTTACGCTGTTTTGAAAGATGGATGACGATGACATGGTAGATGCTGCTGGTGCTGCTATTGGCGAACTAGCTGTTGATCGAATCAGGCAGCCTCGGCGGCTCAGACTGAGACGAAGGGGCCATCTGGTTCGAGGTCCTCCTGTCTACAGGGTGAGACCCACCTTGGAAAACATGAGCGACTTTGAGGTTTATGATAAGTATCGGCTCAATCGCGAACAGCTCATTGGCCTTTACGATCTTCTTAAACCTCATTTGGAGCCACGTATAAGAATAAGGACTGCTGTTCCTGCCATGAGTAAGATGCTAAGCTGTCTATACGTCCTGGCCTCCGGGAGTTTTCAATCCGGAGAACTGTACATGCATGGCCTGGCTCAAGGTACATTCTCTGTGGTGTTTGATAACTTTCTGGACGCCATGGTACGTATCAGTAAGCAATACATAGGATTCCCACAGAATGATGGTGATTGGAGGCGCCCGAAGCGGCAATTCTTTGATATTGCTGAATTGCCCAATGTCTTGGGAGCCATAGATTGTACCCACATTGCGCTGCATGCTCCAATTGATGACTTGCCCTTCAGAAATCGCAAACATTTTCATAGCCTCAACGTGCAGTATGTTTGTGACGCACGGATGAGGATTATGCATGTGTGTGCGAATTTTGGAGGGGCTAGTCATGATGCCCGCATCCTCTCTCTGTCGTCCCTGTGGAGACCGTTTGAGGAAAGACAAATGCCCCCTGGTTATCTCGTTGGTGAGTATTTGTGCACAACATGGTTAATTAGTTTGACAATTGCCACTGTAGTTTTAAAATGTTAGCGTAATATTCAGCTGTAGGATGCAATTTAAACATTTATTTTTTCCCCCCGCTAATGTCTACTTTTAGTTCAATGCAGATATGTAGCATGTCTTACCTTAAATGCACAGATACAGAATGCAATGTAACTATGTAGTTTGCATTTTACACAAGGTTTGGTTTAGGAGAAATACGCATATGTAGCATGTCTTAGCTGAAATAGCAAGATATTAGCTAATGCAATTTAACCATGTCATTGTCTCTTTCCGCTAATGTCTACTTTTAGTTCAATGCAGATATGTAGCATGTCTTACCTTAAATGCTCAGATACAGAATGCAATGTAACCATGTAGTTTGCATTTTACACAAGGTTTGGTTTAGGAGAAATACGCATATGTAGCATGTCTTAGCTGAAATGGCAAGATATTAGCTAATGCAATTTAACCATGTCATTGTCTCTTTCCGCTAATGTCTACTTTTAGTTCAATGCAGATATGTAGCATGTCTTACCTTAAATGCTCAGATACAGAATGCAATGTAACCATGTAGTTTGCATTTTACACAAGGTTTGGTTTAGGAGAAATACGCATATGTAGCATGTCTTAGATGAAATGGGAAGATAGAGAATAATATTGAACTAGATTATTTTATTTTAAAATAAACATTTGTTAGTGGATTATCGTGTACAAAACTTTTTATTGGACTCAAAATACTATTTTGAGGATTCTGTTTGAATTATGTTCTGTTCGTAATTTATAGGTGATTCTGGGTACATGAGCCGGCCTTGGCTCATTACCCCCTTGCGTAGCCCGACTGATGTGTCTGAGGAGCGCTACAATAGGGCTCATAAGAGAACCAGGGCGGTGGTTGAACGGATGTTCGGGCTCCTGAAGATGAGGTTCAGGTGCCTGGACAGGTCAGGAGGATCCCTCCAGTACAACCCAAAGAAGGTGGCTAAGATCATTGTAGCCTGTAGCGTCCTGCATAATATTGCACAGCGGGCTGGGATGCTGCAGGGCGTCCCGGCGCACCGAAACCTCCTCAGAGATGAGGAGGATGATCCTGTTCTAGAGGGGCCATTCTGGGACGAGGGGCTCAATGTCAGAGCAGACATCATCAACCGCCACTTTAGACGGTAAATAATAGAAGTTAGACTGGAGTATTGTCAATAGATGTGAACTCTAGGGAAATGACAAGTAGAGAATTGTGCAAACATGTTAGGATTGTTCATCAAATGCTAAAAAAGTGTTTCATTTATTAATATAGGTGATGCTCTGGGCATTGGGTCCTGTAGCGAGTCTTTGCCACCTGGTTTTTAAAGAGGACATCAGATGGTAAGTATAAATGTATGGACTGTTGCTGGCATGAATTGTACACAAATACATCATATGGCATACATTTTCTAAACTAGTATTTAGTTTACACATTACTTAAAATGTAAATACTCAGAAAGGGATCCTCTAGCATAACTATCCTCTAGCATGACTATGGTTCAATGTCACACATTAGAGGTTCGACCTGCTCAATATGACTCATCTTCACACTTGATAGAACATAACACAAGATGCTACACACGCTTAGTAAGCTAGTGACAGAAATTTATTCTGAAATGGGGGGTGGGAGAGGGGTACAGAACTGATTCACACACTTGTAGTAATTTTTAATAAACTTTTTCTGCCATTAGGGAGCTGACTTAATCTAAAGACTGAAAGGGAAGAATTAGAAGCCTGACAGTGAAGATTGCCCAGACTGACTGTGGAAAAAGCCAAGATTGAAATTGAAGTCTACCAATGGGATCATGTCTGGCATTATCTTTCCAATCTGCT